>NC_057721.1:19361480-19472823 GCF_004010195.1 Chiloscyllium plagiosum | reverse complement strand
TGTGGGGTGACCTTATAGAGCTTTATAAAATTATGAGAGGCATGGATAGGATAAATAGACAAAGTCTTTTCCCTGAGGTCAGGGAGTCCAGAACTAGAGGGCATAGGTTTAGGGTGAGAGGGGAAAGATATAAAAAAGACCTCAGGGGCAACTTTCTCATGCAGAGGGTGGTGTGTGTAATAAATGAGTTGCCAGAGGATGTGGTGGAGGCTGGTACAATTGCAACATTCAAGAGGCATTTGGATGGGTATATGAATAGGAAGGGTTTGGAGGGATATGGGTCGGGTCCTGGCAGGTGGGACTAGATTGGGTTGGGATATCTGGTCGGCATGGACAGGTTGGACCGAAGGGTCTGTTTCCATGCTGTACATCTCTATGACTCTATATTACTAGCACTGCATAGAAAAGTTTGTACCAGGTATGTTGAGCACCACAAACATAGATATGAAGTATACTTATACTCTTGTATTCACTTTTGGTATCCTCTGACTGCTCCTTAGACGCTTCTTTTGATATCTTCCAAACTTTTTAACTCTTTTAACCAATGAACATTATTTTCCACAGGTAGTAGGGGATTGGAGCTTCAGTCGAACAAGCTGCAACATTTTTGTGACATTGGATGTCATGATGTGCACAGCAAGTATTTTAAACCTTTGTGCTATCAGTATTGATAGGTAAGGCTATTCTTAATATACCTTAAAGTATTTTAAATGTCATGAGTAGTACTAAGGACATCATTCGACGTTAGGAGTGGTGATCTATGCAATGGTGCTTTAGTGTTTTGTTCATTAATTTATGGAATAGTTTCAACTTTAACATTTTCTTCAGAAAATTAATATTGTAGAATCTTGCATATATGCAAATTACATGCCAGAATAGAAGGTAACCACAGAAGGAGCTAAAAGGAATGAAGAATATAAAGCAATTAACATCAGCAGAGAAATGCTATTAAAGAGACATAAAGGAATGGAAATTGACAAATGCCGAAGACATGATGGATATATTGGAGAGTTCTATAGGGGTTGGGGCTGCACAGAAGTGGAACGTATATTTTGGAGTCTGGCAAAAATGACATCTCTGTTCAGGAAAAGAGGGAGACACAACACAGGCAATTACAGGTCAGTTAGTCTGACATCAGTCTTGTAAATGACATCAATCATTTAGAATCTATTGTTAAGGAAGTATTAACAATGTGCTTAGAAGATCAGAGCATGATCAGACAGAGTCAACAGGGGAAAGCCGTCTTACACTGAGTTCCTTGTTGAGAGAGTAAATGAAGTCAGGCTATTGGAAAAGAACCATCGGAAATGTCAAAGAAAGCAAAATGGGTTCTTCACAGGTATGCTTGGAATCCTTGGAACCAGCAGAAGGGGATGCAATCATCTGAATACTCTTCATGTGCATGGTTTTTGGGAACAATAAACAGATTGCAATGTATCTTAAAGGCTACACATTCAAATTTTAAAAAAACTACACGTGTTCTCCTCTGAATAAAAAGCACCAGTTCCCTTTAATGACCGTGAGATGTACCTAATGCCGAACGTATAAGAGTTAAGCAGTTGGGCTAACTTCTGTACACTTAATTTGTTGGAGGGTCAAGATTGACTGACTGTATTTGGAAAGGCAAGGACTGATTAGGGATAGTCAACATGGCGTTATGCATGGGAAATCCTCTCGCCCTAACTTGATTGAGTGTTTTGAAGAAGTGAAAAGAAGATTGCTAAAGGCAGAGTGGTGGATACTGTCTATATGGACTTCAGCAAGATGTTTGACAAGGTTCCGCATGGTAGACTGATTAGCAAGGTTAAATTACATGGAATACTGGGAGAACGAGCCATTTGGACAGAAGTGGATTGAAGTTAGGAGACAGAGGGTGGTTGTAGAGGGTTGTTTTTCAAACTGGAGGCCTGTGACCAGCAGTGTACCGCAAGGATAGGTGCTGGGTCTATTGCTTTTTGTCATTTATATAAATGATTTGGATGTAGATTTGCTCACTGAGCTGGAAGGTTCATTTCCAGACATTTCATCACCCTACTAGGTAACATCTTCAGTGGGCCTCAGGGGAAAGCACTGCTGATGATTCCTGCTTTCTATTTATATGTTTGGGTTAGTTTGGGTTGGTGATGTTATTTCCTGTGGGGATGTCATTTTCTGTTCTTTTTCTCAGGGGTGGTAAGTGGGGTCTAATTGCAGGTAGGATAACAATGTTTTTATCTTATCAAGGATGCTTGACAATCATTCTAAATCGAAGAGGCTACATTGAAAAAGCGAATGTACTACTTAGAGATACCAACACTTACCGATAAACGGCGATAGACCCGACCCCACAACTAGAGCACCGATTCACAGCCCTACTCAAAAACTGCAGAAATCTGGAGAAATAAATAAGACCAACTTTCAAACAATGAAACCAGACGGATCCAACACTACACTTCTACGGATTACCCAAAATTCACAAACCAGGAGCCCCCCTCAGACCCATAATCTCATTACCTGGAACACCAACTTACAGATTGGATAAGGAGCTACACCAAAGACTAAAACAATTAGAAGAAGACTCACGCCACTCCATTCACTCCAACCAAGATTTCCTGAAGACCATCAAAGACACTAAGATAGAAGAAGATGAAATAATGGTCTCCTTTGATGTAACAGCCCTGTTTACATCAATCAACATTAACCTGGCCAAGGAAACTCTAACTACACTATTAGAAGACCCAAAGACACATACACCCAAACACCGCTAACTGTATCAGTGTCAAACTAGTGGACCTATGTCTTACCATGTGCTTCACCTTCAACAGCAAAACCTACAGACAAACCAACAGAACACCCATGGGATCTCCAATATCAGAGTTCTTAGCAGAGGCAGTAATGCAGAGACTTGAACAAACAACTCTGCCAACCATCCAACCCAAACTTTGGGTCCGCTATGTGGATGACACCTTTGTCATCACTAAACAAAACAATTTACAGGAAACCTTCAGAACCATCAATAATATCCTTACTGGCATAACATTCACTCCAAGAGGAGGAAAACAACAACAAACTGCGATGTCACAGTAGAGCGAAGGAAAACAATACATACGGATCAAATATTGAACTACAGAAGCAATCATCTCAACACCCACAAGTGAAGCTGCAATCAGAACATTATTTCACTGAACCAACATACACTGCAGCACAGAGGAACCATGCAGAGCAGAGGAAAATCACCTATACTATGTATTCAAAGAGAATGGGTACCCAATGAACACAGTCCACTGATTTCTCAGCAACAAACCCCAACAAGCAAACAAAACACATCCAAACATCCTAGCCACTTTCCCCTACACCAAAGACATCTCTGAAATGACTGCCAGACTACTCAGACCCCTTGGCATCATGGTTACCCACAAACCCACCAACACACTAAAACAGCAGCTAATGAACTTGAAAGACCCTATACAGACAACAAGCAAAAGTAATGTCATTTACAAAATCCATGCAAGAACTGTAACAAACATTACATTGGACAAATAGGCAGAAAACTAGCCACCATGATACATGAATACCAACTAGCCACAAAATTACATTACCCACTCTCACTAGTATCCTTACATACAGATAAGAAAGGACACCACTTCGACTGGGACAACACCTCCATCCTGGATAAGCCAAACAGAGACATGCATGAGAATTCCTAGAAGCATGGCATTCCAACCAAAACTCTATCACCAAACACATTGACTTGGATCCCACTTACCACCCCATGAAAAAAAGAACAGGAAATAACATCATCACAGGAAATGACATCACTAACCCAAAGAAACCCAAACATACATATAGAAAGCAGAAATCATCAGCAGTGCTTCGCCCAGAGGCCCACTGAACCTTCCAGCTCAGCGAGCAAACCTACATCCAAAACCTCAACCTGAGCGACAAATCATCTCAAAACCCAATAAATGATTTGGATGTGAACATAGGAGGAATGGTTAGTACATTTGCAGATGCCAACATTGGAGATGGACAGCGAAGAAGGTTACCACAGTGTATAACGAGATCGTGATCAGATGGGCCAATCGGCTGAGGAGTGGCATGGTATTTAATTTAGATAAATGTGAGGTGTTGTATTTTGATAAGGCAAATTAGGGCAGAACCTATACACTTAGTGGCAGGAGCTTGGGTAGCGTTGCCAAACAAAGAGACCTTTGGGTGCAAGTTCATAATTCCTTGAAATAAGAAACACAGGTAGACAGGGTGCTAAAGAAGGTGTTTGGTATGTTTGCTTTTATTGCTCAGTGCATTAAGTATAAGAGTTAAGAGGTCACATATTAGCTGTGCAGGACATTGGTTAGGTGACTTTTGGAATACTGTGTGCAGTTCTGGTCTGCCTGCTATAGGAAGGATGTTGTTAAACTTGAAAGCGTTCCATAAGGGTGACCTTATGGAAGTTTATAAAATCACGAGGGGCATGGACAGGGTGAATAGCCAAGACTGTTTTCTCAAGGTAGGGGAGTCGCAAACTAGAGGGCACATGTTTAAGGTGAGAGGAGAAAGATTTAAAAGGGACCTAAGGGGCAATGTTTTCATGCAGAGGGTGGTGCATGTATGGAATGAGCTGCCAGTGTAAGTGGAGGCTGGTACAATTACAGCATTTAAAAGGCATCTGGATTGGTACATGAATAGGAATGATTTAGAGCGATTTAGGCCAAATGCTGGCAAATGGGACTGGATTAATTAAGGATATCTGGTCGGCATGTATGAGTTGGACTGAAGGGTCTGTATCCGTGCTGTACAGCTCTGACTCTATGACTCTTATTTCTGGCCCAAACCTGCCTCAAGTAATTATTAGACACCCAACATATTAAGAGCATGAAGAGCTGATGTGAGTTAGCACTCGGATGAATGCCACATTACAGAGGCCATCTGGTGTGTTGTTATTGATTGTTTCTGTCTCTTTGCCTGCATAACAATTGTTTCTATAACACTGGTAAAGTCTTGTTTTCTCTTGGATTCAGGTACACTGCTGTTGTGATGCCAATCCAATATAACACAAATTACAGCTCCAGGAAACGGGTGACTGTAATGATTTCTGCTGTGTGGATAATGTCCTTTGCAGTGTCTTGTCCTCTCCTGTTTGGTTTCAATACAACAGGTACAAAACATTTTTTATGGAATAATTATTTCACATTGAGAAAACGTTTACAAAGGGCCACATTTCGGACATCCGGTTTGATTTGATCAACGCTAGTCAGAAGTCAGACATGAACCAAGCCACTGGATAATATTTAGCAAAGTCTGGACAATGACAGTAATGAAATGTCCACTGGATGTGCAATTAGATTGTATACACCAGGCACAGGTTTGCACATGGCAGTGAAGTGAAAGACAATCTCATGCTTCTTTATTTAATTAGTGAAAGTACCCAAGTCTGGAAATTAATGTTGTCAATGATAATTGAGCTGGAAGGTTCGGTTTCGAACCATACTAGGTAACATCTTCAGTGGGCATCTGGATAAAGCGGTGTAGCCTGCTTTCTGTTTATATGTTTGGGTTTCCTTGGGTTGGTGACATCATTTCCTGTGGTGACGTTATTTTATGTTCTTTTTCTCAGGGGGTGGTAAATGGGATCCAAGTCAATGTGTTTGTTGATAGAGTTTTGGTTGGAATGCCGTGCTTCTAGGAATTCCTGTGTGTGTCTCTGTTTGGCTTGTCCTAGGATGGATGTGTTGTCCCAGTCAAAGTGGTGCCCTTCCTCAACCGTACATAAGGATACAAGTGAGAGTGGGTCATGTCTTTTTGTGGCCAGTTGATGTTCATGTATCCTGGTGGCTACTTTTCTGCCTGTTTATCTAATGTAGTGTTTGTTACAGTAATATCTGTATTGTCACCTTAGCTGCACACAAATTGGTATAGAATACTTAAAATTATAAAGATAAATATATGGCTCCAAAACTGGTTTGGGACAAGTAGGTTCCAATTTGTTAGACACTGGCACCTGCATTCGGGGAACCGGGCACTGGGACAGTCTACTGTGACTATGTTGGGACCAGTGTCCTCATAATAATTGTGAAGTACCTGTTTACAAGTGTAAACTGCATGACTGGGGAAGTGGAGAGTCTTTAAAATGAAATAGTGGGGCGAAGGGCTCAAATGTGGAAAGCTGTAGTATGCCAAAGAGTTAAGTCAAGGTAGGAAAGAAATATAATATGGGAAACAAGGCCAGAGAATGGCAGAAAGGGACTGAGACAATAAAAATACTTGGGAACACATTAACAATAATACCAGATATTACAAAAGTAACAAAGGAAAAAGAACAAAAAGTCTTGTATCTGAATTCATGTAGTATTCATAATAACGTGAATGAATTGGTAATTCTGGCTGAAGTAAATAAATATGATTGTATAACAATTACAGAAATGCGGATGCAGGATGACAAGGATTGGGTACTGAAAAAATGAGGGGTATATGATATTCAAAAAGAATAGGAAGCTAGGCGGAAGGGTAGCAGAGTGAATCGAGGATGACATTTGTGCACTAGTTAGAAATGGTCTCGGTTCAGGAGATCACAATGTAGGGTGGAAATGACGAAAGGTGGGGGAAACCAGTTACTAATGGAAGTAATCTATAGGCCCCCTAACAATAACCATAGTACAGGATATACTATACAAGAAGGTAAAATGGGTGCTTGTGATAATAATATTGCAATATTCATGGGTGACTTTAATCTACTTATTAATTGAAAAAAATAGATTGACAATTGTAGGATGGACAAGGAGTTCATAGAATAATTTTGAGGCAGTTTATGTGAGCAATACATCTTGGAACTGACTGTACAGCATGTCATGTTAGATTTAATACTGCATAATGTGACTGGATTTGTCAAGTACCTCAAAGGAAAGGCAACCCTGGGTAGAAGCAATCATAATATCATTGAGCCTTCCATCCAGTCTGAAAAGGAGAAGATTGAGACTAAGATTAGTATTTTAAATTTAATAGGCATTAACTATTGGGCATGAAAGCTGACCTAACTGAGGTGAACTGGCATATTAGTCTAGGGGACAGATCAATGGACGTTCAGTAGTAAGCATTTGATGGGTTTTTTGTAGTAATCAGAATAAGTATATTCTAGAAAGAAAAGTTGTAAGGGGCAGACTCACTATCCATGGTTAACTAGAAGTTAGGGAAAACGTCAAAGGGAAAGAACATGTAACTGCTCAAAGAGAAGTGGCAGGCAAGATGATTCGTCATAAATCAAACTATGCCTTTGGAAACAGACAACCCATTCATTCCAGGTTTCAATCTAGTAAATCACCTTTTATTGGGATAGTTTGGGCAGTCTGGGCTTTGTTCCACTGGACTGTGGAAGAGTGAGTGATTGAAGTATATAAGATCCTGAATGGTTTTGGCAAGGCTTTGAAAGGATATTTCCTCTTGTGGGTGGCTCCAGAATGAGAGGCACAGTTTAAAAACCAACAGTTGCCATCTTAGGCTAGAGATGAGAATTTATTTTGCCTGAGAGGATTGCGTGACTTTGGAAGTCTCTGCCTCAGAAGATTGTGGAAGAGGGAGTTATTTAGATTCCTGGTAGGCAGGGGAATCAAAGGTTATCAGCAAGAGGTAAGAATGTGGAATTGAAAACACAAACGCATCAGCTATGATCATTTTGAATAGAAGAGCAGGCTGGAAAGGCTGAATGGTTTACTTCTGCCTCTCTTTTCGTATGTTTGTAATTAGGTAGGATTTTAAAGGAGAAAAGCAGGCCATTCGGTTCAACAAGTATGCTGCACAGGCGTTTGTATTGGCTGAAATAATGACTGCGGTTTTAGCATACATTGTCAATTTGCTAGCCAAGCAAAACTAATGTCATGTACAAAATACCTTACAAGAACTGTAACAAAACTACATTGGACAACAGGCAGAAAACTAGCCACCAGGATACATGAACATCAACGAGCCACAAAAAGACATGGCCCACTCTCACTAGTATCCTTACATACAGATGAGAAAGGACACCACTTTAACTGGGACAACACATCCATCCATCCATCCAAACAGAGACACACACAAGAATTCCTAGAAGCATGGCATTCCAACCAAAACTCTATCAACAAACACATTGACTTGGATCCCATTTACCACCCTGTTTTAAAAAAAATTCTCAAGGTCAGGTTCGTAGGAGGGTAGTCTGACACAGAACAAACGACCAAGAGGCGAGTCTGCTAGAATATGAGCATTTTTATTCCCCGCAGCGTCGCCAAAACCAGGTCTCATCTTACAACGGGTCTGGCTTATACTCACTCTACATGTTACCGGAACTGGGAGCCGTCAGTTCTCGTAGAGCGGTTGCCAACAACCCACGCTCGGCGGTTAAACATAACCCCGGAGCAGACTCACCGAACTGGAGACTTTTCCAGCTGATATACTCTTTTCCAGATATAAACATTCATGTGAACAGCAGAGCAAGGCTAAAAAACACATTCCATTCTGGTTACATACAGATAAGAAGATTCACACGGGGAGGTGTGTAATAAGATTCACACAGGACTAAGCAACACCTCCATTCCGGTTAGATTCACACATGTATTGGGACATAATTTTTAACCGTTTCACCACATTCCACTGCTTGGAATTTTACACCACACACCCCCTGAGAAAAAGAACAGTAAATGACATCACCACTGGAAATGACATCACCAATTCAAGGAAATCCAAACACATAAATAGAAAGCGGGCTATGCCACCAGTGCTTCATCTGGAGGTTCACTGAAGATGTTACCTAGTATGGTGATGTAACGTCTGAAAACAAACCTTCCAGCTCAGTGAGCAAACCTACATCCAGAAAATCAACCTGAGCTACAAATCTTCTCAAAGCTCGCTAGCAGGCAGTGATGTTTAAAACAAAGTGCAGTTCTATGCCAGTAACTTTAACAGATGACTCATGCTACATAAGAATGCTTGAATTAATTCATTTATTACATTTTTGATTTTCTGCTATTATTCATTTTGCAGATGACCCCAGCTTATGTTCTATATCCAATCCAGATTTTGTTGTATATTCATCCATCGTGTCCTTCTACTTACCATTTTTTATTACACTGTTGGTTTATATACGTATTTACATTGTACTTAAAAAAAGAAGGAAACGCATCACCTCAAGACAAAACAGCGTTAACATGGCTCCAGAGCGTGACATGCAGACCCAGGTAATTCACATGAACAGAGTTTGTAAGTAAATTGTAGAATTAGTTCTTTGACTTCCATGGTACCTTGATAGCTTCCCAAAGATTATGATGTGGCACAGTTTCTCACCAGGCCAATCTGTCAAACTGAGCTGAAAAAGCTTCACAGTGAGGCATGTCACATTGGGGATATTGTTGTAAATACATTGCAATGACGAAAGGGTACTGTCTTCAGAGGATCTGCATCAGCTTTAACATGTGCTTTAAGGATCCTTTTGCTATTAAACAACATAGGTCCCAGGAATCACTGCAGCAGTTAAAGTCCCTATTATAACAATAGGGCATGATGGTGGAAATTACAGCCTGTTAAGATGACACTGACTGTGGAGATTAAAGACAGCATTTTATAGACTGCCTCGGTGTTCACTAAAGATGAGAAGATATGAGTACAGCAATCAGCAATGGAAATTGAGTTCAAAGTTATTGATAAACAATCTATAACACACTAATATCTTGATCCTGACTACAGACACACAAAAATATTGCAGCAGTTAGATAAAATAGTAAATTTCAAGAGCAAAATCAAAAATCAATATGTGAGAGTCCAACTTAACAGTGATCACTTATAAGCAAAATATGAGGAGGACAAACAGCTTCCAAATTATTTACTGGGTTAATCTAATGGATCTAATAATCTGGAAGGCTAACAGAGTAATTGCATAAAGATAATATTAATTACAAAGAGATATTTAATAATAATTTCTGTACAGCAATAAAATTAATCAATGATAACAATTGAAGAATGACTTCAGACTGGTCAATACATTTTGTAGGTGTATAAAGTATTTTTTGAATATGAAAGTATTGTGAAATGTTTGGGTAAGGATGCTGTAGATGCATACTATAGTTGGTCAAGAAAGCGACTGATGAAAAATCCCTTGACCCAGCACAAGTGTGACAATGATGAAATCAATTGATAGTATGTGGACATATAATTCAGGATATGAATAAAAAAGGCTTTTCAGAACTTTGGTTTCCAAAGATGTTGATATAGAAAAAAGGTACATCCATTGACATCATGACCTATTACATTTCAGAAATGATTCTCTGTGAGTCATTTGCAATTCACTTCAGAGATGAAGAGTAAATCCATTTTTGGTGTGGGCGAAAGGAGAAATGTTTAGCTCAGACACTAGGAGAACTCCACATTCTCTTTGACCTGTTACGTGGGACCTAATATCCACCAGATATGTTAGGAGGTGCAATTGGGTTTTTTGTTTAAAATTTGATTTGAGGATGCTTGCTTCCACCAGTACTGTACTGCTATATACTGCATTGAGATAGGACCCCAGTTTCTGGATTCATTTCCTACGGTAGGATTTAAACTCATAAACATTTAGCTCAGCAACGAGAGTGCTCCTGATTGAGCTAAACAAACATTGTGGTAGAGAGACAGGCAATTTATAGAAATGGTATAATTGAATAGTTAATTGTAAGATCAGGATAGAAAAATATGAATCCTAAACAGTGCCGCTGTCAGGTTGTCAGAACAATTAAGAGAAATGTAAGTGAGAAATACAGGCAGGAAGAGAAGGAGGCAATTGGTATAAATTTTATGGCAACAAAGCATACCTGACAAATATAGAAAGGCCAAGTGAGTTGACCAGGAGAGCTAAAATCTATGTGGGTTTTCAGTGAACATTAGTGACCATCTCACAAAGAAGGTTAAACAAAGATTTCAGACTGACAGAATTTATGACTATTAGAAGCCTTCACAAGACATTCTATTAATTCCAACTCTCCCTTTGGAAATTGCCTCTTGTGACCTTAGTTCCATGTTAATGGTTAATCCAAAATATTTGGAGCATTGTAAATGATGAGTTAGTAAAGTTCATGTAAAAACCAAGAACTAAAGATGTGAGTTGTTCTGTAAAGGCTATGAAATGTTGTACACACCCTTCTAATACAACTTCTGAATCACTAATTTCACACAGTGACCTTTCTCTTTGTACAAGATCCAAAGTTACAAAATACTATGTTGGTCCAAATTCTCAGAGGGGAATTGACACTGCATTAAATGGTCTTGTTAGAAATGTTGCAGTGCTTAAGCACAGAGAAGGATATAAAACCACCATTGGAAACAATAATGTCATTGTAATTATTTGACCAACTTGCTACTTCCCTTTGCTTTTAGATCATGAGATTCATTGTCGAACAGGTTTCTTCCTAAAGGCACAGCAATGTGTCAATACCACCTACCTTTAAGCACAGTGTGGCACTTTTATTTTTACTCCACAATATTCAAAGAGGAAGTGTTGACAAGCCGGGGATGCTGTTGATTTGTACTGAGATCACATACTTCAATGAGAAGGAGAACTGAATAAAGGGACTGAAGCTACAATGAAGCAGAAAACAGAAAGGAGAAGCAAGCACTCAGTAGGTCAGGGAGCATACGTGGAGAAATCAGACAAGTGAACTTTGTTGGTGCAATGTATTGAAGAAGCTGCCTCGCCTGAAATAATAACCCGTCTACCTTCTCAAGTCAATATAAACAATCCTATGACATTATTTTGATGTAGCGTGTCCTAGCCAATTCTTATGCCTCAGCTATTATCACAAAAGTGGATTACCTGTCATTAGCATATGATTGAGTATAGAAGCTCACAGTGCACAAATTGGCTGCATATTTCCTGCATCACAACATTATCCTTAAAAAGTAATAATTGGGCTACAAAGCATTTTAAGGTGACCTAGTGTCGTGAAAGTTGGTATATAATTGTCAAATGTGTCACCCGAAACCTTAACTGATCTTTTCTTTCTCTAGATTCTGCCTTATGTGCAGATTTGTTTTCAGTATTTATTCAGTTTGTTTCTGTTTCTGATAATGACATTTATTTTGCTGTAAGTTGACAACTATTGAATTATTGTGGCTTTCTGACATTTTCTAACATAATCACATTTTCTTATCATCAGGAAAGGATAGAAAATTTTCCCAGAAGTGTACATGCATTCTCTTGTTTGAGATTTAACAAGCAAAGGGGACTTTCTCCAAATAACAAACTGTTGGCACCAGTTGAAGTAGTAAATTATTGCAGCATGAGCCATGCAACATTTGCAAAAACAGACAATGGGATTGAGGAATCAGAAAGAAAGAGCATGTGTACAATAAAACATGCATCTGAAGTGAAAAAACTGTCCAGTGGAAAAACTACAACTTCCCTGAGACCTGTATTAAAACGCAAGAACCTGCAAATGAGAGAAAGGAAAGCAACTCGGATGTTGGTCATTGTTCTTGGTATGTATTAAGTAATTTGGTTCCTATCTTAGAAAGGTAAATATGTCTTTAATATATGAAGACCTAACATTTTAAGGATCTTTGGAAGGACCAATGCTTCAGGATTCTACATCCTAGTTCTGAAATCAACACTCTGACTCATGGTCCTCCTTTCCTAAATAGGTTAGCCAACTTTCTACGCTTCTAATATAGTCTCGTCCAGATTACAGAGGAGGAAGTGCTGGATGTTTTGAAATGCATAAAGGTGGATAAATCCCCAGGACCTGATCAGGTGTACCCAAGATCTCTGTGGGAAGCTAGAGAAATGATTGCTGGGCCTCTTGCTAAGATATTTGTTTCATCAATAGTCACAGGTGAGGTGCAGGAAGACTGGAGGTTGGCTAAGGTGGTGCCACTGTTTAAGGGCGGTAAAGACAAGCCAGTGAACTATAGACCGGACAGCCTGACCTCAGTTGTTGGAGGGAATCCTGAGGGAAAGGATGTACATGTATTTAGAAAGGCAAGGACTGATTAGGGATAGTCAACATGGCTTTGTGCGTGGGAAATCACAAACTTGATTGAGTTCTTTGAAGAAGTAACAAAGAGGATTAATGAGGACAGAGGTCCATCTATATGGACTTCAGTAAGGCGTTCGACAAGGTTCCCCATGGGAGACTGATTAGCAAGATTAGATCTCATGGAATACAGGGAGAACTAGCCATTTGGATACAGAACTGGCTCAAAGGTAGAAGACAGAGGGTGGTGGTGGAGGGTTGTTTTTCAGACTGGAGGCCTGTGACCAATAGAGTGCCACAAGAATCAGTGCTGGGTCCTCTACTTTTTGTCATTTACATAAATGATTTGGATGCGAGCATAAGAGGTACAGTTAGTAAGTTTGTAGATGGCACCAAAATTGGAGGTGTAGTGGACAGTGAAGAGGGTTACCTCAGAGTACAGCAGGATCTTGACCAGATGGGCCAATGGGCTGAGAAGTGGCAGATGGAGTTTAATTCAGATAAATGCGAGGTGCTGCATTTTGGGAAAGCAAATCTTAGCAGGACTTATACACTTAATGGTAAGATCCTAGGGAGTGTTGCTGAACAAAGAGACCTTGGAGTGCAGGTTCATAGCTCCTTGAACAGGTAGATAGGAGAGTGAAGAAGGCATTTGGTATGCTTTCCTTTATTGGTCAGAGTATTGAGTACAGGGCTATAGGGAGAGGCTGTACAGGCTGGGGCTGTTTTCCCTGGAGCGTTGGAGGCTGAGGGGTGACCTTATAGAGGCTTACAAAATTATGAGGGGCATGGATAGGGTAAATTGGAAAAGTCTTTTACCTGGGGTCGGGGAGTCCAGAACTAGAGGGCATAGGTTTAGGATGAGAGGGGAAAGATATAAAAGAGACCTAAGGGGCATCTTTTTCACACAGAGGGTGGTGTGTGTATGGAATGAGCTGCCAGAAGAAGTGGTGGAGGCTGGTACAATTGCAACATTTAAGAGGCATTTGGGTGGGTATATGAATAGGAAGTGTTTGGAGGGATATGGGCCAGATGCTGGCAGGTGGGACTAGATTGGGTTGGGATATCTGGTCAGCATGACGGGTTGGACTGAAGGGTCTGTTTCCATGCTGTACATCTCTATGACTCTGACTCAAGGAATTACAATTAATCTCCTAGCCAGTGTTCCAACTGCAATGGAAAAGTTCAAACCTGACGACGGGTCACGGGACCTGATAATGTTAATTCTGCTTTCTCTCCACAGATGCTGCCAGAGCTGCCGAATGTTTCCAGCAGTTTCTGTTTTTTTGTTTCAGATTTCCAGCATCCGTAGTTCTTTGTTTTTTGCTGTTTCATGTTCTTAAAAGTTGGGCTGGTGAACTAACTGCTACATGCATCAAAATGTGAGATTGAGACCACCTACATTGATAATAGCATTTCTATTTATATTGTTTATAGTTCAATTGTCTACCATTAATTCAGTAAGATTATTTATTTTGGAAATTTCTGTTTCTGAGTTTGATACCTAAATGGCAGCAAGGATCCATGACAAATTTATAAATGTATAATAAAGAATGTCAAAGATTTAGTTCTGTGAATAATGCGGCTCAGAGATACAGATGTATATATTTATTTATGTATACATTTGATTATCCCTTCTTAAAATTTCTTCACAAACAACACCAAGAGAAAGTTACTTGAAATTTCAGAAACATTTGAATATTTTAGAATGGTGAAGCTCAGAATTGTTTACACAAAAAAGCTGCTAGCAGGAAATCCTTCTAAAGAATTATGCATTAGTCAGAGAGAAATGGGACTGGGTGGGTTACTCTTCAGAGGGTCGGTGTGGACTTGTTGGGCCAAAGGGCCTGTTTCCACACTGTAGGGAATCTAATCTAATCTAAAAAAAATTGAGTAAGATTAAAATGGTTATTATTGCCGTGTTAGCTAGTTCCTCCAGAACAATGCAACAGTTCCCCATTAGAGGGTTATTTTCTGAATTAATTTCAGGGTGTTTACTGCACTGTATCAATTAGATTTCTCTTGTAATCTTTTTGTTAATATTTAATGGGAATGTTCTGAGAGGTTTGGAAATAAATTGTGAATACCACACAATCAAATGGTATTTGGAGCATAACCTTTGTGTGGGGAAAAAAACTTCCAGCTATTAATTAAAAGCATTTCTATTTATTAATTTGACTCTAAGGTAATGGCAAAAAAGACATAATGTTGAAGCTTTTCATAGCATGGCAATGTGACTATTTGGGCACATATGGTGCCATTGAAACTCAACTCAACTGCACAATTGGTTAACTTCATGAGTTCAATAAACATAGTTTCAGATAAAAGTGACAGATCCAGATTTCCATGATATAGTGACACAATACAAATAACAATGGTTTCTTCGAGTGGTATAGTCATCAGCAATATCTAAAGAGCACAGGTATTGCTGTCAAAGTGCAAGTCCTGCATGATCTTAGTGAACATAAGATATCCTTCAGACTGGATGTGGAAAACCCATTTAGAACAGATTGCATTAACTCACCCTACTATTTGACTAATTCATGTTGTGCAGAGCCTCTCATAGATAGGATAAAGCTTATGGAGACATCATTGTTGTGTGTCTTGTGTAGCCCATATGTTATGGAGGTCATGTGGATGAATCCATTCATATATATCAGCAGGCAGCTTACCACACTTACACAAGTCCACCTGGCCCTTGAGTGTGGGTGTTCGGTCTTGTGTAGGAGCAGGTATTATATATACAGCCTTGGAGCTGTCAGTGAGCACAGTGTGCATTTTGTCGATGTAATCATATTTGTTATGGGTGACTTCTTCAGTCGCTTTGTCAGGTTTACTTAAATGTATTTGGGGTGTGCCTGAAGATTACATAGTGTTACCAGCCATTCGCATGATAGATGAAAATTTGTCACGTCATCAAATGTTTCACAATACGCTGCCAAGAAGGTATTCTGCCTATCACAGAAATGAGTAATATGATAAATAAGTGTTGTTGCCAGTGTGATGCGTGGCATGTAGGCTGTATATTCCAACACTTGGTAGACTGTGTATTAAACAACACGTTCTATTGACCATTCGCAGGAGACATCATTATTGGTTGTGCTCAACAACTCATCCTTGCAAGCCTCCGACATGTGCGTCCACCATTAGATGTAATAAGCATTTATTAAATAACTTGCACTGTGCTAATAGTTACACTGGAAACCAATTCAAGATCATCAGTCAGGTGTGCAGTGTGATGCATTTACATGTGCTAGAAACAAGATATAGAAATACACAGGACCCTGTTTTGTGTGGGCAAAAAGAATTTGCAAAGGCATTGCACCCTTTTTAAACCATGGAGTCACAAAGATAGACACCTATTGCTGCATCCCCATGGCAACACCCTGACCAATCAGAAGCTGCCTGCCTGAGAATTACGATTGACAGTTAATTGATCTTGCTGCAACTCCATGCCAATGGTGGCCCAACCAATCAGTATCCTTTTCTCTTACTGTATAAAATGGTGTTTCAAATCTTGATTCTGTTTTCTACTCCCTAGTTCTTATGTTTTGGCAGTGTTTGAGTTTTGTAATGCTGAGCGATCATCTAAAGTTATGGCTCTTTGACTATTCCATTTATTGACCTATAATTCTCTTCTTCAATGTATTTATTGTCTTTCAAAACTGCATAGACCAAGTTTTTTGTTCACTCCCTCATAACTCAATTAAGGATCAGGTTTATGTGATTGTCAGAACTGACTTGAAATGTGTCTTTTTTGGATCTGGGTGACCAGAATGCAATTTTGTTCAGACTGACATGTAGTTTGAGTATGACTTCTTCTGACTTGCTCTGCAAAGTTGTGTCTACATGTACGAGCAGTCTAACTGTTGTTCTGTCAGTAAATGGAAATCTTGGCTCTCAATTGTATTTGTAATTCTTTTTCAAACAAGATTACAAACATTCGTAGATTAGTACAAATGATGGCTTTGTGTGGATAGCAGGGTGTATATAATAACTTCACACAGAGAAACCTGATAGTAAATGTATTTTCAATGCAGCAAAAGTACTTATTTATAATCCTGTAGCTATTACAATATAATACAATACAACCAGCTGGGGCTGTGGAAGCACGTTCAGATGCAACTCACTGGCTTGTTCTTTCGTAAGGATCAGGCCTCCTACTGGTAGGGTAAGGGCAGCCAACCTATCCAAGTGTTAAAACTCAGCCACTTACATGATAGATATCACAATTGGTGCTCCGGATTGGCTCACTACCAATCCTACACAGATGGCCCATACGAATGGCTGAGATCAGCACCTAAAAATTAATAGATGTGTTTCAGATTGACAGCTAAAACACATTAAGTTGTGGCCGGGTTTGGGATGTTCCTTACAACACGATGTGTGGAATGCATCATACGTTTTTGATGTTAATGACTGAGAGAACACCAGGAGCACAGTTGGGAATAGTGCCAAGGTGAAGTAAGGAAGTTTTGTGCCAGATTGATTCTTACAATGGCAGGACTGATGTATAAAGAGTGATTGGATCAGTTAGCATTGTATTCCCTTGAGTTTAGAAGAATGAGGCGTGATGTTATAGAAACCGATAAAATATTTTCTCAATGACCACAGGGTCCAGAAACAGAGTTCATAGTCTAAGGAACAGGAGGGAAAGGCCAATTAGGACTGAGATGGGGAGAAATGAGAGTAGTGAGTCTGTGTAATTATCTGTCAGAAATTGGTTGAGGCCAAAACATTGAGTGTTTTCAACAAGGAGTTAGATCTAGTTCTTTTGGCTGAAGGGATCAAAAGATACAGGAATAAGACAGGAACAAGTGTCTGAACTGGATGATCAGCCATGATCATCTTGAATGACAAACCAGGTTCAAATGGCTGGTAGGTCTACTGTTGCTCCTATTTCCTATATTTTATATGCTTTTGTTGTGCATATGGCCACGTTGAATTGAGGATGATTTTTAAGAAAACCTTGGTAGGACAATTGTTATATTATGTTCTCTTTCCATCTCACAGGTATATTCCTGGTTTGCTGGCTGCCATTTTTTATCACACACATATTGAAGAACCACTGTAAGCAATGCCATGTGTCGACAGAACTTTACAGTGCTACTACCTGGCTTGGATATGTCAATAGCGCAGTAAATCCCATCATATACACCACCTTCAACACAGAGTTCAGGAGAGCATTCCTCAGGATTTTAGCTTGCTAAATGAAGTCTTCAGGATGTTATCATTAGGATTTGAATGCTTACTCCCCCTTTCTCCTAACCACTAAAATAAACTGTTGCTCTAAAGGAACTCTACGCTCACTGTCTACTGAGAATAGTTCCGTTAAAATTTCAAGATACTTTGCTCGTACATAAAATAACATTAATGGGTTTGTTTCCATAAGTTGTCCATTAATGTGCAGTTTTAATGTTCTCACTGAAAACTACACCAAACTCTTTCATTGAAGCAGTGAGCAGTGAAATTGCCCAATTGTAATCTTCAGAGCTGTTTTTTCATGGTTTTCATGGTGGTGAGAAAGCCAGACACAAACATCAGAGTTCAGCGCACCAACTGGTGTAAAAAGAATTCAAGCAAACCAGAAGGTGGGATGATGTCAAACAGGTTTTCGGAATATGGGAAGAGTATGGATTATTTAATCATTGATAAACTCAGAGTTAGGCATTCAAAGATCAAGTCTGCAGTCATGCAATGTTCATTCCAACACTATCTGTCTGTGAGTGAAAGAGGAAATATCCAGAAATCCTGGATGTCATAAAGTACAAAAAAAGGAGAGGTTAGGTAGAATATAAAAACAGATAAAGGAAATCATGTTGCTCTGATCCAGATTTTAATTTAGAGAACTGGGACTATTTAATCTCAGTTTCCAGGTCTGTTTTAGAATGGCTGTGACAAAAAGATCATCTAGAGCAAGGAAATGATGATTATCAGATCGCAAATAGCCTCTAAAGATGACTAGGGTACTTATGTGAATTTTAACTGAAGATATCACATGAATGCTCAGTGTATACATTCACACATAGATCAAACCCCCAAAGGATACACCAATTTGAGGTGCTATTTCAAGAGAAGGGAAAGAATTATCAGAAAATGTTTGCATTTGATATGTAAGTCAAATGGATGTTCAGTTTTTATTGTGCGCCAACATGTAGCTGGGAGATTTTACCCTCAAGGCTGGCGTGAGTAATGACAGGAATTGACTGACTTCCCTGAAAGAATGCAGGAACATGGCAAAGAATGCAGAGGCCAAAAATACAACAGTATGGATCTAGTTGTTAGGTCACTTGAGACATTTATTCATTTCGCTTCTGCTCCAACGCCCCAGTGATTAAAAAGTACTAACAAAGGAAAGTGACAGTGAGATATGAAAATGAAGACCATGAAGTCAATTCATAGGGGCACAGAGCTTGGCAGAATAAAGCTGGTGCCCATGAAGGACTTCAAGTCAGAATGGCTGCAGTGGTATAAATATGTTGGAACACATGAAGGGTGAAAGCAAAAAAATGGGAGAGGAGAACTTTGCAGAATTTTGTCTTATGTGCTCGATATGCAAGTAACATTGGGAAATATAAGCTTTATTTCCAAAGTTGTTAAGTGTTTTTATCTCTGTGAAGTACAGTCTAATTTTTTTTTATACATACTGATGGTGTAAAGCAACCTTTGGATTTGTA
Organism: Chiloscyllium plagiosum; assembly: GCF_004010195.1. Classification (NCBI taxonomy): domain Eukaryota; kingdom Metazoa; phylum Chordata; class Chondrichthyes; order Orectolobiformes; family Hemiscylliidae; genus Chiloscyllium; species Chiloscyllium plagiosum. The sequence goes on along the minus strand of NC_057721.1, from coordinate 19,453,193 downwards.
TTAGTCTGAAATATATACAATACTTCTCCTTTCCAGCCTGATTGAAAGTGTTTGTCTTGCAGCAAGTGCTGAGATTTTTTTTCTATGTTTCGTAACCGTTTTGATGTTCAAAATGTTACTTTTACAAAATGCAAAAATATTTAACTTTATTGAGTTAAGGAAACTGTACTGATAAATAAAATCTGTATGATGCCAACACTAACTGGTATTTGCAGTTATTTTTTAATAATGAATTTGTCCTATCTTATGCATCATCCATAAGATGAGCTTTCCTTTTACATCTGTGCACTTTGATGATAATCAGGGTGAAGGAAGTCAGATTTGGGATTTGCAGTTAGAATGACCTGTGTCAGTTTCATGGAGATCAGAGAGATTTCATTCTGCAACTTAATTAGCAGTAATGTTCCTTCAAGGAAAGGTCCGTTATGAAGACTTATCTGTTCAATGTAGACGTGTGCCGTGCTCAGATTTTCCAGGTCACACACCAATGTACTTGTGACATCTGTTTTCTTATTGTTAATTGGATATACTTCGAAACAATATAGCTTCCTTCTCAAAGCTGGTGCTTGATCAGAAAGAACAGCAGTGTTTTCTTCCTGTGAGATCAACAAACAACATTGATTGTGAGAGGGTAACGGTAGCTGAATTTACCGGGCAAAAAAAGAATTAATTGGTTTTATGGAAATCAATTCAATCGGGACAGCTTTTGTGCAAAAAAATTGAATCACTCAAGAACCTCTGTTAAACACCAAACAAAATTTATGATTTGGAGATGCCGGTGTTGGACTGGGGTGTGGAGAAAGTGAGGTCTGCAGATGCTGGAGATCAAAGTTGAAACTTTATTGCTGGAACAGCACAGCAGGTCAGGCAGCATCCAGGGAACAGGAGATTCGACGTTTCGGGCACAGGCCCTTCTTCAGGACTGGGGTGTACAAAGTTAAAAATCACACAACACCAGGTTATAGTCCAACAGGTTTAACTGGAAGCACACTAGCTTTCGGAGCGTTGAAAGCTAGTGTGCTTCCAATTAAACCTCTTGGACTATAACCTGGTGCTGTGTGATTTTTAACTTTGAACAATATTTAGTTATTCTTAGGTAATTTTTCCTTTTTATCTGTTTGTAATCACATTTGCTCTGAGTTTTTATTTTGCTGAAACTCCCACTTCGAAAAGAACATTAAACCCATGTTTCCTTTCTTTGCCCCCGTACTTTTATTTGTTTCCGTCCCTCAATCGCTGCTGCCCAGCTCAGAGGTGATTAAAAGACAATAGGTTTTTATTTGTCATGTGTGTTTCCAGGTCCGCTCCTTGCATAACTCTAATCCATGAAAACAGAGCATTTCCTGCTGCTCCTAGCCACTACCTTGTTCGTGCCTTGATTTCATTTCGCCCTCCTCCTGAGTATATTGCCTCTGTAAATATTTGTTTTCTTTCTGCTGCCTTTGCTGTGACAATGTAGGAAGCAGTGGATATTTTCATCTCTTCTCTTTTTATGAATAATATTCACATAACACAGGTAACACATTCTCCTAACATTGCTTGTCTCTCCACAGAAACCACCAGGAAGCAGCACGCAGTTATAATGTTGTTGTGGTCAATTCTTACAATCAACAACTGGAGTCAGTCTATAGGTTTGCAATCATTTTATTCAAGTGATGCTGGAGAGCATCATTCCAGTTAGTCCGGAATAAGACTTTGAGAAAATTTTGTCGATCTTTATACCATCTTTGGTCCCACAAAACATCTGATTTTCCAAATTCAAATCTTGCTTCATATAAACATGAAAAAATCAAACATCCATTCTACGTCATAGATATTGTTAATATCTCCTTTTAACAGTCAGGGAACAATAAGTTTTACCCAAAATGTTGTTTCTCCCATTTCTTGTCAGTGTCCCTGCTTCTGTCCTTACTGAGGCCTTCTCTTTTTTTTAACATTACCTTCTATTTGTATCATGTTGCTTTCAGATTCTTTCTGATTCTCTACTCTTAAGACGCATAAGGTTTATTTAGTACATGGTTCAATATTTGAAGTCAACCTTTTACAATTTAATCCTTACAGTCAAAACATCTAAATTCCCTTTAATGGTATCGTGACAGATTAGAAGACCAAAGATGTTGAATTTATTTATTACTAAGAGTATATGGTCACTCCATCCTAAAACACTCAGAATGGAGGGAAATGTCCTGTTAAGGTGACTGGCATTTTTCAGTTGACCACTTGCAAGAGGAGTTAGCCCCTGTGCTCCACCAAATGTTCTCCAGTGAGTGGCCCCATGGATTTTCTGAAGCAAATTTCTGACTGCAACCATCAGCTTTGAATTTGGTGCCAAAGTGAAGGAACCTCAGGCGAGAAGAAGGGGAACAGGAAACGATATTTTAAATGGCCAAACAATTGTGACTATGCATAGTGCTACCATGACTCACAGGTGCATGATCTTGAACACCTGGTTTCTCCTGATGATCTTGAATTCCAAAATTAAACACTTGGATGATTGATACTGTTGCTCAGCTGTGTTCAGTAGCAATGACAGACTTTAAACACAGGATGTGCCGGTTTTAGGGCAGGTGGTGGCACTGTTTATATCAGTTTCCAAATGTGCTGAGGAGAAAATGTTGTGTCACAGGCCAGGAATGAGTAATATCGAGGTTATCAGGCTGTTTATGTTAACAAGTTCAATCCCAGAAACTGCCAGTTTTCTTTAACCAATTCCTGTTTCCCATAGATATAGCATTACAGTTTTCTAGCACAGATGCTTCCTTAGTACTGTTTTGCTTTATGGGAACAAAATACATCTTTCAACACCATGCACCTATTGTAATGGGCCTGGTTGGCTCAATTGGCAGGATGACTGGTTTGTGAATATACCATGACACTGAGAGTCTAGTTCAATTCCTGTACTAGCTGAGGTTACCATGCAGGAATCTCCTTCTCACCCCTCACCTGAGGCAGGCTGACCCCCAGCTTAACTCACCACTGGTTGTCTCTCTCTCTCTAATGACAGAGCAGCCCTATGTCTGGTAAGACCATGGCTACTTTGGTCATTGCAATGTAGATGGTTTATCATTTTGATTTTAGGGATCTCAGATTCATAAAGTCCCACTACATTCATATGTTGAAAAAGAGAAAAAGAAAGTTACAGATTTACTGTAATATCTTAATTGGATCCTTAAAAGTATTTTATTGAAAACCTGCCCTTAAGTAACTGTATACCTTCGTTTTTAGACCTCAAGATTTTACATCAGTCAATTTGATTTGGATGAGAATAGAGAAGCCATGGTTAGTACGTTTACAGATGACATCAAAATTGGTGGCAAAGTTGACATTGAAGAAGATTTTGTAAGATTACAGAGAGATCTTGATCAAATGGGTCAATGGGTTGAAAAATGGCAAGTGGAGTTCAATCTGGATAAATGTGAGATAGTGCATTTTGGTACAATGAACAAGGGTAGGGCCTATACAGGGCCTTGAGTAGTGTTGTAGAACAGAGGGACCTAGGAGTTCAAATACGTTCTTTGAAGTTTGCATCACATATGGACAGGCTGGTTAAAAAGGCATTTGCATCCTAGCCTTCATTACTCAGTCCATTGAGTATAGGAATTGGGAAATCATGTTGAGGTTGTCCAGGACATTGGTCAAGTCTCCTCTAGAATAACTTATGGTCGCCCAGTTATAGGAAGGATATTATCAAGCTTGAGAGTGTTCAGAAGAGATTTACCAGATGCTACTGTGTATGGAAAGTTTGAGTTATAAAGAAAGGCTGGATAGACTGGAGCTTTTTTCACTGGATCATATCGGTTGAGAGGAGACCTGATAGAAGTTTATATAATAATGAGAGGTATAGATAGAGTTAATTGTAGTTGTCTTTTCCCTGGGATCTGGGATTTCAAGAGTAGTAGCTTTATTTTTAAGGTGAAATGACAAAAGATTTAAAAAAGACATGAGGCTTTTTTTTTTACCCAGGGTGGTTTGCATGCGGAATGAATATCCTGAGGAAGTGGTAGGCGTGGGTACAATCACAACGTTTAAAAGATATTTTGATAGAAAAATGAATAAGAAATGTTTGGAGGGATATGGGCCAGGAGCAGGCAGATGAGACTAGTTTATTTTGGGATTATGTTCGGCTTGGACTAGTTGGACCGAAGGGTCTGTTTCTGTGCTGTATGATTCAATGATTCTCGTCACCCAAAGATATTCACTACCAAATATGCAGCTTGTTAAAAATAATTTAGTTGCATTTAGTTATTGCTTGGATATCAGTAATGAATTGATCAACAATGGACATATCAACAAGGTTTTAGTAAATGACACTCTCATTAGCAGCAATATTTCTGGAAGGAATATTTGGATTTTCTATCAGAATGCAATCAGGAAACTAAGTTTGTGTGCCTTTTAACTACATGTGAGAAGTCCTATGTAGAGTTTACTGCTTATCTCTCAGTCGGTACCTTTTATCCTCCACATCTGTTCAATTTGCTAATAGGTCTTTCCAACAGTGAGTTAATTCACGGCAGTGATTATAACAAGCTCAGCCAGGTGAACCTCATAGAATTCGAGTTCCCTGACTGAGCTGTTAATCTGGTCCAAGCAGTGAGCCCTGGCTGATAGATTAGAACAGGAATGTCTTAATGAGATTGATTGCATAGACCATAAAATCAGCATAACTAGGCCATTCAGCCCATTGAATCTGCTGCACCATTTAATGAAATAATAACTGATCTGATGATCCATAACTTCACTTCTTCCCTTTCCCCAGTAATCTTTGATTCCCTTATTTATTAAAAAAAGTGTCTATTATATAGATTTTAAAAAATCTCACAATACATCAACACAGATATCTGAGCCAAATGGCTTCTCATTCCTGCGATGTGATACCTTTATAGCAATAGGTCATAATTAACAGGATGTTAAGTATGTGAGACCTAAAGGAAACTTTTAACATATTATAGTTTGTTTGTACTTTTCATGATTATAGTCTGTATATTCTGAAAACTGGAAGGATATTGAGATACCAAGGGTGTGCATTTATTCAAGAAGAAATGCTGGGATCAGTTTTGGGTGCAAAGCCAGAAGGTTTAAAACTAAATCATTTTTTTTTGAGTCTTGAAACAAAATGTATTATTTGCCCAGGCATCAGAAATAAATGAATATGTGCACTAAAAAAAAAGAACAGGAATGTCAGACATCTTGTTCACTCTTAGAGCCGGCTCTGAGGGAGCTGAATCAGTGTCAAGGATTTTCCATGTGTAAATAAAGGATGCCTTAGTGGCTGGAAACTAGCCTTTGTGGAGTTATTCCAGTGGCAACAAGAGAAGAGTACATTCCTGATGAAATTCACTCGTGAAGGTCCTCTTTGAGTTGGAGTAAGCATTTCTGGCATCATGCCATTAGGAAGCTTGACTCATTTGATCCTGCCATTGAAGGTTAGGCTTAGTACGTGGAATGAATGCGTTATTTTTTTCTGGGCAAATGACATTGAGAAGATGAAAAGTAAAAGATGACAGCTTGTGGATCCATAGGTTTTTTTGGTTTTTTAAGGAGCCTAACTTTCCCTGAGGCATCAGATACTAAAACCTTTCAAGAGTTCACAGATTTAGTTAAGGAATGTTATGACCCCAAACCTCCTCTAATTCTGAGACACTATCAGTTTTATTTGACCAACTGAAATGCAGGGGAATCCAAATCAGGATTTTAGTCTGGGTTAAGATGACTGTGAGAGGCATATGACTTTGATTTAACCGTTAATGGGGATGTTGAGAGACCATTTTATATGTGGGATTAATGATGTAAACATGCAAAAACTCCAAATAGCTGAAGCCCAACTGGACTTCAAACAGGCACTACATATAGCTTAATCATCGGGAAATGCAGCAAGTGGAGCATATAAATTGCAGAGTATTCCAATGGAAGTGGACACTTTCGCCATTTCAATTGAACTTGAGGGACATGACTTGAGTAAAAGCAATTGCATAGCCTCACTCAGGACATATCCTGAACAGAGGAACTCTCAGTCAGCCCATAGCAAAACCACCAAAAAAATCCAAGCCTCAGCCAAAATATTAAAATTTTCTTCAGGATCCAGACCAGCAAGCCATTATAGTTGCTGCCAGTCTGCAGACTCAAGACAGCAAAAGAGTCCCACCAGACCTAAACTGAGTAAGTGAACTCACAGGCTCATATCCAGGAGAGTGCATACCCTGAAAACCCCACCTATATCTGGTTTGGAACAGTTAAATTGCCTAACAACATACAAATCAGAATCAATCAAAGTAAACATCTGGTTAAATGGTCACCTGGGTCTAATGGAGGTTGATACTGGCACAGCTGTTTCAGTGTTCGGAGAGCCAGTTTTTAACAAAATTCGCTCTGGACTCCAACCCTTAAGTTTGCACAAGACCTCAGCTTGACTGAGAATCTAACCAAACTTTGTCCCTTGAAGTAAACTGTCTCTCACTTCGCCAAGTCTAGTGTCTGGCATTGGCACCCCTGATGCTGTTTCACCCATCACCCCCCCAGGTCTGGTAAGATCAGATCACACTAGAGGATGGCATATTATTAGGGGGAGAAAGAGTGATTGTACCAAGCAAAGCTTGCTACCAGATACTGACTGAATTCCACTGGGGTCATCCAGGGGTTTCCAAAATGAAGGTGTTGGTGAGAGGTGATGCCTGGTGGCCAGTATTGGATGCAGATATGACCATGTTGGTGGGGCAGTGCCCAGAGTGCCAACAAGGATAAAGATTACTGCCAGCAGATCTCCCACATTTGTGGGAATGGCCAGGAAACCCTGGACTCATTTACACGTAGGACATTTCATTGGCTCAATGTCTTAGTCATTGTGGATGCCCACTCAAAGTGGCTGGACATGCACAGAGCTCATTCATCCAATATGGGGACATTGATAGAAAAACTGCATGCATCTTTTGCAAGTAGACAGACTCCAGAAGTATTGGTCACAGATAATGGGCCATTGTTTACCAGCAGAGAATTTGAGTATTTCCTGAAGTTGAAAAGTATTTGACATACAAGGACAGCTCCATACCATCCAATGGTCTGGCAGAAGTAGCAGTCCAATCTTTGAAGACAGGCTTAAAGAACCAGCCTACAACTTGACAAAATACCAAACTGTCCCGGTTCCTATTTGATTATAAGACCACCTCTCGTGCAACTCCAGAGATAGCTCCAGCAGAGTTTCTAACAGGGAGAAAACTCCACACTAGGTTCTGTTTGCTCTTCCCAGATCTGGGGGGGGGCATGATGAGGGTGAAACAGCATCAAGAATGACAATGCCGGAAACAAGGCTATAGAAAGTGAGAGACACAGTTTACTTCAGGAGACAAAGTTTGTTGTAGGAGCAACGGAAATGGCCGTGAATGGGTAAGAGGCATGGTTCACGCGAGGTCAGATCCAGTCACGTATAAAGTTAGGATAGGTGTGATGGTCCTCAACAAGTATGTGGACCATATGAAAGCGACAAACTCACAAACGATGCAGGAGCAAAGAGTGCTCAGCTCTTCAAAAGCCTTTCCAACTGTTCTGGAATAGATGGGTTCTCCTTTTCTATCAGGTGTTGAAGCTACCTTGGAATCTGAGATGAACGCCTCTGGGCACAAGAAGTGAGCGACTATGCATTTCACGCCATCTATATCAGAGGCAGAGTTGGTGGAGCTTGACCTGCTGATAAACCACCCCAGGAAGAGCTACAAAAAAAAATCTACCTGCCTGTGTTCTTGGACTCAGAGGGGGAGGGATGTCATGATTGTAACAAAGTCAGCCAAGTGGACCTCATAGAATATGAGTTCCCTGATTGGGGTTGCTAACCTGGTCCAATCAGTGAGCCCTGGCACAGTGTCACATGTCCCCTCCATCACCGCTGCAGACGTCAGATCAGTCTTCCTAAGAGTCAACCCAAGGTAAGCAACCGGCCTGGATGCAGGCCCTGGCTGTGTACGTAGATGCTGTGCAGCCAAGCTGGCAGAGGTATTCACTGATATCTTCAACCTCTCCCTTCTACAAGCTGAAGTTCCTGCCTGCTTCAAGAAGACCACCATCTTCCGAGTACCAAAGAAAGGACATGCAATGTGCCTTAATGACTACCACCCAGTGGCTCTGACCTCCATAATCATGAAGTGCTTCAAGAGGCTCATCATGGCCCACATCAACTCCAGCCTCACAACCTGCCTCGAAACCCTGTAATTTGCCTACCAACATAACAGGTCCACTGGGGACGCCATTTCCCTAGCCCTGCACTCATCCCTTGAATATCTGGACAACAAGGACATGTACATCAGACTCCTGCTCATTGACTACAGCTCCGCCTTCAACACCATTCTCCCCTCCAGACTGATCTCAAAACTCGGACCTAGATCTCCATTCTGCCCTCTGCAACTGGATCCTCAGCTTCCTGACCCGTAGACCGCTATCAGTGAAGATGGACAACTGCACCTCCTCCATGATAACCCTCAACATTGGCACCCTGCAAGGATGCATTCTCAGCTCCTTACTGTACTCCCATCACACTAACCACTCTTGCCAAATTCCAAACAAACACCATTGGCATGCTTGCTAACAACACCACTGTAGTGGGATGGATATCTAAAAATGACAAGTCAAAATGCAAAAGGGAGATAGAGGGCTTGGTATTATGGTGCAATGAGAACAACCTTTCTCTGAACGCTGGCAAAACTAAAGAACTGATCACTGACTCCAGAAAGAAAGGAGGAGATCACGCCCTCATCTACATCAATGGAATAGAGATTGAGACGATGGAAAACGTTAAGTTCCTCTGAGTGACAATAACCACCTATCTGTCCTGAACTTCCCATGTGGATGTGACAGTAAAGAAAGCACAACTACACCTCCTCTTCCTCAAGCAGCTCCAGAAATTCAGCATGTCCATAAGAACCCTCACCAACGTTTACAGATACACCATAGACAGCGTACTGTCCAGGTGCATAATGGTCTGGTACAGTAACTGTTCTGCCCTGCACTATAAGAAACTACAGAAGGTTGTGTGCACAGCCCAGACCATCATGGAAGCCAACCTTCCATCCACAGACTCCATTTCATGGCTTGCTGCTGTGGAGAGGCTGCCAACATCAGCAAAAACCCATCACACCCCGATAATGATCTCCTATAACCTCTTCCATCAGGCAGAAGATACAGAAGCCTGAACACATGCACCAGTAGGTTCGAAAACAGCTTCTTCCCAGCCATTATTAGCCTAATGAATGGATTCTGTATCCTCAAATAATGCTGACCTTGCTAACGCTGATCTCGCCCAGCACACCCCTGTGCAATGGAACCCGTATGCTTCTCTCTAAGTCTTTTTGATCTGTACATCCTTGCTTACTATGATCTGCCTGTACTGCTTGTAAACAAAGCTTTTCACTGTACCTAGTACACGTGACAATTAATCATTCAATCAATCACTCTCTGAGAGCTGACTGTGAGGGAGTGGGATCAGTGTCAAGGGTTCTGCACGTGTCAATAAAAGCTGACTTGGTGAAGGGATACTCGCCTCCATGGAGTTATTTCACTCACAAGAAGTTCAGCTGCACACTTTTGGTGTATCTCAGCATCAAAATGACATGCACATCTTTCCACCCCCAGCACACCCTTGTCAAACACTATCTTCGTGGAGGGTGTTAGTGGAGGTTTTACATGCAACCCAGGAATACGTAGGGTAAGAAGGCTGCCCGTTAGTCACAACTTTCGTTGATTCCACCAGCTCATCCAGTTTGAGTCTCATTGCTTTAGTTAGTAGCCTTGTTGAACACACAGCTGATCAATGTTCAGGAGCATGAAGGATCCACTGACCTGTGCATTCGAAAGGATCATCAGTAACTTTACAGGTAGGTTACTACCTAATGGTGCCGCTTAGGTTTGCAGTAAGGTTGTGTTTGGAAGGAGTTGAAGGAGATTACGGGGATTAATGCGGCAGATGGGGAAAGCATTGTTTGTGATGGCACGAGCTCTGAACCCACCATTTGCTCCTTGTCACTGGAGACAAAATGGCAGTCTGCCTTTACAGCCCATTATGACAGGGATCTAATACAGAGACAGCATAAAGGTTTCCAGGGTTCCCATCACATCAGCTTCCACAACTACAAACTTTCACATTTATTGGAAGGTTCAGGGCAGCAGACACATGGGAACACCCCTCCAAGCCACACAGCATCATGACTTGGAACAGTACCAACATTTCTTCACTTCATTGGGTTAAATTCCTGAAACCTCCTCCTTAAAATTTATGTGTGGTACCTGTTGTATCTCTGGGTTCCTTTAGATAACATTACCAATCACACACATAGGATCAGTAAACTATAAGGGTCATATTTCATGTGTGATTTGCTCCAACAGATTTACCACTCTCATTGTGGATTGGAAAATATTGTATGTTCAGTTTAAGTTTAGCACCTCAAACCAGCAACCTGTAGTTACAGAGAGAATTTAAGTCTGCATTACATAATGCCCGAGCTTGCTTATTGCCGGGATTCCTCATGGTCATCTGGTTTCATCCTGGTCCTTTATTCATTAAAACAATGTCAGGGACAACCCTGCCTCCTGCAGGATATCTTTGGCTGTTCCGAATGCCATGTCTTAAATGCAATACAGAATCATGGCATTTCCTTTACCTGCGTCATTTACCACTACCACATTCAAATTCTGTTTCAAAATCAGTCCTGCATAAACCCCCAAAGATTGTTATGCCTCACTGGGGTGGAGTGCTGGAAATCAAACCTAATTCTTCTCAACGTCATCACAAAAATTAATGGTTTGGCAAAAATGTTAAAGACTTGGGGTGGCATGGTGGCTCAGTGGTTAGCACTGCTGACTCACAGCATCAGGGTCCCAGCTTCAATTCCAGCCTTGCTCAACTGTCTGGATGGGTTACTCTTCGGAGGATCGGTGTGGGCTGAAGGGCCTGTTCCTACACTGTAGGGAATCTAATTTAAAAATCCCCAAGTTACCTGCCTTTTAGACCCAGGTTGACATATGTACTGAAAAAAGAATCACTATTTATTAGGAATAAATAATTTTAGCTGCAGGCAAGCAATTAGGAACCAGTGACATATAACTCTACTCATTAGAATATTAATTGTTTATAAAAACTCACCCCACAGACAGACACAAAAAAAATGGTGTTGTGGGTAAAGGGAAAAATAAATTGGGAAAATAATTCAATAGTCCCTCTCTGCAGGTTTCACTGAGATAGTCCTTTTGGCATGTCAGGACTTGCTTTCAATTATTTCTCCCTTCTCCAAGTATTTTCACTTATTAATAACTCATTGCTTAAAAAATGAATTTATGGGATATGGGCATTTCTTGTTTGGTCAGCATTTATTGCACATTACTGTTTGCCCAGAGGGTGGTTAAGAGTCGATCACATTGCTAAGGTCTGGAGTCACATATAAGCCAGACCAGGTAAGGCCAGCAGACTTTTTTCCTAAAGGATATCAGTGAACCAGACATTTTTTTTTCCGGCATTCAATGGTGGTTTCATGGTCATCATTAAACTTGTAATTTGAAATTTTTATTGAATACAAATTACACCATCTGTCATAGCAGGTTTCAAACCCAAGTGCCTAGAACATTACCTAGATTTCTGGATTCATAGTGTAGTGATAATACCAGTAGATCATCCTCTTTAGATCTGTTTTTAATGCAGAAACAAAGATGATATTCCTTTCCGGAGGCCTGATGGCTTCTGATTGTTTCGTTCGCACCCACAAGTTATTCAGCTACCTGGGAGCCAATCACATAGTTGCTGGCAGGCAGAAGGCCTTCGTCACAGATCATCACTCCTCAGACTAATCAGCTGCATGTTGCCAGCCGTATCTATTAGTACACATCCTTGGCTCTAGTCTGACTGCAACTAAATTCCTCCCAATATTTAAATAAATAATAGAGTAATCAGGACTTATAGTAAGTGCTGGTAGTTTGCTTTTAAAAAGTGCAGCTTGCAATGCTGTAACCTTCTGGAGCTTTAGACTTCACACTTTGGTAGTTGTTCTGGAAACTTGCATGTTGTTAGCATGTTGATTGTTGATGGTCTTCCACGCGTTCACTATCTGAGCATATTTTTCTGTGCTTTGACAAAACAAATCATTTGCTAGACAAGATCTTTGGATAATATTGTAAGGCAGTCATGTGTTCTAAATGGAGAATAAACTATGTCCAATAAAGGTCTGCTTTAATCCGTGGCCCACTGTCAGACATGATATTTTGTGTTATACCAAACAGACTGAATATTGCACTCACTGAGCTGAATCTTGTCATGTTTTGACAAAGAATCACTTAGACTCATAGAATCATAGAGATGTACAGCATGGAAACAGACCCTTCAGTTCAACCTATCCATGCCAACCAGATATCCCAACCTAATCTAGTCCCACCTGCCAGCACCCGGCCCATATCCCTCCAAACCGTTCCTATTCATATACCCATCCAAATGCCTCTTAAGTGTTGCATTTCTGTCAAGTCTCATCAGGGGTTTCTCTACCTGGTTCCTAATGTGTTTTTTTTCAATCAAACTCACCTTATTAACTACCTACCATGCCCTTCTGGTGCTGTTTTCATCCAATGCTTTCCCAGTCCTTCCATTCACATTGGCCAGCAGAACCCAGCAATGCCCGGATATCTTGGAGCCCCTAGTGACCGCTCCATCTTCAAAAGGCCGAATGACCCGAATGACCGCTGTCAATCTGGAGCTCTCATATACAGTTTTTGACATTTGCCTTGGCAGAGAAGAGGTAATTGGCACCTCAATTTGCGAACAGGGATTTGGAGGTCCTGATGAACATGGTAATGCAGATGTGGGACATCCTCTTCCCCCAAGACTGCCAGAAGAGGTCACAATTCCCGACCCTGCAGTCTGGTCTGAGGTTGTCACCCAGGTTGGTACAAGCTTGGCCATCAGGAGTAATCCCCAACACTGTAAGAAGAAGACCAATGACTTTCTCTAATCCACCAGGATAAGTATCACCACCTTCAGCTATTTTACACATACTCTCTCTCTCTGCTGGTGGCTCAACCTCCCACCTTGTGCACTATCATTCCCACTATCGCATGCAGCATCTTACCTCCCTAAATCTCACCCTCCACAACACTAATCCTGCATGCTTTGTGCTGCCTACTTACTCCCTCGGTACATTTCACTACCTTTGCCCCACCTGCCCCAGCAGGAACGCTTGCACCAGCCAGTTTCATCTCTCTTGATATCTCCCTTTCTCTCATTCCAGGTGAAAAGAGCCCACAATAAGTCAAGAAAAGCCTAGACATTGTTTTTCTCACCACTTAGGGGGAGAGGCTGCTAACCTGGACAACTCAGTAGATGACTGACAATCTTTAGGCCCCTGGACAGGTGTCAGAGGTTGCTTTGAAATTATTGTGTCAAGACCCTGAGCTCAATAGTGTCTCCCTTGATTTGACTAAGGATCGCTGAATACCATTGTAAATTTCCTGGCTTTTGTCCTTGCATTAATTGGCAAAGCACTACGACAGAACTGTGGGCCTGGTAGCTCTGGCTGAGGGTGCAAAGGCAAAGCATGGCAGGGAGTGGGCTGAAAGTGACTGAGCATTGACAGATCAAGGGAATAACCCCAAGATGCAGCATGGTCCGCTCTGTGAGCTGGGTGCCAGTCCCAGTACATGAGTATTCTTGCAGCAGCAATCCAATGAGAGGTGCCAGTGTACCCCAAGGTGCAGAACGGAAGTGTAGAAGGGTCCTATATGTGCATCAGAGATGTACCATGATGTGGGGTGTGGGGAGTACCACATGACAATGCCAGGTCCATGACCAACTGGTGTGTGTGCTAGTATCCACGGAAAGTGGCATGAGATGTTATTGCCGGATGTCCAAGATGAAGTCCAGAGGAGCAAGTGGCGAACTGAGTCACCAGATAATTGTGAAATTTTCATGTTAGAAATTGTCAGGCATAAGATGGTTATGATGTTACTGAGACAAGGTTTGCAGTTAATGATTTGGAGGTGCCAGTGTTGGTCTGGGGTGTACAAAGTTAAAAAAAAATCACACAAAACCAGGTCCTAGTCCAACAGGTTTATTTGGAAGCACTAGCTTTCGGAGCACTGCTCCTTCATCAGGTGGTTAAGGATCATCCGCCTGATGACAGTCAGAACTCTGACTGAGAGGATACTTGCACTAGCTCCTATGTAGGCTTTCGTCCTGAATGTATATTTGCCAGTGTTTCTCAAACAGATGTTGTAAATGGTTGTATAAGTTTCTAACTGACAAAGTCCATGCAATCTGACACATCCGCAATGTGATGAGCCTGTGAAACTTCTGACTGAGGATGCTCCCATTCTGAATTTTAATACCACTCTTTGTCACATGGACAATAGTAACACATAGACAGTCTTATTGTTAACCGCGCGCATGTGCTTCTGTTTACGAAGTCTCTGGTGCACTTCCAGTACTGCTGCCAGCATATCGCACATACCTTTGTTTGGTTGAGTCCAGTTGAGCCCTATTAGCCCATTATGATCCCTGCTGATGCCATTACTCGACAAGTCAGACCCCAGACTGCAATCTGGCTTGATAGATCATACTTTGCTTTGTTGTTATTTAAACACAAGCATGCAAAACTGCAGATCTGGTTTATTATGCAATGGAAAAGAAGTTAAAATAGAACAAATCAAACAAATTAACTATAATATGCTTTGAAAGATTTTGCAACACAAACATAAAATACAATATTCCAACTTTTTCAACAGCAAAACTTTATAGCACTCAAACACCAGAGAGAATTCTCTTCTCTACCAAACTAATTGGTTTGACTTAACTGTTGCTTTCAATTCCCCATCTTGGGAGTTTGATAATCTCTTTCTTACGTATTCACACAACTGAGCTTCAAATAACTTCTTCAGGGTTCTAAGCAAACATTGCTGGTCCATAACTTTCAAACTAATCCCTTACATTGAGGTAATTCTAACTTTTCTGATCTAACTCTTTGCTCCAGAGTAGTTGTTTCACATATCCAACTTGTGTTGGATATCTAGAATTTCTGTAAACTGAAACCAAAGGTTCTTCCAAGCCATGAGTGTTGTCCTAGGCTCGAAAAATCAATTCCCTAATCCTTCTATCAGAAAGCAGACTAAAGTCTGTCCGTTCATAAAACTGTCATAATGCTGATGATTTTTAATTAGCACTCTAGGAGCTATATTATGGTTTTTAAAAAGGCTCAAGAAACATGAGCAAGATAATCATTACATCCTATACAGACCAAAACCCACATGTTAGTTTGAAATGGAAATTCCAAAATAAATAATTTATTAGAAGAATCACACACATTACATCACAGTTTTAAAGAGTGGCTGAATGTATTTTGTCACCTTTTGAAGACATACAACCTCAGAGCAAGATGATGAAAATCACAACTAATAACTTATTTTCACATTGAATTCTTCCAGGTCTGAAACAGACAATTTCTGTAGCATTTTGGAGTTTGCTGTCCCCTTCATTTGGGAGAATTGTTAAGTCCTGTTATAATAATGAATGAGGAATTAGTCTGCAGGGTCCCAGAAATGCCTTCCTTTCAGCTTCAGTATACAGTGCAACTTATTAAGAGAGACTCCTGCTCACCAGTACGTAGACAGTCCCACCTCTCCCTACATTTCAATTCGATCTCACAGCATGTGACAGCAGGAGTGGGTCTGGCCCAGTGAAAGTTCATGGTGGAACATTCAAAGCAGACGGCAGCACAAACCCTTGGCAAAGCCCTAAGGATAAAGCAGTGAGTGAGTCTTAGGCTTAGTTGATGCTATGGGTAAAGGTGAGCCCTGAAATCAATCAGTTCCATGGTCAGTACGTGACAAATCCTTGTGGAAGGAAATCTAGAAACCGTGCAGTCCAAACCACAGAAAACTGCAAACAAAAGCTCAGTTGAAATGACATTGCTAGGTGCTTGAACATCAACAACTTAATTCAAATGCTTGCTGCACTGCAAAACATAGGTATACCTTCAGATATTGATCAGTCCCTACTCACACCCAAGCTTTTAATCAATGTCACCAACCCAGACCAGGCCTCTCAGTGGATTAGTATCAAGGAGTCCTTGCAAAACTGGAATAAATAGGTTTCAGGGGCAAACTCTCCATTGGTTGGAGTCATAACTGGCACATAAGAAGACAAACTACACTTTGCTGTAATGGGCATGAGTTTGTGGATATTCTGTATATCATTTTGACTCAATCTTTAGTGAATGAAGAAGCTTATCTTGGCATGGATCTTCTTTAATGTGCAGCAGCCGAAGATAACAATGGTTTGCCCTTCTTGAACCCTCCTCTACATCTCTGGGGCCACAGGGGTGAATTTCTGAATCTTCCCCTCCTTTTTCAGTGCAGATTTTCCACAATGGACAAAGGGTGTGCCACTCATGATTGAGGAGATGGTCCTGGATCAAGCCATGTAATTTTCACACAGCCTAGAGACGGACAGCTTTCAGGAATCTCTGTTTATCGAGTCTGTTACACTGACCAACATCACTTCTTCGCTGATTACACTTATGCTTTGTCTCAATTTCGTACTGAACAGTCCAGAGTTGTACAACAATAGTTGTAATCGAATGCTATGCTCCTTTTGCCTCAAGAGATGCCACATCTCAACATCACTTCTGCAGTCAGAACTGAGCTTGTATAGAAACAATTTTAAATGATAATATTGGTGATCTGATTAAGTTTGCTGAAGACACAGAAATTGGTTGACTTGTGGATAGCGAGGAAGGTTGTCAAAGGATACAGCAAGATATAGATCACTTGGAAATTTGGGCAATGAAATGGCAGATGGAGGTTAATCTGGACAAGTGTAATGTGATGTATTTTGGAAGGTCAAATGCAAGAGGAAAGTATATTATAAATGGCAGGAGCCTTTGAAGCATTGATATACAAAGGGAACTCAGGGTTCAAGTCCATAGCTCTCTGAAAGTGGCAGCACAAGTGGATGAGGTGGTACAGGAAGCAAAAGTGCCTTCATTAGTCGGGACATTCAGTACAAAGTCATGTTCCAACCGTAGAATAAACATTAGTTAGGCCGGATTTAGAGTATTGTGTGCAGTTCTCATCGCTATGCGATGTGGAGTCTTTAGATAAGTTGCTAAAGAGGTTTAGTAGTGCATTGCCTGGATTGGACTATATTAGCTTTAAGGAGAGGTTGGACAAACTTAGATTGTTTTTGCTAGAGTGTTTTCAGGGAGGGGAAACCTGATAGAAGAATATAAAATTATGAGAGACATGGGTAGCACGGATAGTTGGCCATTTTTTTTCCCGGTGTGGAAAGGTCAAATATGAGGGGTGTTGGAGGTGGGGAGGAGCGGGGCGGGGGGAGATCTGATGTGGGAGGGCACATGCTTGGCTACCATATGCAGTTATCTGAGTGTCCCATTATATCTAGATGTCAGTCTACAGGCACTCTCCAAGAAGATACCATTGAATTCCTTTATTCCACAAGTATCCTGCAGATCAGACTACAACAGTAATAGTTCCTTCAATAAATAAGTCCTTCTTTTAACTTGAACCCTTTTATGTCTGCAAGCATATCAGCAGATCAGACTGCTTAAAAAGCCTCTTCACACTGAGGTGATGCTGAGTTTGCAGAGAATTCTGATCAACTGTCCAAGCTCCTTGCATTCCAATATTCCTGAATCTCTTTGGCTTCAAGTAGACCTGCACCTCAAGGCCTTGCTGAGGTGTTTCGCCTTGATAACCTCAATAAAGTCGTAATTTACAAAGCATGGTGTCCTGTATAAGTGCTCTACTCTGAATATATTTTTAGTGAAGAGTTCACAAAAGGTTTACCTTCTTCAGATTTTGATGAAAATATCCCAAAGGAAGTGAATGTGGGATCTTTCATATATGTCAGAGTCTAGGAGTTCTTCCATTGTTTGAGGTACAGCCTCAGATTGAGGAACATGCAGCAACCCTTGTACCACTTACTGGCCAGCCAATTCTTCCAGTCTTGTTTGTGTCCGTTCCAAAGGATGCTTAAATGACAGCCATCTCCCTTCTTGTCTTACATCTTCAAAGTGCTGACAGTTTGTCTGAGTCCACCCTCATTGACCCCTCTTTAATGACCTTGCCTTCAGGTTCTCATTATCAGTATAGCCCAGGTACCAGCAGCCATGTCAATTACAAGCCTAGCCGGCTTCTAATATGAACTACCACCATTCTAAGACTTACTGAGAACAGAATCAAAGAGTCTTGAGGGGTGAAGGGATGGATGTAGTGGTAGTAAGAGAAATGTTAAAGACTAAATATCAAAAGAAATGTTAGCAATTAAATGTTAAGATAACTATCAATAGTAAAATGATAGTGATGTAAAGGGATAGAACAAAAGACCATGACAAGGTGTAGGATTATCAGTAAGTCATATTATAGTGATGAGTGGGATAGATCAGTTTTATCTACTGACAGCAACGCACACTTGGAACAAAGACTGAGCCTGCAGAATTCTAGGAATGTTTCCCTACATATGTGTGTAATGTAAATATTTTTGATGAAAGTGTTTCTCCACCAGGATAAAGATAGATACACATCTCTCTACAACCACAGCTGATCTCATTTTCTAAAGAGAGATCACTAAACTCTATATGTAAAGACAACAGAACAAAATTAATTTTATTTTGCCACACAGCAGCCAGCAAAGTGTGCACCAACTTTGCCAGAATAGCTGGTTTCACCATTGAACAGTGTACCATTAACTAAAGACACATTTCTCTGTGGGTGCTGCATGTACATTTAGAGATGCATCACCTTCAATATCCAGCTGGTGCATGACATACTCAGCAAATAAGTGTCAGCAGAGTAAGATTTTGAAACAAAAAATACAATATTGAACAATCAGCATGGATTTCCAAACAGAGTACCTTCCTTGACCAACCTTCTTGATTTTATTTGTGGACGTAACAGAGAGAGTAGAGAATAGTAATACAGTGGATGTAATTTATCTAGATTTTCATATGGCCTTTGGTAAGATCCCCCTGGCCAATAAGGTCAAAGAATGTGGAATCAAGTGGAAAGATTAATTTCTCCTCGACTTCAAGACAGAAAGTAGAAAGTAGAAAGTAGGAGTGAAGCATAATTTCAGTGCCCGGAGTTGTGAAGTGGTGTTTCAGAAAGATAAATACACCTTCCATTGTTCACAAATTAACAATTTGGACCTCAGTCAAATGCACAATTTCTAACTTTGTGAATTACGCAAAAAGTTGCAGGGGATAATAAACAAACAGGAACTGATTACTAAACTTGCAGAATAAGAAAGTAATTGGAAAGCCATGTTCAACACAGATACAATCTCAACGTGATGTCTCAACTCTTATACTCAATGGATAATGAAGGCAAGTATGTCAAACATCTCCTTAACCAACTTGTCTATCTGTGACTCAATTTTCAAAGAACGATGTGCCTGAATCCATCAGTCTTTCTGTTCAACAATACTACCTAGGGCTCTCCCATTAACTGTATAAGTCCTGCCCTTGTTCGTTTTACCAAAATGCAATACCTCACTTTTAAACTCCATCTGTCAGTCAGTCTATTGTAATCTTAGATAACCTTCCTCACTGGCTACTATCACATCAATTTTGGTGTCATCTGCAAACTTACTAACCATGCCTCCTAAATTTTCATCCAAATCGTTTATATATGTATAACAAACAATAGTGGATCCAGCACTGATCCGTGTAGAACACCACTAGTCACAGGTCTCCAGTCTGAAAAGCAACCCTTCACCACTACCCTCTGTCTGTTACAATCAAATCAATTTTGTATCCAATTGGCAAGCTCACCCTGAATCCTATGTGATCTAATTTTACTAATCAGTCTACCTTGCAAAATCTTGTCAAAGGCTTTACAATGTAGACAATGTCTCTACACTGCCCATATCAACCTCAAAAAACGCAATCAGGTTTGCGAGACACAATTTCCCAGGAAGATTATTATTAAATTGGAGAGGGTTCAGAAAGAAAATGTACAAGGGTGTTGCAAGGATGAAGGGTTTTGCACTGGAGCACAAGAGATTGAGGGGTGACCATATGGAGGTCTATAAAATCATGAAGGACATATAAAGGGTGAATAGCAAAGGTCTTTTCTGGAGGGTAGGGGGGGTTCAAACAAGACAGCATATTATTCAGGTAAGAGGAGAAAGATTTAAAAGAGACCTGAGGAGCTACTTTTGCACACAGAGCGTGGTTCATGTGTGGAATGAACTGCCGGAGGAAATGGTAGATGCAGGTACAGTTACAACATGTAAAAGACATTTGTACAGGTACATGAATAAGAGACGTTTAGAGGGATATGTGCCAAATGCAGGCAAGTGGGGATTGTATAGTTTGGCAAACTTGGTCAGTATGAATGAGTGGATTGAACGGTCTGTTTCCGCGCTGTATGACTCTATGTCTCCACAGATATGATGTGGTACATTTTGATGAAAAGGCGAGGGAGATAACTTTGTGTTGGGAAGGTCCAGGTTTAAGGGGACAGAGAATCAAAAGTATCTTGAATTACAAATCCAGCAATCTCTAATATTTTTCATAGCTTAGCAAGGCCATAGGAATGTCAAACTCAGCACTTGGCATTATTTTTTGAAGGATTGGTTTGAAAAGCAGCAAAGAAACTGGAGATAATGGAAACCTTGCTTAGACCACTGAGCATACTCATGCACTTCTGGTTACTATATTGTAAAATAGATATGGAGAGGGTGGAGAAGGTCTAGAGAAAATTTACAAGAATGATAACAGAAATATGTGAATCTACGTAACTGTAACAGATTGACAGGCTAGGAATATTTTCTTCTGCAAAGAAAATGCTGAGGAGTGCCTAATAGTTGTCTTTAAAATTCTAAAATTCTAATCAATGTTATGATCCCAGTTAATAGTAATAATTTGACCAAGAATGAGCTCTGGCTTGATAGATAATTAACTTTATTTATTCAGTTTTCATCATGGTGATGGTTAGACACTGAACATATTCACTGAAGTGTTAGACACTGAATATTGTGCAAGTCATTTCACTATCACGTTTTTTTGTTCAAACAGTGTGTTTAAACACTGCAAAAATGTATTTACTGACATTGAATTGTGTCAAATGCATTATCAATCAGTCAGTACTGATTTTTGAAAACAAAGTGATCCAGTAGATATCTCAAATGCTGTCAAACAAATCTGTCCTATTTAAAATAAAACTTGATTGTATTATTTGTCTAGATCCTGAGAGAATATAAGGGCATGAGAAGGACCTGTGCTCAGGAGCATTTCCAATACTAAATAAAATTGTCCACATCAGCATATGTTCAATTATTTCATGTCATTGAAATATTTTTTTCTGATTTCTATGTCAGTCAGAATTTAATTGAAGACCAATAACTTTAACAATAATATGAACCTCAGACAAAGATTTAATTTCACTACATGTACTACCTTGGGAAACTGACAGAATTCTAAACTGTTTGTTAATGACATTTCCGATTTACTTGTATTTAAAGTGAAAAATTAGTATGAAGAATGTTTATATGGTCAAAAGCAATGGGTTTATTTGCAGGCATTTGACACATATATATCATACAAATCATGAAGTTGATTGTAAGTCTGACATTGTGCTGATTGAAGCAGTGTTAATGCAACTGATGCTGTTGGTTCTCCAATATCTCAGTGATTAAGGTATTAGTTTCGATTCTTTCTCCTTAAGGAATATTGAGGTTGCTGCAATCAGCCTTAGCAGATGAAGGGCTTTTGCCCGAAATGTTGATTTTCCTGCTCCTCGGATGCTGCCTGACCTGCTGTGCTTTTCCAGCACTGCTCTAATCTTGTCTCTGATCTCTGAGTTAAGGACAAGTATTATCATTAACCAGTAATTCATGATAGAAAATGAAAATTGAGCAAGGCCAGGATTAGCTTTGTTCTGAAGACCCATATCCAGTCTGCTAGTATTCACTGTTTCAGAACAATTTTTCAGATTGATATAAGGGGACTCCTGGTATCCATTAACAGTTACTCTGACATAATTCACTAGCTTTTTGTGCTTACTTATTCTCCTCTTCTGTATCTAATGCTACATAAGGCTGTCTATTTCTTTCACTTCTTTTTGCCCCAGCCTAGGCTCATAGACTTAGAAAATTCTGCCATATTTGTTAGCAAAATCTAAATTTCTTGGATAGTGTCACCATCAATGAAAAATGGATAGAAAGCAGACAGTATTTGAAATTATCACTGCAAAGAAGTATTCAGTAGTTAGTATTAGGACAGGACTTGTGTGTACAGTACAGAATTTCAAAGTTTACAGAAGTATGTCTCTCAGAAATGACAATAACAACTACAAGACGACATGAGCAGTTTAGTAAAGTGGGCAGACAAAATTAACTCAAAGTATGAGATGATCCATCTGGTAGGTGGAATGGGCAAGGCACTTGTTAAATGGGGCACATGAATACAGTGATGTGGGGATTTGTGGAGACAAATCTAGGAAGGTGACTGGATGAGTTGAAAAGTCTTCAATGGGATCCTTAGCGTCATCAGTAGAAAATAGATTACAATAACAAGGAAATTATATTAGCCTGAGAAAGGAATTGGAGCAGCTCTGCTAGAGTATTCTATCTTATTCAGGACACCGTACATTATGGAACTGTCGAGGCCTTGAAATGGGTACAGAATTTACAAGACAAGTATTATGCATGAGACGCTTCAGTTACCTGGCGACACTTGAAAAGCTAGGGTCATTGTTCCATGGGCAAAGAGGATTGAAAGATTTGGTAAAGGTATTCAATATCATAAAAGGTTTTTTTGGGCTCTTTCCAGCAGCAGTTTGATAAATGAACAAAGGTGACAGATTTAAGTTGAGATGCTTTCTTTTAGGTGGGCTGCAATGAGGATAAAGAGCTCCACCTACAATCAAGGTGGAGGAGAGGGGAAGCATTGAATGTCAATATCTACACTGTCTAGTTTCAAAGCCAATACTCTGGTCTCTCCTAGCCAGGTCAGTCTGAAGTAGGGCTTAAATGCAACCCTTCTGGCCTAGAGGAAGGAAAACTATCACTCAATCTTATCCATTCAGATTCAGTCCAAGGATGACTGACAAAGTGTGTGGAAAAAATACTTTCTGAAATCAATCTTGAACATCCCTTTCATGAGTTTTTTATTTATAAAATATGTTGTTTTATTTGAAATTGTCTTCCCATTTTCATCTTTTCCCGAACACATGTTTCTGAACATACCAATACCAATACTTTATACATGGGAAAATCACAACCATTCTCAATCTGTCTTCACCACAAATTTTGTTCCTCAGTCACCAATTAACATCTCTCGTCATACCTGAGGTTGGGCCAGTCTGTTTGCAGCCTTGATGGCATACTTGACTCCAACATTATGTCCAAGTCATCATTATAAACCATTTATTGTCACATCTATTATATTTCCTGCCTTCACCCCTGCCTCCCTCTATCAGCCTCCCTTCTGCCAGCTATGTTCTTAGCTCGACAGCTTGCTCCATAAACCGCTCAATCTTCCTTCCAATCTTTGAGATGCTCCTTAAACCCTCCCTCTTTAGCCATCTGCTCTAATATCTCCCATTGTGTTTGGCTCCAAATTTTGTTTGCTACCTTCCTAGAAAAGCAACTTGATTTTTTTTATGCTAAAAGTAGTTTTTGGCATAGCTGGATCTTACACATTGCTTATTGATATGTAACTGTTGTCTCTCGGAATCTGCTTTTGTTTCCTAATGACAAAGATAAAACATCATTTCAATTATTCGGATACATTTCCAAAACATTTGGTTCAGGAACTCTCAAGACGTCAATATTGGTTCAATTAACTGGAATAATATCAGATTTGAGTTCTGAATTCTAATTAAAGTAAAACTTGCAGAAATGTGAGCAGCAATTGGGATTTCTATTAGAGCAATTAGTTACAATTACAAAGACATTTGAATAATCTCTTGCATTTTAAAGACATCTGCACAATGTCAACCATGCCTCAGTTAGCAATGCTATCTGTGAGTCAGAAGTTTGAGAGTTCAAGTTCCCCTCCAGTAAGCTATTAAAGCTTCACAGTTGGAGAATCCACTTTTCAGATAAGATGTCAAACTAAAGCTCTGTCTGCCTCTTGGGATGACATTAGTTCACAGAGGAGCTCTATCTATTTAACTCTCAACCAACTTCATCAATCTGGATTTATCTGGTCATATCTGCGGGGGAAACATCTATGTGCGTTGCATATCGGTTGTGTTTAAGTAAGTTATGATGTTTCCTCCTACACATCACTGATACAGTTCAAAAACCTGATATTTCCTTTAAAGCATATAATGAAAGATGCTATTAAAATAAAATGTCACCTCGAGCTGGAGACTTTCTCAAAAGTTTGACCATGACCGATCAGATGTGGCATTTGATCAAAATGACATTTTTGGCATGACTTCTATAAATTAAGTACAATGTCATTTGTAAAGACTGGGTACCTTGGAGTTCAGTTTTGTGAGTTCTAAATTCCTGTGGGCCACGAGAAGTTGATATAATGGGGGACCTGAACAACCATGTCCCTTTCAGTGTCCCCTTTCACTGGCCCCAGAGTCCCTTCGACATTCTCCCATCCCGCAATTTTGAAGAACTTTGCCCTAGTTTCAGAACCTACTGAATGCTGGGAATCCTCAATGAGACCTGCCATCCCCAAATCTACCCAATTCAATGATTCTCCTGCCTCTATGGGGGTCCCAGCTCTCAGTGAGTGATTTCACAAAGTCGGGCAGGAAGCAGCATTTCGAGGAGGAATTTCTCATTGATCTAGTAGACTCTTAATTGTTCTTGGGCAACTGAGAACTTTCCGTATTAATTCCCCTCTGTTTTCCAATGTGGCACATTGTTTCTGAAACTTTAAACAGCAAATCTAGGGGAGTGGTTCTAAACATGCCTGTCTCCTGACTTTGAGCTTTATCACCATGGGAAAGCACCAAGCTGAAACCAATACACATTCCTCATACATAAAAGAACAAAATTCAATCCTCAATGCTCCTGGCCTCTTCTGGTTTGGTATCCTCAGCAACCATCTACATAGTTGCATAGAATTCAATAGGGGAAGACTAAAAATAAGGAGATACAACTGCTTTAATCACAGTATGATAAGATATTTATCAAAGAAATAAGCTCTTTTTCAGGTCATTTCCCTGAATTGATTGCTCGCAAGGTATTTCTTTGCTCATTAGTTCCTCAGCTAATTTATACCTACTGTTACAATTTCAGGTTGAACTGGATTTTAATTTTTAAAAGAGTGTAAATTGTTCTTCAAACAGAAATCTACTTCCACCGCGGCAAAAGAAAATGCCTCACTTGGAAAATCTCAAGTGAATTGTATAGATAATTGTTAAGGTTAATGTTGCAGTTGTAATCAGGAAGAAGGATTTTGTTTTCAGAAGAACTAAGTGCAGGAATAGGCCATTTGGCCCATCATGTCTGCTCCAGCTTGAAAGAAGATTACAGTTGATCATATTTGTGGTCCTAACTCCATTTTCCTGCCTGTGCCCCATAACCATTCACACCCTTGTTGATCAAAAATTCAACTCTGCTTTGACTATATTTAAAGATCCAATCTCTGCTGTTCTTTGTAGGGGAGGATTGCAAAGACTAATGACTCTGAGGGAAGATTTTCTTCCTCATGTCTGCTATTAAGAGGCAGACAGTTTGCATTGTTTCCTGTGTGCTGTTCTTCCTAATATTATGTGATAATGAAACCTTTCTTCAGTTGCTAGATTTGATTCCCAAGTATCACTTTAAATACTCTTGACATTTTCACATTGTCACCCACTGAGCACATGCTGTTTGCTAGGACAAAATTTAGAGGGAATTCCAATGGGCTGAATTTTACCAACCCTGTACATCTCTATGTTTCTCTGACGCTTGGAATTGTTGTGAGGCTTGGTGTGGGGCGAGAGATGCAAAATGATGTGAGAAAGCAGAGAGGGAAGTGATTGTTATCTTCCTCCTGTGACAGGGAAGGTGACTAACAGTTTTTCTGCCCAGGGCTAATTGAATTCACAAAGTTACAGAATTATTAGTGCACAAGGAGACCAATCAGCCAACAAAGTCTGCGCTAGTTCTCCAAGTAAGTATAATGACTTGGAGCCAATCTCCTGTATTTTTCCTACTTTTAAATAATTACACAATATCATCTTAAATGTGTTGATTGAACCTGCCTGTACCCAACCTGTACCCAAATTTCTTTTCTCACTTTGCACTTATTTCCTTTGCAAATCACCTTAAACCTGTGCCCTCTCATATACAATTATTTTACAAGTGGGAATAGTTTCTCCCTATCTACTCTGTTAAGGTACCACATGATTTTGGAAATATCTATAAAGTCTCCTCTTAGCCTTCTTCTTTTGAAGGGAAATGGTCCCAGTCTGCCGTCACTAATGACGTTTCTCATGTACTCTTGTAAACTCTGCTGCACTCCTTCCAAAGCTTTCACATCCTTCACTGTGGTCTTCAACCTGTCTGCACATCCCAGCTGAAACTCTCTGACCCAAGTCTGTGTGATTGCAAATGGCACCTCAGTGCCAGCTAGTTTCAGCCAGGACTTTTCTGTTGCTGAGCTATGTACCAGCGAGCTACTGACTCTCAATGGAACCTGGGGGCTCCATGGAAAATTGCAAAACCTGTGCAAAGTCA
This sequence comes from Chiloscyllium plagiosum, assembly GCF_004010195.1. Lineage (NCBI taxonomy): Eukaryota > Metazoa > Chordata > Chondrichthyes > Orectolobiformes > Hemiscylliidae > Chiloscyllium > Chiloscyllium plagiosum. Next base: position 19,426,531 of record NC_057721.1, on the reverse strand, counting down.
CTGTCACTTCACTGCTAAACCGATTCTAATGTCTGCCTGTCATTGGCCTGTTGATCTTAACACTTCAGGGAAAAGTTTGGTGTGGGAAGACATCAGGCTTCCATTTTATTTTATGGGCATGCCTTCCTCCAACCCATCACCATATGCTGGGAAAGTTCCAGTTGAGAGTGTGGTGCTGGAAAAACACAGCAGGTCAGGCAAGTAGAATCAACGTTCCGGGCATAAGCGCTTCATCAGGAACGGCTTATGCCTGAAATGGCGATTCTCCTGCTCCTTGAAATGCTGTCTGACCTGTTGTGCTTTTGCAGTACCACACTCTCGACTCTGATCTCCAGCATCTGCAGTCCTCACTTTATCTAGCTGGTAAAATTCCACCCATCGCTTATACATTCTCGACCAAAGGGTTGTGCTCAAGAAAATGAATAAATGCAGCAAGGGATAGTGTCCAATGGACAACTCATATGAGCAGAAGGTGTTGGATGGAAAAACAAATTGCTCAAACCATTATTATGACTAGTCCCCTGGGTGAAGTTCCACTAGGTGGGATAATTCAAACTGTTAAACTCCCAGGTGAGGATGAGTGATCTGGCTCTCTTTGGCTATTTACCTGCTCCTCAGTTAAATTAGAACTTGTTGCTACCAACAGGATCCCTTTTCATCTGAATACCTTTTCCTCAGACTCAAATGAATAGATGTTGTAAAAGGACCAAACGTAACCCAGCGTTGTTAAGTTACCCCCAAACAAGTGAAGTTTATTTGTCACTAACCAGGAGAAGAAATACCAATACAGTACACATACGTACAGGTCAGAAATGAGAAGAGACACCAAAATTTATCTCAATGTTACAAGATACAAGGTACATTCTCTGCGGCACTTGTGAAAAGTGAACAATGGAACATTGTCACTGTTAAAGTGGATGCTGCCAGTAGCACTGGCATTGATGGTTGAACAGTTAATTATTCTTGGTTTTACATGCTAATTGAAACTCCTTTCTCCTGAGTAGTTTTGAAGTTAGCCAGCTGGCAGCACTTACTATGAGTGTGTGTGTGTGAGAGAGAGACTTCTCCTATTTTATTACTTGCAGTGCAGTGATGTTTAAATGGCTGTTCTCAAAGCTGTGACTCTCATAGCTCAGTAGACCACACACATACAGATCAGGGATGAAGTTCAATTCTAACCAGAGTCCCTGTATATTCTTGAAAGGGAGGACAATGCTAATATGTCTCTCACCCAGGCTGCTGTCTCTTTTTTTAACATCATGTTCACAGTTTGAGATGCTTCTAAAGAGATTACAATATCAGTTTTTATCCCCCTTTAGAGCTTCTTTGACATCTCATCAACGATGACATTCCAGAGTTTAATTCTCCAGTCACTGAATTAATATATGCAGTCAACCTTCAGCTGTATATCCTTTTAGTTTTTTTTAAAAAAAAACACATTGTAATTAAAATTCAACATGTCCATGGATTATTGATCCATATTATAACCCATGCTTGTGCACCATAGACAGATCTCCACTAAAAATTAACAAAACAAACAAAAAGAGGGAAAGATTCTTTTTGCATAAATTTGAGTAAATCCACATTCAATAAAACCTGAGTGAAATATGAAAAGCACTGTGAGGTCTCGCAGAAACAAATTCCAGACAAGTAACTCAGTCAGAGTTTCCTGCTTTCTTGAACTTTTCAAACTCTTTCAAAGAAGTATTGGAAATCTCTGAGAATGTCTAGTCTGTAAACTGAATTTGCGAAACAGCAATGAATTCTAACAACTTCAGGGACTTGCCTTTAGGATTTTCTGCATTATGAAAACAGCAGTTAAATATCTTTATCTCAACTTTTTGGTGATATCCATCAGAAATTCTGCAGTTAGTCATTAGTGCCCTGGTTTAAATATCCTACACCCAGGTGGAACAGATGTGTCGTTGTATTTCAGAAATTCGATTTTCGATTCCAGCTAACAATCCACAAGCTTTTTATAGAAAATCAGATTGATTTTGACATTTAGGGTGATAGTTTGGATATACTGCCAAACTACAATCATGAATACATTTGATCAGCAATAAAAACTAACACAGAAAAGCAAGACTGTTGCCTTCCTTTCATGTAATGTGTTGAAGATAGATTAGAAAATGCAAGGAGCATAACAATTTCACAATTACATCATAACCTCCTCATTAAGCTCCTGATGCTGTTGACCTTAGATACTACTACAAATGCAGGAAATATATTTTCGTTTTTAATAGATGGATGGCAACTTGTATAAAATTCCTGTTTCGATGGAAGTAGTACCTTTCTACCTTCAGTCAGATGCATCTACTCATAGGATGGTCAAAAACTACTGGTCCTCATCCAAAACTTACTCTCTCTGCTGGCTCCAAGTAATGTACATAACAGCTCAGCTAACAGGCAAAACATAATGAGGGAAGGAACAATGAATAGGCCACCACTAGGGCATTTAGCTTCCAGTATACTTCCATAACAAGTAAATACATTTATACTTTAATATAAATATAAAAGGAGGCAATGGCCTAGTGGTATTGTTCCTAGACTGTTACTCCAGAGATCCAGCTAATATTCTGGGACCCTGGGTTTGAATTCACCCATGGCAGATGGTCAAGTTTGAATTCAACAAAAAGTTTAATGTTGATTGTTGTAAAAACCTATTTGCCCTTTAGAGGAGGAAATTGTCATCTTGTCATCTGGACTCCAGAACCACAGCAATGTGGTTGACTCTTAACTGCCCTCTGAGTAATTAGGAATGGGTAATAAATGCTGGCCGAGCCAGCAACGCCCTCACCTTGTGAATGAATATTAAAAAAGTAAAACTTGAAAGTAATTAGCAAAGTTGCAAAACATAAAGATGGAAAGTAAAGAAAATTGCTATAAATGGTTTCAATCCATTTTGAAGCAGGGGGTCAGTAGATATACTTTCCATTTTGCAGCAGTATTTTAATAGGTACATCTCAATCCTTTTCACAGACAGGAAAATGATGCATAGAATTTAACCAACTCTGCTTATTATTTCCTTAAAAAACACACAACACCCAGTTATAGTCAACAGGTTTATTCGGAAGCACTAGCTTTCAGAGTGCTGCTCATTCATCAAGTGGTAAAGAAGCAGCTAGTGCTTCTAAATAAACCAAATAAACAGAAGAAACTCAATTAATATCTTCATAGAGGCAATTAGTGGATAGTTTTGGAATTTATTGAATTTTGCCAATGGTACACAGGACTTTCACCATGTTTGAAGCTCATGTAGGAAAAAAAGACAAGAGGGGGAGGTTAGCATGCCATGAGATCCACCTCAATGGTCACTTTACTGGACAAAATTACAGTCGTCAGAACATCCACAAACAACTGCTTGCAATTATTTGCTTGGATCATATTTCAGACTAAATAGAACTGGACTGAGGGATTAATGCTAATCATACCAGCTGAATGCTGCTTATTGAGATTTGTAAGAGTAAGATAAAGGGTTATAGCATGTTCCCTACACTTCTGTTGTAGCTGGTGTATTGTGAAGATCATGTCCACAGTAGTTCTGTTGGCATGGAATCTGTTCTGTACTCCTGAGCACACTTAATCTGCAGGCAAAAGTGGTCTTTAAAATATGAAGTCTTACCCATGCCAACAAGAAGTGGAAATGTTAGTGATTGTCTTCTACTTTATTTTGATGATGTATTTGCCATAGCTGAATAACTAGAAGCATCAATGGAAGGTTGTGTCGTTGGAAATTTAAGGCATGAGGCTAGTGAGCATTCCCAGATGAGTCCTGGTGAAGGGCTGCACTGAACAGTGAGAAGCTGATGACTGCTGGGAAAGGAAAGGGCATGCAAAAACATATACACTGACCTTGACTATGTGTGTGAGGTCATTAAATGTCTTGGGGGCAATGCTGCCAAATCCTTGGGCTGTTACTCAGACGTTTAACCTCCCTTGTGACCTTCCCTCACTGTTGATGGATCTAATGTGAGGGTTTCCTGCATCTGATAGAAACATTCCCTTTCTTCTTCAGTGAAATATTTATGTTTTTAGCACAACATAGAAAGAACTTGGAGCCGTTCAATTTTCCTTCACTTTTGCAATCGCATTTTCAGTGATTTGCAGCATTCAGTCTACCTGTGCAGCTTCTTATTAACAAAGACAGACTACCTTTAAGAATTGGAAACTAGGTAGAGCACATGATCACCTTTCACACTCTTGCAACCCAGTTGTGCATGCAGCTAGATGCCAGTGTGGGTCATAATCAGCGAAACTCCATAGTTGTGTTAATGAGGAAGCAGTATATACTTCAGCATATACTGGGACTAATGGAGGTGGATGAGATCAAATGTGATATCAGTGCCTGAATGCGATTTTAGCCTTGTATATTTAAAGTATATGAGTCAAAACATGGATGTTCAAATTAAAGATTCATTCATGTTCCTGAGTTGAAACGCAATCATAATTCATCTTCTACAGTTCACATTTTTACCTAATCTTCGAGAGACCAAGGCATATCTTATAAGAAATTTTGAATAAAGCTAACTCCTCCGACAGAAGGCATAATTTAGTTTAAACATACCTTTGTGTGGTTCAAATTGCTAACTAAGGTTTGAGAAACAATCTAATTTAGTGGTGACTGATTGCAAAGGGCAGTTGCAAATCTAGACTGATTGCTTCCTAGGTTGAATCCTAGTCAGCTGTAATAATTTCAAGCGTCTCTTCTAAGTGGCATTGCCATTTGTGTTTGCAATTAATTGATACAAATATTTCAGGCCATGGCAGAAATGGGATAGTTTAGACACTATAAATATTTATCAATAAAGTAGTAATTTATGGCTGAAAGAAACTCAGTTTTATCCTCTTGTTTATTGTATGAAGTACCTTTTTGTCTGAGTTATCGAATATTGCTGAGAGACAGATTTTATTGAAGCTTTTCATCGTGTACTCATTCAGACATTCCCAGAAATATTGTTTGAATATCTAGTTTACAGTTTTAGTATTTAATTCCCAAAATTAGGAACTAAAGACTATCATTAGAAAATGTAATGAATGAGGATGAAGCACCTTGAAATCTAATGCACTTTAAAAGTTAGGTTGCATTTGCTTTAAGAGGTCAACCTGTATGAAGGTGAAGTAGTTAAAATTCTGTGCTTTAGTAAGTGCAGAGCATCGAAAATAAATGGCACTTCAGAAGGTCATCCATGTTTGTTAAATATAACAGAACAGAAGAGATTTTGTTTGAAAGACTCAGGTGGTTTACTTAGTTGGAAATGTGGTGAGCTGGAGGTGCTCTCAATAATGCAGTCTGGAGAGATTTAGAGCTAAATTAGTTTAGAAGTATTTAATGATTACTAAATGCTAGTTAAGTGACCAAGCTGCATTATGTTTGAGATTTGGAGAACTCAAATTTACTCTCTGGTTTCAATTTACTTGTGACTGTTTGCTGCAATAAGTCAGTTGCAATCTGGAGGTGGGAAGTGCACTGAAGACGAAGAGGTTAGACAGCCCAAGAGCTGCTGTTAGCAGACTGAAGATAGTTAGGACATTAGCAGCTAATGGAAGCCATTGATAATTCAGTGCTGCTGAGAATTGGGGTGAAGGAAGCAGTATTTGTTTAATGCTGCTGAGAAATATTGTGACTGACAGATATTTAATGATAACTTGCAAGCTATTTGTTGCGAGATTAAATTGGGCTAGTTATTAGACACTTGGGAACAGTCTAAGGAGCCCTGGGGAACTCTGCATCTGTACAAGACATTGACCAACCAAAGCATGTGCAATCATTCAGGTAGTCAAGGTTATAACAGGTTTTAAGGGACTTCTAAAGCCAAATCTTTGAAAATGGAAAGTTGGAATCCCTTGTTGAAGAAGTCAAAGTTTTAGATAGAGAAACCCCCAGTGTAATTTGTGTGAGATCTGTCTTGACTGGAGAGCCAGAAAAGTGCAATCTGTGAAGTATTCCACCATCGTTTGTCTATTGGCTCATATTTACCCAATGTTAATTTGGAATGTTTAAGTCTAAGTTGTAAATTGTTTTACATTGCCTTTTTTGGATAATAAAGGTTAGCCTGACTGTTCACAACAATGGAATCTTATGGTTTTATTCGTTTGGTAAGAAATTGGAACGTCTTGAATCTCTGGAAATTTGGATTATTTTAACCAAAAAAAAAGCCACTAATTTCTAACCTCACTATAACTTAAATTTGGCAATATTGTTCAGGATCCTAATAATATCAAAAAGAGATATGTTTGCTCTGGTAGTCATTGCATCATATGTTATATAAAACTAAGCACTGAATTGGACTCAGAAATCAGAATATAATTGTTGCAACCTAAATGTATTCATGTTAAATTGAGCTTAGCATAAATTATAAATGATTATCTTGCCTCCTCGAGCACAATGATTAATTGTATTTATTTAAAACTCTGAGTATATTAGGTTTTGACAAAAAAGCTTTGGTCAATTTAATATGAATTTTAATGTTTGGGAAATGAATTTTGCAACTTTCAATCCTCATTTTTTACCAAAATGAAGTCTCAGGTATGACACTATCTGCAATCTATATGTTAGAGTTTATTGTTACTGTAAAATAATGCATCCTAACCCCAATCTTAAGTAAGTAGTGAAAGGTACAATTTAAATAATAACCTTTTCTTACTGTGCTTGGAAAGTATAAGATAGTGCTTAAACCCCTAAGTATAGGGAGCAGGTTAGTGTTCACTGATATATACAGTTTCTTATAAGGGAGGTATTACAGGTTATTTAAATTTTGCTAATTTAAAGAGAAATCTGTAAAATGAGAAATCTAACTGATAATAAAATCTTCTTACTTGCTCGTACATTATCAAAATTTTCAGCAAATCTGTTTTGTTGCATGTAAACTGCTTAGATTACATAATTGGCTGCTTAAGTATTCAGCAGGTTCTTAATGTCTTTAAGATATTCCAACTAACACAGTTTCAGAGAGGGAAGAAACATGTCACACTTCTCAATCTAATCAATGGACACTTGCACACACAAAAATGAAAGTCGGCCGGATCTTTTCATATTCTTTCTTACAATGTGGAAATTATGAGAAAGGCCAGTGTTTGCTGCCTATCCCCAATGACTACTGAACTGAGGGGCTTGCTAAGACATTTCAAGGATGTAAGCCAAATGGCAGTCACCATGTTGAAAACATATTCCCCATCAACATTGTCAGTTGTTATTCCAACTACTGTACTAATTTCCTTGTCCACATTTGTTAGATCAACAATGCCCTCCAGAGCATCTCCTCCACTTCCCACACCTCCCCCCTTAAACCCCATCCCTCCAACAAGGAAAGTACTCCCCTGGTCCTCACCTCCACCCCACTAATTTCCGGATATAGTGCATTACCCTTCACTATTTCCACCACCTACAATCAGACCCTACCACCAAAGATATATATCCCTCCGCACGGCACGGTGGCACAGTGGTTAGCACTGCTGCCTCACAGCGCCAGAGACCCGGGTTCAATTCCCGCCTCAGGCGACTGACTGTGTGGAGTTTGCACATTCTCCCCGTGTCTGCGTGGGTTTCCTCCGGGTGCTCCGGTTTCCTCCCACAGTCCAAAGATGTGCAGGTCAGGTGAATTGGCCATGCTAAATTGCCAGTAGTGTTAGGTAAGGGGTAGATGTAGGGGTATGGGTGGGTTGCGCTTCGGCGGGGCGGTGTGGACTTGTTGGGCCGAAGGGCCTGTTTCCACACTGTAAATAATCTAATCTAATCTAATCTAAACCCCATCAGCATTCCGTAGAGACCATTCCTCATTAGGTCCACCTTCCTCACCATCCCTCCCTGCTCCCAACCAACCCACCACCCATTCCTGGCACCTTCCCTTGCTGCCAGAAGAGATGTAAAACCTGTGCCCACACCTCCCCTCTCACTTCTGTCCAAAGCCTAAAGGATCCTTCCACATCCAGCAGAGATTTTCCTGAACATCCAAACACCTCAGTACTGTGTCCCTTGCTCTCAATGTAGTCTCCTCTACATTGGGGAGACGGGATGAAAACTCGGGGAACATTTCAGGGAACATCTCTGGGACACATGCTCCAAACAACCCCACCGCCCTCCAGCCGACCACTTCAACTCTCCCTCCTAATCTGCCAAGGACTTGCAAGTCTTGGGCCTCCTCCACTGCCAAATTCAAGCTATTGAATGACCGGAGGATGGACACCTCATCTTCTGCTTTGGGACCCTCCAACCACACGGCACCAATGTTGACTTCACTAGTTTACTTATCTCCCCTCCCCCATCTTATTCCTGATCCAACCCTCCAACTCGGCACCGCCCTCTTGAACTGTCCCACTCTCTATCTTCCTTCCCACCTATCCGTTCCATCCTCACCTCTGACCTATCACCATTACCACCCACCTGCATCTAGTTATCGCCTTCCCAGCTACCTTCCGTCTAAACCCGCCCAACTCTCCTAATTATCTCTCAGGCTCATTCCCCTCTCTCCATAATCCTGATGAAGGGCTTACGCCTGATCCTCGGATATTGTCTGACCACACTTTTCCATACATTTGATAGATATAGAGATTAATGTCCATTTAACGTGGTTGTGATAGAGTATGTCAGCACAAGAACAGCATTAATGGTCTTCCACTAGATTGCCATTTAATTTAGACAGGAAAAAGGTATTCATCCACAAGTATCTAAATTCCAATCATAATGTTCAAATAGTTGAAAGGTATATTTTAATAACCACGGTTGACTAAATTTAATTTTGTCTTTGTATTGCACAGTGCCATATTAGTCAATTGGCTGGACATAATTGTATCAGTAATTGAAATTGAGTAAACTTGCCTCTGGTATATTAACATTCGCCCATTAGTGCACCCATGAGAAAGAGATATGATGTGGATTGTGTTATGGAACACTGCAAATGCATGACACTAACCATATGGGGGCTGACTCAAGGAAAAAACTAATCTGATAAATCTGAAAAATGAAGAAAACTTTAATCACAACATAGAGTTAAAGTAATGTGCAACACTAAAATGGACAACCTCCGTCTTGAAGCTAACTACACAAGAACTACATGTGTCCTTTTCTGAACTTTCACAAACCCACCCATATTCTTTCGGATAACATGAGAGGCAGCGGATTATTTCAAGAGGCCCAGAAATATTGTTGCAAGGTCCACTCAAAGTTTCAATTGTTTATGACACAACTCCCCAGTGAGACATTAAATCTTGGGTATATCCACGATCAGGAGAACAAGACTGAATCTTCCATCAGTTGAACACGAAGGCATAATTGCAAACCTGGATATTGTCCACAAACAAAATCCTGTGCCCTTCACACCTACAAACATAATATTTTCAATTTTGCTGGTTAAGTGTAAGTCCTGAAGTTTCAGTACATTGTAATGCATGCATTTGTATCAGTTTCCTCAAGCAATATACACATAACCAACCATGGAAGAGGTATTTTTGAATAATAAGACAGGATTAATTAATAATCTCACAGTAAAGAATCATCTGGGGAAGAGTTATCACAATATATTTTAGAGTAATGTATCTACGTTCAAGATGAGAGTATTTAATTTAAATAAATCGATTTAGACAGTTGAGGGATGAGTTGACCAAATGGAGAGAGAAATCAGATTTAGAACTATGATGACAGGGGAACAATGGCAAATATGAAAAATAACAATTCACAATTTCCAACAAATCTGCATTCTATTGGGCAACAAAAACTCCACAATAAAAGTATTTCATTAATTTTAGATTAGATTACTTACAGTGTGGAAACAGGCCCTTCGGCCCAACAAGTCCACACCGACCCGCCGAAGCGCAACCCACCCATACCCCTACACCCACCCCTTTAACCTAACACTACGGGCAATTTAGCATGGCCAATTCACCTGACCCGCACATCTTTGGACTGTGGGAGGAAACCGGAGCACCCGGAGGAAACCCACGCAGACACGGGGAGAATGTGCAAACTCCACACAGTCAGTCGCCTGAGTCGGGAATTGAACCCGGGTCTACAGGCGCTGTGAGGCAGCAGTGCTAACCACTGGGCCACCGTGCCGCCCATTAATTTCTGAAGTGGTTTAGAATAATATTAGATTAAAAGAGGTTATGACTATTGCCAGCAAAGTAAGTTGGTGGACTGGGTGAGCTTTACATATTAGCAAAGCTCAAGGAAGAAGTGGTAAAGGGAAAATGGATAAGAGAATAAACTCGCAAGAAATTTAAAACAGGCAGTAAGAGCTGTGTAAAAATCTAAGAACATAGACAGTGGCAAAAGTAAATCCTGATTCATTAAAAACTTGAAAACATTGATTATAATAGGAAATATAGAAATAACAAAGATGTTGAACAGATATTTCACAGATATCTTTACAGTAGAAGAAAAAATTTATGTCAGAAAATCTGGCAAAACAAGGGTAAAAGCAATATAGATAAACAGAAACAGTGGATGTAATATATTTAGATTTCCAGGAGATACTACATGTTGAGCTACTTAAAAAAGTAAGGACACATGATATTGGAGGAAGTATATTATTATGGATAGATGATTAGTTAATTAATACAAGACAGAGAGTTGGGAAAGGATGGAATTTTCAGGATGGCAACCTGCAAATAATGGAGTGCTGCAGCAAGCAGTGCTGGTGCCAAAATTATTTGCAACATAACTATGATTGACATGGATGAGGAAGTGACTATTTTATACAGCCAAGTGTACGGCTGAAACAAAAATAGGTAGGAAGGCAAACGCAGAGGATGATAAGGATTATAGACAGGTTAAGTGAATGGGCAAGAATTTGGTGGATAGAATACAATATGGGAAAATGTGGGGTTACGTACTTTGGCAGGAAGAATAGAGGAATTGAATATCATGTAAATGGAGAAATAATGCAGATAACTGCATCGTAGAGGAATTCAAGAGTCATTGTCCACAAGTCATCAAAAGCTAGCATCCAAATTCTGTAGATAATAGGGAAGATAAATGGAATGTTATGTCTTTATTTCAAAGGGATTGGAGCATAAACATAGGGTGATCTTTCTAAAACCATAAGGCACCAGTTAGACCACAGTTAGATTACTATGAGCAATTTTTTTTCCCATATCCAAGGGAAGCAATACCAGCATCAGATGCAGTCCAGAGAAGGCTCACTAGATTAATCTTGGAGTATTGAGAAACTGTCTTATGAGGAGTGATTCGGAAGGTTAGGCCTATACTCATAGGAATTTAGAAGAATGAAAGGCAAAGTTATTGAAACAGAGAAGATTCTTAGGGGATTGACAGGATAGGACTTGTTGGGCCGAAGGACCTGTTTCCACACTGTAAGTAATCTAATCTAATCTAATTAATCTTGGAGTATTGAGAAACTGTCTTATGAGGAGTGATTCGGAAGGTTAGGCCTATACACATAGGAATTTAGAAGAATGAAAGGCAAAGTTATTGAAACAGAGAAGATTCTTAGGGGATTGACAGGATAGATGTGGAAACATTGTTTCCTCTTGTGGGACAGTCTAGGACCAGAGAGCATGATCTCAGAGTAAGGGATTGCCCATTTAAAACAGAGACAAGGAAGATTTTCTTCTCTTAGAGGAATTAGTTGATTTCTTCCCTTCAGAGGAGTCTGGAGGCTAGGTCATGAAATATATTCGAGGCTGAGATAGATTAATTTCAGCAATAAAATCAGGATTATATGGAAAAGGCAAGAAAGTGGAGTTGAGGAGTATCAGATTAGCCATGATCTCATTGAATGGCAAAGCTGACTTGATGGACTAAATGGTCTACATCTGTTCTTACTTCTGATAGTCTAATTTGTGCAAAAATTAAAAATCATAGTAGTCAAGTAAAAATACTAGACAAATATTGGATATGACACTGAATGAGGATAAAACTGATGTTCAACACTAAAATTCTAAGACATACATGCAGAAATCATGGTCATAATGATTGTGACAAACAAAAGTCCAGGGATTAATGCTGGGGTCACAACTATTTACCATTTATATTAATAACTTGGATGTGGGAATGAATATTATTGCTGATGATACAAAAATAGATTGGAAGGCAAGTGGTCAAGATTTCAAAACAAATCTGCAAGGGGATATAGGTAAGGTAAGTGAGTGGGCAAAACTTGGCAGTTGGAATATCATGTGGGAAAATGTGAGAAAGGAAGAATAGAAGAATGAATGTTATTTAAAAGAGAATAGGCTGCAAAAAAGCCACAGCAACGAGGGCTATAGGAGTCCTTGTGCATAAATCACAAAAACCTGACAAATAAAATCATCAGTAATAGGGAAGGAAAGTGGAACGTTGACCTTTATTTCAAAGGGAATAGAGTTAGAAAGTAGCAAAGTCTAGCTAAATCTACAAGGCACTAGTTAGACCACACTGAGAGTACTATAAAGTTTTTATTTCCTTTTCTTAGGAAAGTTATAGTGAAATTGGAGGTAGCGCAAAGGAGGTTCACTTAGTTGATCCTGGCCATGGCTAAATTGTCTTATAAGGAGTGACCGAGAACTTTGGGCTTTACTCATTGTATTTTAGAAGGATAAGAGATCAAATGGATCAGAGGGATGCACTGCAAGGAGAATAAATTGTTTTAGATGCGACATGATGAGGAACAAAGGCTAAACTGAAGGAGAGTCTAAGCCACAATCAGAGAGGTTGTGTGGGTGTGCCCTGTGGCCAGAGACTGTGATGATCCAGTAATGATGAATAAATGGCTAACACTAAGCTAATGAAGTCATAACTAAATCTCATGCAGAGCAGTTTGCCAATGAAACACAGAAATGCCTGAATTCATGGAATTTTGAGTGAGTTATTTAAGCAAAATATGGCAACTATATTCATCTGGGATAAGTGTAAAAGTAAATGTTTCAACATCTATCACATTGAATGTTCTGGCTGATAATGATATAATGAGGACCCTGTGGCTAGAACTGGAAGTAGATGTTAATCTATGCAAGCCTTCATATTTGGCAACACTAACTACAAGCTAAACAAAAACCGATGGATAGGCAGCAAGTCACCAGAGATTGTCCGTAAATATAATGCTCTTCAAAGACGTCTAGGTAATGTGAGCTGACTAGGATTGGGTAAAGTTCCTACAATGTGAGATGGAGAACACCGAATTTATAATGGTTCAGATATTCCAGAACATTACATGCACGGAGTCACTTTCAGGTACAATGGTGCAGAATAGTGGTGGCTCAACATCACATGTCCTCCAAGACAAGACCACTTTCTGTCTTTCAAACGAAGGTTGAAAGATGTCATCTAATTAATAGTTTCTGAAGTATGTGAGATGGGACCTGACTATGATTGCTTCTTCTGTTGAACGTGTACTCAAATCCCTCTATGGTCTCAACCCTAACCCTCCACACACTACATCTTTGTAACTTCTCCAATTCCTACTATCCCAGGAACTCTGTGAGCCTCCAATTCTGCTCTGTTGTGCTTTCATGATTTCCTAAACCTCACCCTCTGATGGCAGTGTCTTTCCCTGCCTACCTTTCAGCTCTAGAATTCCATCCCTGAACCTCTCCATTTTGTTCATCTTTTAAGACGTCTCCCAATATTTCCACTTGGAGCAATAACTTCTGTTTCTCTCTCCACAAATGCTGCCCAGCCGGGATTCCAGTGTTCTCTGTTTCCATTTCACATTTCCAGCATATACAGTATTTCGCTCTTCTAATATCTTCTTTTGAAATTCACTGGTGAATTTTGTCTGGTAATACTCCTTTGAAGCACCTTAAGGCATTAAACAAGCTTAAATTGCTACTGATCAAATGTCACACAGTCAGGGAGAACTATCTGCCAAGCACCTTTCATAGTGATATCACCAGACTGGGCTTGAACAACAAATCTACGTAGCCAAACAACAAATTAAGACAACAATCATTGCCCTCACTACATAACATATATACATTGCATAGGAGATGTTAGGTGCATATGGAATGTACCTTACAATCTGATGCCAATTCCATATTAGCCTGACATTTGCAAGGAAACCCTGCCAGGATTGTCCTGGGAACTTGACCTTAGCAAGATTCCTGGAAAATACATTTCATCAATGCCAAAAACGTCACACATTCCAGAAAGGCAAGTATGTGAAGGAAACTTAGATTGTAAGTTCTGAAGATGTCATACTGGACTTGGATGTTAATTCTGTTTCTTTCTTCACAGATGCTGCCAGACCTGCTGAGTTTCTCCAGCAGTTCCTGTTTTTGCTTGAGAGCAGTACCACTTTAGAATATTAAAAAAATTGTAAAGTAACTCAAATTTGTAGCTTGGCTTTGAAACATCACAGTTTAATCTTGACTCGAGTAGTTACCCCTGAAAAGAAGTTAAAGCAATTCATCAATTCTGTCTCAAGTTATTTCTTATGAAGGGTTTTGGACTAACAGGATAGTAACCATTTCCATCAAATATCAATTCCCAACATTTACACTCAAGTGAAACTGCAATTAATCGAGGTGCCTGATATGATAAGTACAGACATGCTGATTAATCAGTTTGCAAATAATCAGGCTGTCTGATATACCAGACATATTGCCCAGGAGAAAACAACCCAGTATGATTGATCTGCTAATCAAAAATGAGTGGTAGGCAGCTGTTTGCAATCTTGCTGTCTGGAAGAAGGAAATGATTAAAAATGTGTTTGCTGCTTTAGAATTCCCTCTCTAAGTCTCTCTCCTACATTCCTCCTTTAATATGCGCCACAAACCCACCTCTGGCCATTCATGTTAATGTCTCCTAAAAGAGCATTGGTGTCAGATTTTGTTTGACATTGTGCATATGAAGTGCCGTGAGGCATTTTGCCACAATTGGGGCACAGTTTAAGAGCAAGTTGTTTTTTTTTTAATAAGAAAGAATTCAACATTCACTTCATAACAAATTCTCCTAAGTGGGAAGATTTTTTTTCCCCTGAGTTGCAGGATGCTCCCTGAATCAGGTATTTGGGAATAGCAAACCTAAATACATTGAGAATGACCAATTCCAATCACTCCAGCTATGATCTGATTTATCTAAAGTTTCCTCCAAAACACCTCAAAATTTGTACTTTGGATTCAGGAAACTATTTAATAAAGTATAATGATTTTTTTCTGCTGATAAACTTTTTACAGCATGTATATGTATATATTGTTTTTTCCCTTCACATATTTCTTATAGTTTGGTCTGAAAAATGTGTTGTAGGTATGATACATTTAATTCATTTATGGGAGTGCTCTTGAGGGTAAACTTCTGGAATATCTGAAGAATATAAGGCTGAACTGTTCGAAATACAAAGAATGGGGACTTTTTCAGTGCTGTTCCTGCACCACGTATAAATTTGCAAAAATGTTCTGTGGGAACTCCATTTACATGCTCTGACAAAGAGATGACATTTGCAGTCGCTCCAGACAATTAGATTGTTGTACATAAACCATTGAGATTATTCATTCTTCATCCTTGCCTTTGGAGGCCACCAAAACAGTCATTTTGGCAATGTGTCGCTCATTAATGACCCAGTCATCATGAACACTGCTGTGGTGGCTTATCAAACACAGAGAGATCATTTCTCAGCTATCTATAAAATCGACATTGTACACTGCGTTACTGGTATACAAACATCTTTCTTTTACAGAAAAGTGTCTTTCAATCGCTTTCCATTAATTTTGCAATACATCTCCTGTACAATATTCTTAACAGCCCTCCTTGAGATAACTGCAATATACATTATGTAATAAACAAGTCATAAAGAATTTGTTGAAAACATTTATTAAAATGTTACCATTTTTAATATTTGTTCAGCTCTTTTAGAAACTTTCTCTAATGGAAGTTTTCTGGGACAATTTTGTATTTTGTGATTTTTGTTTTTCTTGAATGATTACAGACAAAATTAGAATCTCAAATTGCTCACATTCCCATTCCTGGACCTTTCCTATCACCTTCAATATCTATTTTTTTTATTCAGTATTGATATTAAGATACTTTATATTCAATGTTATTTGGTCGGCATGGACGGGTTAAACCAAAAGGTCTGTTTCCATGCTGTGCATCTCTATGACTCTATGACTGTCAAAATGGATTCATTTCATGTTTTGTGGAGAACCTAGAGTGGTTTCTTTAAAAGGTATAATTGAAAGATAATTATTCTTACTGTTTTAGGTTAAAGACCTTTCATCGGAGCTGGAAAGAGACAGCGATGCAACTGGTTTTAATCAAGAACTGAAACATAAAAAAGCATAGGAAAAGGAAAGAACAAAAGGGGTCTGTGATCATGTGGAGAGAGTAATTGAAAATTAATTGAAAGGTGACGATGACAATGCAAGGCAAAAGAAAGTAGGAATGAATGTAAAGAGCGTGTCTAATATAGGTGGAAATGTGAAAGCAAAATCATTCCCATTGACAAAGGTCTTCTCTAACCATGCTTCGCACCAATATAACAACTTTTGTTTTGCTGTTTCCATAGCAACTTTGCAGAGTTTCTCACCCTTCTTGCTACTTTTATCGACCTTTGTTCATACTTTCTTGATTTCCATTAAATCTCAATTCAGTTTCTTGGGAAATCAGTCCTGACTGTGGCAAGCTGCAATTGTAATCCCTAATTCTTTACTCTCATGGGTCAACCTGTTCCAGCTCACTACACCAATGCTCCCTCTGAAATGGTTTGAGCCAGCTACGCATGGGAATTGGACTCCACCAATGCAGATTTGCTCACTCTTACAACTATTTCACCATGCTGCTTTTATTTACAGAAGTACCCTCCTTAATAGTACTTAATAGTATTTCCGGCTTAATAGTTCCAAACAATCTAATTCAGAGATCTATTTATAAGTAGTATAGAAAGAGTGGATATTAGTCGGCTGGGATTTAGTGGTAAAATTCTTGCCTTGGAATCTCTAGGTTCAAAGTTCAAATCCCACCAGGAATTGAGCATAAAAATCGATATGTAGCTGTGATAACAAATGGTTATGACATCGAATTTGAAACTTTTTGGGGACTCCCAATCCAGGTTTATACCCCATTCAGTGTAACCATGTTATGTTGGTTGTAATTCCAACAATTTGTGGTCTCCCCACCTCTGGGTTGGATGGTCTGGATTCAAGTCCCTCCTGCCCTAAGGTGGGGTTCATAATATGCCTGAACAGTTTGCTTTTATGCGCAAAAGGGCCGAGCACTGCAAGGTGTGAAATGCATAAGGGAGGGTTAAAGTCCCACCAATGCCAAAATTGTCACCATGTGCCTGAACCAGTGATTCTGATTAAACCAATGGCGAAAAAAAAGTGTCATATCAGTAGGTAGGCATGTGTGAATGCAGCAACTCAACTCTAGATACTCTCTAGGAGAAAGTGAGGACTGCAGATGCTGGAGACCAGAGTTGAAAAGTGTGGTGCTGGAAAAGCGCAGCAGGCCAGGCAGTATCCGAGGAGCAGGAGAATTGACATTTTGAACATAAGCCCTTCCTGAAGAAGTTTGGTTGAATGGGAGCTGCACAAACTTGGTAAAATGAGAGAAACCAAACCAACAAATTAAAAAAAAACATGAATAGCAGATATGTTTGAACCTAAGCCTTCTGGTCAAAGATAAGACCACTACTGCTGTGCCACAAGAGCTCAGGAGCAACTCAGCCCTATTGGTTTCTGACTTTGATCAACACAGGTCACAGGCCTGGTCAAATTCAAGCTACCTCACCCACCGTGGTCTCACTGAATAAACTATTGGAATGGTGCCAATATGCCATTCAAAAATTTCCATTGGCCAGTTTGCCACTTGTGATGCACAGTGATTCATCAAGTTCCCCAGGGAAGCTTCCTACTAATATACGATTTACTCCTTTATGCAATATTCAGTTACATGTTTTAATTTATACAGCGACATTTCACTTGCTATGAATGATATTAGCAGGGACCTGCTTACTATGAATAAAACATTTAAAGCAATTCAAAATTATTTCATAGAGAATGCAAAGCCAGTGAATTCAAATTCCAATGTAATACATATTTTATCAGATTAATATTTTATTAAATCTAAAATAGAATGCAGTTAAATATGCTGTTTTACTATTCCAATGATGCACAGAAACCATGTTGACTGGACACTGTGTGGCATTCGGACTCAACTTGAGTTTAACAATTTTAGATTGTAACCTCTGACCCAATTTGTTTCATATTTCTTCACCGATTTGGTGTCTTCCTCTCATTTCATTAAGTTCATGCAGCTCCCACTCAACCATACTAGTGGTCACAACATAGAATGATCATGAATTTGATGGTCAATCATTATGAAACTAATGGTGAAATGGCACAAATCATCCAGAAACGTTATAACGATAAAACAGAAGTATTAAGTAAGCATGGAAAAAACTGCGTGGAAAAAAGGTTGCAGTCCTTCACAACTTTATACCATCTATAGATACAGTTGAAGCACAATCATTGTATTAATACAGAAAATCACTATTGTAATAATTGCTGGAATATAGACATTTTATTTTGTTAATCAGTGACACTGGCTCATTTCTAGAAGGAGAACATGGTTAACGATAATGTAAAACTAACAATAATTTTGCATTTATATGAGATAGTCTTTGCAATTTTTTCATTGTGGCATTTCTGATAATTGTTTTTAATAACTGTGATATGCACACAGGTCAATTGTTCTCCCAGCACTTGTTTTATCAATTTCTCATGAGCTAGTTCTAACAATAATTTTGCTTTTATATGAGATAGTCTTTGCAATTTTTTCATTGTGGCATTTCTGATAATTGTTTTTAATAACTGTGATATGCACACAGGTCAATTGTTCTCTATTGAGAAAGAACAATGAATAAGTTATAACAGTTACATTACTGTGTACATTCAGCCAATGCCACAACTACAAGAATGTAGCCCAATAAGTCCTCAGCTTTTTCAGGGTTCTTACCAAGTTAATTGGACATCTCATGCTAACCCCGCAACGAATAGAAGAGGAAATGCATGGAAAAAGACATAGAGAATAGTAGCTGCTACATCTGAAGAATCACATCACAGACTGTCTAACTTGACATTATAGTGAGGACTGCAGATGCTGGGAAGTTAGCGTTGATCAAATGTGGAGCTGGAAAAAGGACAGCAGGTCAAGCTGCATCAGAAAAGTTGACGTTTCAGGAAAGATCCTTCATCAGGACTGACATCACAGCACATCAATGCAGGATTAAGGTTTACAAATCTTGATAAAACTTAAATTTGCCAGTGTTCACTCCTAGAATTTAAATGGTAGGAGGGCCTCTGGCTGTTATTAAAAAGCCAAAAAAAGTGTAGTGGATGACAGTAGTCCTATTTTTTCAAGCAATGAAAACCATTTAATATTACATTTTATTTTCATAGCCAGTTTTAGCATTAATTTGATTAACATTAATCAATATATTTTGTTTACAAAAACTTTCTAAAGTCTTTTATATATCTCGACAGATATCAAATTATAAAAACATTATCCAATGTATTTCTACTCATGACATAAAATACTGCATCATGATGCTATTAAACTCAAAAGAGAATTCTATGTTGTATAACACTGCCATCTAGCTCTCCTTCAGTTGAATGTAATTTCTCTGTCAATATAGTTATTATTGGAAATGGTTTTATTCCAATGCTTTATAGTTTTCTCCATAAGTAAAAAAGATATGACACCTTTCAAGACATCTTAAAGCATTTTGCAGTTAATGAAGTACTTTGGAAGTGTGGTTACTGTTGTATTGTAGGGAACATGACAGCCAATTGTTTGCAAGCTCAAAGACCAACAACGTAATCGTAAATCAATTGTATTTCAGTGACGGTTTCTTTGAGAAATTACAACTGGCCAGGATCAGTATTAGGAAAGATCCTTTGGGCTAGACAGTAGATGGTCAATATCACAAAAATTGATAGCAAAAGTATTCAATTGGAAAATTAAATGATAAGTCTTAAGACGTGCACATCACAATTAATGTGTTGATATTTTTTCTAAAAGGCCTAGACTTGGTAGCCAGATCTCTTCCTGGAGATGGGAGACAGTAGTTCAGAAGCAGATGCCAACTTACAGAAACTTCAACTGACAATATCAAAAATACACCTTTGTAAGCTATTATTCCATTGGCAATATCAAAGTTGCAATCTCAAATGGACAGACTTGGTGAAACATAGCTCCACAATAAACATTACAGACTCACTCTGTAAGCAATATCATAGTTCAGTCATTTTTTATTAGAAATAACACAAGTTTATAATAGTGAAGAACTTCAGAATAGACAAAACATTTGCTTTAATAAAAATGCAGCGCTACAGCTTTCAAATTGAGAAATGCTTTTAAATTGCAAAGAAATTTACACAAATACAGTCTAACATACTAGCAAACAATTTTGTCTCATAAATAAAATGGGTTCCTTTTGCTTCATACAAACTTAATTTTTAAAATAATTATCGAAGATTGAAATGTAATTGATTTAAACTGGTACATTGATAGTTTGCAGAAATAACACACTTTACTAAGTTCTGTGGAATATTATTTATACAAAATTTACTAAACCAAGACACTAAAAGAAAGACTTGATACATTCACACAGAACTCCTACCTAATTTCTTACCAAAAGGGGAAACAGTGGCAGGTATTCTGACCAGCAGAGTCACAATAGTTGTGTGAACCAGGCAGAGGGCACGGATTCCTTTCAGTTTTATGAAATTGTAATTGGGAAAAAAAAGTGGCAACTTTTTTTTTTGAGTAACCTTCAGCAACCACTTTAAAAAATCACTGGTTAGATTGTTCATGTCCTGATTCAATATGTGTAAAGCTAGTGGAATTAATAATGGGGAGCCTCTAACTGGCATTGAATTCTGGTTTGCTTCATAAAAGCAATGTTTGCCTGTTTAGGACAGAATGACTTGATCCTCACAGCTCACTTGATGACACATGGGCAGACCCTGCCCTTAATTTCTCAGAACCAATGGCTGCAAATTTAATTATTCCAACCTCCAACAATGCTTCCTGCCCCAAGAATTATACATCAGTGTCTATAAAGAATTAAAAAATGCTTGTTGGTGCATACATTGTATATTCAACCAACAAAATGTAAACTCTAAAACAGTGTGTGTAGGAATTCATTGAAAGAATGAAGTTTTGTCAAATAATTTCAAGACATCTTGACCATATTTTATCACAATTAGACAAATGCTCAAACCTAAAAAGGTGAAAAAAAGGCAAATATGCCATTTCAACAAATTTGTTGGAGTAATCATTTAATTACAGACAATCACATCAGACAGGTTTTCTGCCAAGTCAAACATGTTACTAGCCTTTTTGTACTCAAATACATTTAATGTAAAACATTTGCTTAAAAATAATCTGCACACATCAGTCAAAGAATTAATGAGTCAAAGCATGGCTTTCAAATGGTGTGCGCAATTTTAACTGTTATACATTAATGTAATGTGAAAGATACATAACATGGAGGAGATGGGGAGGCTGAGTATTCAGTTTACAATTAGTATCATCAAATGTCAAAATAACCGACTGACACTAAATCCAAATAACTCATTGTAATGTCTGTCTGCTTTGAAATCCTTATACATTGGACACCCATTTCCTCCCTTGTTAATCATATATTAAATATGTCACTGTTGTAACTTCTGTTTTATAATGAGTTCCTTAAGTTGATGCATCTTGTCATCTCTCACAGCATCACGAATGGACTGGAAGAAACCAAAGTAGTGATGCTGGTTATGAATCATGAGAAGAACTCCAGCCAGTAGCTCATTTGTTGTGAGAAGATGATAGAGGTAGGCACGCGTATGGTTCTTACAGCAGTAGCAGGAACAGTCTTCTAACAAAGGCCTGAAATCTGCACGGTACCTGAAACACATGGAAAATAGACACCTTTAAACCAACCATAGAATCATTAGCTCTCTTAAATAATACACAATAAGCCACAAACTTTAGTACTAGTAAAAACACTAAAAATGAGTGACAGTAGCCAGGGAATGCAAAATTGTGAGAATTGCACTATACTCTATTGACTGTATTCTTGTTTACAGCATCTATTCCATCAATAATTCACAGAGGCAGAAAATGTCAGTTATTATCCAATAATGCCACTTTGTGATTTATATATCCTTGCAAACTAAGTAATTCAAAAGGCTTCTATCTGTGCATAACTACTGGTAAACAATAATCTACTGTAATTGACCTCAAGATTCATTTTTGTCTTCCACAGGTTAAGAGTTCTATTAGGCACCCATCTCATAAAATGGACAGATGGTTCAGTTGGTGCAAGCAACTGTTGAGAGAGAATTACATAAAGCTTCCAAGTTTAATTACTAATTTGGCCTATCTGAGCAGTCAGCAGCATGACAAGAGAATTACATAGGGAGGGCTGTGAAGAGAAACAATGAGGGTAGAGCTTTCATTTCTGATAAATGTGCCACCATGTACACTGAAAATTCTGTGCCTGTCACTTCAGAGACTACAAAGGCAAAATGACGGGCATAAACTCACACTGACTTAAGAACATTAAGGGGTGACATAACTGAAGTTTTTTAGATGATTAAATAGTATAATGAGAGAATCTATTTTCTCCAGCTGGAGCTGGGGAGACATGTCCTTATAATCAGGGCCAATTCATTCACAGGCAATGTTAGGAAGTGGTTCCTCACAAATGACAAACTGGAACACTCCTCCTAGAGGCTTGGTCATTTGAAAATTTCAAAACTAAATTTTCTTTTGTTTGTCAAGCAAAGGCACTACAGGTTACAAAACCAAGCTGTTTCAGTCAAGGCAACAATCACACTAAAATCAAGTGAATGACAGAACAGCTTCAAAGGACCAAATGATCTACTTCCATCCATACATTCCAATCAGACTTGATGCAGGGCAGATTGTACAGGCTTGCTGCTAAGGATCCACATGAAGAATGAGCACTTGGGACAAAACCCCAAATAAATTCTAAACAGAAGTGAATGGAGGTATGCAATACAGGAGAAATAAGTACTGGAATAACAATGCTGGCAACATAAGGCAGAGGGATGCACCTGCAATATATCTGTTTCAATCACGAGAATGGAACATTTTTCATTTTACAAACATAAGCAAAGTACTCATTGGGAAACCAGAAAAAAAAATTGTAATGCACTGTGAAAGTAAACCTCCAGTGCCAAAAAGGTGTGTCAAGATATTTGGTTACTGCACAGAGCTGACACTGATTGGATACTGGACTAGAGGAGCCCTCAGAAGGGGAATTACATCAGTATTTTCTGCAATGCATTTCCATTTAGTCAATGTTGCCAAGGTTGGAGGGTTTGAGCTACAGGGAGAAGCTGAATATTCTGGGGCTGTTTTCCTTGGAGCATCAGGGACTGGGCGGCACGGTGGCATAGTGGTTAGCACTGCTGCCTCTCAGCGCCAGAGACACGGGTTCAATTCCCGCCTCAGGCGACTGACTGTGTGGAGTTTGCACGTTCTCCCCGTGTCTGCGTGGGTTTCCTCCGGGTGCTCCGGTTTCCTCCCACAGTCCAAAGATGTGCAGGTAAGGTGAATTGGCCATGCTAAACTGCCCATAGTGTTAGGTAAGGGGTAAATGTATGGGTATGGGTTGGTTGCTCTTCGGCGGGTCGGTGTGGATTCGTTGGGCCGAAGGGCCTGTTTCCACATTGTAATGTAATCTAATCTAATCTAATCTGACTGAGGGGTGACTTTGTAGAGGTTTATAAAATCATGAGGGTCATGGATTGGGTAAATAGACAAGGTCTTTTCCCTGGGGTGGATGAGTCCAGAACTAGAGGGCATAGGTTTAAGGTGAGAGGAGAAAAATTTAAAAAGGGACTTGGGAAAACTTTTTTACACAGTGGGTGATGCACGTATAGAATGTGCGGCAAGAGGAACTTGTAGGGGCTGGTACAACTAAGACATTTAAAAGGCATCTGGATGGGTATACGAATAAGAAGGGTTTAGTGGGATACAGGCCTAATGCTGGGAAAAAGTTAGGGTTCTGGTCGGCATTGACGAGTTGGACTGAAGGGTCTAAACCATATAGAAAAACAATACTTTTAAGATAGACTTTACTGAACACTCTGCACATATTAAATACAATAAATAGTTCATTAAAAATTGAAGAACACTTACTGTTCACTTTTCAAATTGATCGTAAAAGGAACTGTCTTGCCCCCTTTGTCTGAAGCCTTATTACTTATCTCGTTGTCCCCACAGCCACTTCGGTCCAGCACTGAAATATAATTGAAAGCACTTGTTAGAACTTTAGCTTTATCTTATGTTGTACAATGTGCCCTGATTGTTCTCAGCTCTTGTAAACAAGATGACCAGTGGTGAAATTTCACATTAAAAGAAAGCCTTCCCTAGTTATTGCATCATTCCAAGACATTTGATTCTGTTGTGTTGGTGTATCTGTAAACTGTAAATTTCAGTTTAGCAATCATTGCAGCATTTGCAAGAACGACGTAGAATAGAATATTTCAGATTCTAGAATAAAATAGAGTCTCCTTTATTGTCACGTGTACTCAAGTACAGAAATACAGGAGTAGAGTGAAAAGTTTTATAATGTCGCCATCTTAGGTACAAATCTTTGATAAGTTATTAAAAATGAATCTTCACACAGTGTTTTTGAGAAGAAGTAATTCATGTGACTTCCTTAAGTCTGTCCACCAACTCCAATATACATCACAGCAGTGTGAAGACATTTGCTCCACTTGCTTGGATGAGTGTGGCTCCAATAATACTCAGAAAGCTTGACATCATCCAGGAAGTGCAGCCAGTTAAATTGGTATTTCACACCCACCACCAACAAAGCAGTGTGGAAGTTGTAGGTACCATCTGTAAGATGTATTGTAGGCAACGGAACAATGTTCCTTTGACAACAGTGCCCAAATTGATGACCTCTATCACCTGAAAAGGATAATAACAGCAGACAGATAGGAACACCACCACTTGCAAAAACCTCTCCAAGTCTTCACTATCCTGACTTGGAGCTACACACTGATCCTTTACTGCTGCAGTGTCAAAACTTTGGAACTCCCTTCCCCTCAGTAATGTCAGTGCATCTACTGTAGGTAGGCTACACCAGGTCAAGGCAGCAGCTCACCACCATTCTCTGGGGCAATTAGCAATGCACAACAAAATTCAACAGTGTACAAGCTGAACATAGACAACATAACTGAAGAGTTAAATTAAACATTGTGGCTGTACTTTAGAGATGTCCAAGAAAGCAAACAGAACAATGAGAAGGTCAGTTTCCTCAATGTTAAAACGAGAGCAGAGCCTTTCGGTAAGCAGTTAGTTAATTTAGTTGTGATGATTTGCAAATAATCTTCATATTTCAGATTCAGATGATTTTTTTTAAATAGGACTTTTTCCTGACTAGCTCTTTTCACCCACCAACAAAGATGAAGTGAAAATAGTCTGTAGTTTATGAGATGGTGCTGCACTCTACAAACCAAATTCATGGTATTATGATTGTATGGCATCTTGTGCGAATACGGGAAGGGCTAGACTCCAGCAAAAAAGTACAAACAAAAAAATGAAGCAGAGAGATTGGATATACTCTGACCCAAGCCTTAACCCACAGCCTCAAAGGAGGTTTTATATTTTGAGCAGCGTGTAAACACCATTTTTATAATTAGCTACTTTTATTCCCCGGAAATCACACTTCATTTTTTTCCATTGTTCAGCTCACTAACCAATCATGTTAAATGAACAGACTGAGCATGTCAAAATATATCCACACAATCACGTGAATAAATTGCACCATTCACAAAAATAATATAAAAACCATATATTCCCAAAATGCATATTCTACTATATGCTTTGTCACAGATTACCAAAAATAGAATTCTCATGATGCAAAGAGCACAAAATAGCATTATAACAAAATAGCATACTACAAAGAATATTACAAATGCAGATCACACAACTTGAATACCTAAAGTGGTTAACTGATAACATAAAAGGTACAAAAATATTCATTACTGCCAACTTTTTGTAGAGAGATGGTTCTGCTCCTTTCTGAATATCATATTTTAGTATTAACTTTGCACTTAACTTAGTTCTATGCAAATTGAAAATCAGGTTTTCCTCACTGACTCAGTCAAACTGCTTCAATTCACCACTCAGGATAAGGAGTTTGAAGGGCTAGCTCTGGTTTTTGCTAAGGTAGCTTCTCTCAATCAGGACATTAAATTAGGTGCTGCTCCAGATCACAGTCCTTGATTTAGTTGCAGCCAGAAAACTAGGGTTTCCATTACTACTGGCAAAGTACTAACCTACTTTGGAAGGTGGGTATGCATGGTTGACAGGTGAATCATAGAATCTCTACAATGTGGAAGCAGACTACTTGGCCCATCGAGTCCATACCATGCCTCCGAAGAGCATCCCACCCATAACCACACCCCCATACCCTATCCCTGTAATCCTGCATTTCTCATGGCTAATCCACTTAGCCTGCATATCCCTGGTAAATTTCCCACAAAGTGTCCATGGCTAATCCACCCAACTTGTACATCCTTAGACTGTGGAAGGAAACCAGAGCACGAAAAGGAAACTCACGCAAAAACGGGGAAAATAGGCAAATAGTGACAGATAGTCACCCAAGAGTAGAATCAAACTCGCTTCCATGGTGCTGAGAGGCAGCAATGCTAACAACTGAACCACCATGCCAAATTTGATGAAGACAGAGTCTGACTGTGAAGGTAGGATGTGGTAGGAAGGCAAACTTATTAATGATTTGAATGAAGGTTTTGGCAACACATTGTACAAATTTGCAGACGATAGCAAGACTTGTGCAAATATTAGGACTGTAGGACAATCTTTGACAGCTTTAGGTGTATCTTGACATATTGAGAGATTGAGCTCATGATGGTTAATTAGAATAAATACAGTATTATGGGAAGGGCTAATATTTAATAAGTATCCATCCTTTGAGGGAAAAAGGTATTACAAAAGGTGGTGAAGGAAGGAGATCTGAACATAAAGATATAAACAACACTGAAACACCAGCTGTAACAAATAGGCTGTAACAAACAATTGACTATTTTGTCATTTTACAAGATGGCAGAAAAAGGAAAAACATTCGGTGCTGTTGCCAAATTTAAAAATACAGTATGTTTATAAATATTGCTGCAGCATAATGTTTCTTTGTATTTATTATGATCTTAATAGGTGTAGCCCTAATTTTCCTACGAGCCATCAATCTCAGAGCATATCCTCATTCTGATTTAATTTCAGATAGCAGATCATCATTAAAATGAATCAAGTTGATATCTTTTAACACAAATTAAAACTCAGAGCGCAAAATGTTTAAATCAAGATAGTTTTCTTGCATAATAGATTGTAGATATCATGGCATATTTCAAAGCAATTATTTCACAGATTGATGAATTTATCAGTACTTCAGAATGTAATAAAAAATGCTTTATTCATCTAAGTTTTAGTTGGCCTTTTTACAGTTGTAACATGTGACTATTATTAAATTATATATTAAAACATTGCCGGTGAATGTATAAATTAGACAGGCTTTAAATGCAGCATTACATTTCACAATATTACAAATGGTTTTTCTTTAAAAATGTTTGTCTGCTGGTTAATAAAAGGAAAATACGTTCATGCATTTTTTAATACGAAGAAAATAGAAATAGTTGCATACACGAAACGGTGATAATTTGTTCAAAGTTTTGAGCTACTGCTAACTTACTTGAATAGATGTGATTCCCTTCACATTGTTCAATGGTCATTGTGTTGTAAGCAGATATAAGTTGTTGGTCTTGTACCTGATGTAGGGGACCAACAAGATTCTTTTGTTCTGCTGAGATACAAAGGAATTCATTGTGGTGTGTATATTAAGTTCCTTGGTTTCCTGATTCTCAGCCAGTACATACCTTATTCTGAATTCAATGCTGAGATTCTTGATCTTCATTTTAAAGGATCAGATTACAATTACTTTTTAGTGACCTCAAATATTTTCCACATATATATTTTATTTCTTAAAGCAAAACAACTTTGGAAACCACTGAGCATCTCTACAAGTGCCAATCAGAAGTAAATCAGCAGTGAGTCGGAAAGTGGTTGATAATTTTGTTTAACAACGCAGGTCAGGTCATTAGGTCCTTTCTATTGCTGACACATACAGTTATGCAAGGTTGTTAGCTGGAGCTAAGCATCTGCCAACACTGCATATGTCTTTTGAAAACAGCAGGGAAGTGGGACTAGTTATTAACTGATTCACAACCAGAAGGAATGTGAAAGATTGAATGCTCTCTTTCTGCATTATGAAGATTCCAATGGAATTGTTGAAATAAAAATGTTTGAGATAAAATTTGTTATATATGGTATGCTTTTGTATGTTTTAGCTATCATAGGGTAACTAGTTTAAAAACCAAGCCATGTCTCACCCCAGAGTTCCATCTTTGGAAAGATTAAAGGATCAAATGCACTTCGAACACAAAGATCCGGTTCAGATCATACCATTAGACATTGGGTGGGTCTG
The DNA here is from genome assembly GCF_004010195.1 of Chiloscyllium plagiosum. Lineage (NCBI taxonomy): Eukaryota > Metazoa > Chordata > Chondrichthyes > Orectolobiformes > Hemiscylliidae > Chiloscyllium > Chiloscyllium plagiosum. The sequence goes on along the minus strand of NC_057721.1, from coordinate 19,398,068 downwards.
GTTACCACCTAGGAGATATTGGACACTGAAGTTATGTTTTGTACAAAGGCAGTCAACATGATAACGTAAAGGAGTGGCTGACACCTCTGAACTAAAGCAAATATCTTGCAGCAGATCCAATGGCCTCGAAGCAAAATGGATTAAAACACCTGAATATACCCCCATATTTTTCATTGAAATCCAAACCAGAACAAATGTTAATATGCAACTTTCACTACTGAACTAAGATGCTAATCAAAACCAAGCTTTGATTCAATACCAGGTCACAAGAAAAACTGATACCAAGAACAAAAAAAACAAAGAAAATTTGCTGCCCAGGAACAGGTCCTTCGGCCCTCCAAGCCTGACCCAATCCAGATCCACTGTCTAAACCTATCGCCCAGTTCCTAAGCAACTGCATCCCTCTGCTCCCCACCTACTCATGCATCTGTCCAGACGCACCTTAAAAGAATCTACTGTGCCTGCCTTCACTACCTCTGCTGGTAACGCATTCCAGGCACCTTTGTGAAAAGTACTTTCCGCGTGTATCCCCCTTAAACTTTTCATTTCTCACCTTGAACGCGTGACTCTCGTTATTGAATCCCTCACCCTGGGAAAAAGCTCATCTCCATCCACCCTGTCTATACCCTTCATGATTTTGTAGACCTCAAATCAGGTCCCCCCTCAATCTCCTTTTTTCTAATGAAAACAATCCTAACCTACTCAACCTCTTTTCATAGCTAGTAATTGCTTCTTCTATGCAGTACTAGTGTGGGCTGACCAGCTCTCTTGGACATAATTTAGTTATTGCGAACTATTTCATCAGCTCTAACTCACATCTCTTTGATGTTGCATCTGCACACAAACTTGGAAATGCAGATTTCCATCAAGACAAAACTCTTTGTAAGTTAACTTGTCTTTAATATTTCTAAATTCTGAATTTTCAAAATTAAATATCTAGAATATACAAGTTTTGTGATTTTAAAAAAAGAACAGATTTCTGAACTGCAACATTTCGAAGCATCCAATTCTATTACCAGCAACACTCAGTTTTTTAAAAATTATTTATTCTCGAGACATTAAGTGTTGCTGGCTGGCCAGCACTTATTGCTCATTCCTAGCTGCGTTTGAGAAACTGGCGGTTAGCTGCCTTCTTGAAGCACTGCTGTCCATGTGCTATCGACTGCCATTAGGGAGGATTTTGACACAGTGACACTGCAGCAACAGCAATACATTTCCAAACCAGTATAGAGATTGTAACAAAGTCAGCCAGATGGACCTCAGAATATATGAGTTCCTTGATTGGATCAGATTACCAATCACAATCAGGGAGTTCTGGCTGACAGATGTTCTTTCACTCTATGACAGCTGGCTCTGAGGGAGCTGGATCAATGTCATGGATTTTCCTCATGTATATAAAGGGTGACTTGCTTATGGGATGCTGCTGTCTGTGGAATTATTCCACATGATGGAGAGTAGATTGGAGGGGAATTCGCAGATGGTGGTGTTCCCATATATATGCGCTTTAGGTATCTTTTTAAATTGAAATGCTCATGGGTTTGGAAGGTGCTATTTCAGGATCGGGTAGTGAAAAGCTATGACGTGTACCTGAATGAGAAATGTCAATGTCCATTCAATGTAACTCTTCATATGAATGGTTGAAACCAAAGTATTTGATAGTCGTTAAATAAGAGCAGTTATGCTTGATTTTTTCATGTTGTACCAGTAACAACCTGCGGAAGCGTATTTATTTATTGCTACATAGAGCAATGAAATAACGGGATCAGAGAACAGACAAGATGACCCACAATCTCAAGATTAAAGGTAAAGATACCAGAGGTCTGTATGTGTCTGACAATTATATCATCAACACCTCTCATTTTGACAAACATCAAAACGTTACAATGTAGAAAAATTAGTTGTCTCGCTTTAAAATCAACATTTTAATTTTAACATCCAACATGATCTGAATAATTAGCCCTGTTGTGTTTGCAAACCTTTACTTAATAGTCTGCTTACCTTTTGCACAATGTATATGGCTCAGTCCTCTTTCAGGAGAAAGTGAGGTATGCAGATGCTGGAGATCAGAGCTGAAAATGTGTTGCTGGAAAAGCGCAGCAGGTCAGGCAGCATCCAGGGAACAGGAGAATCGACGTTTCGGGCATAAGCCCTTCTTCAGGAAGAAGGGCTTATGCCCGAAACGTCGATTGTCCTGTTCCCTGGATGCTGCCTGACCTGCTGCGCTTTTCCAGCATCACATTTTCAGCTCAGTCCTCTTTCAGACTCTTGTTACTGATTAGACAACATCACACAAGGTGGTGAAAGAGAGATGGCGGATACATATTGGGCCACTGACGTGGAGGTGGTGAGGAAATAAAGTCTGCTCATAGTGCAAATTGTTCAGATAGACTTGCTGCTCCTAACTTTGACCTATGTTTAGGTAGGCATTAACACCAAGCCATGAATAATAAATTGAATGTATTACTATGCACAGCCTGCCAACCTTTGTTTATTTACTGAATAATAACACAATACACTGACTTTCTAAGACTCTACCTTCTGCTTCTGGGTCCACCTTGTATTTAAATTTGAATGTCAGAGCTCTTCCTTGCTCAGTCATTACATAGGGAAAGAAACCTTCAAATAAATCCACTCCTCTTGATACACACTCCAGCACTTCATCTGGCTTTCCAATTCCATGGATCAACCTAATATAGTGGGAGGGAAGGACAAGAGAGAGAAATGTGAATAAATATCACTAGATTAAACAGGAGATGTGCAACAAAATACTCACATTCTGGAATTAACCATAGCCCTTCAAGAAAGCTAACTAAAAGGCTAATAGAAAATGTTAGGAACACTCAGATCAGATGGGATTACATAATACAGTGTATTTGCCTTTGGAAGGTGAAGCTGTTCCTTCTGTCTCACAATTTGAGCTGTGGCTCACAACAAGGGCTCAGGAGAGAGAAACAGTAAATGAGTGTGTCAGGAATGGGAACTTTGGTGAAAGAATAGGATATTGAGCAGCAACAGCCAGGTTACCGGCAAGAGGATGACTTGGGAAGCAGAACAAGGCTCAGCGAGGCTCAGCAGTGAAGAAGTGGGGAAGGGAGTGGAATAGGCCAAATCAGGTCATGTGATCCTACATCAGCCCAACTTTGCAAACAACTTCAAAATGAAATTCTTAAGTTAAACAAGGAAAAAGGCCCCATTAAATGACCAATGTTATTTCACTTTAACACAACTCAGGACAACAAAATGAGATGTACTATATTCCAGTTATCAGAAAAAACAGAGATGCCAGTATCTGCTTGCTGCTGCCATAAATTCCTAAGCTGCTTTAAAATAAAAGGATTGGTGACTTGCACTTATTGGAATCTGTTCAAATAAAGCAGAATAATTGCATATTACACATTTTTCTTTACCTGGGTTTGTCTTCAGGCAGTTCTCCTGTGACTGAAGCAATTAAGTTCAATTTTGGGTCATCAGGCATATCCTCTGCCTGAAAACCATCTAAAAGGAAACCTCCAACTGGCCTCTTTATAGTTTCTCTAACGGACCTCAGTCGTTCTTCAAGAATATCTCCTCCTTCTATTACACCCAGAATCTCACTGTTCTTCAGCACCTGGGAGAAAATTATAAACACTCAACTCCAACACTCACCAAACGTATTAACTTTGTTTTAATTTATTGCAATGTAACTTTTACAAAATGTTGCTCATCTATGAAATATTACAAGTTAAATTTGTGATTACAACTGTAATTTAATATTTCAAACTGATAAAGTGAGCCTAATGTCCATACTGAAAAAATGTTGAGACATAAATCCAAGATAAAATTAATTGCCCATTTGAAAAGGAATGAGCAAGTAAAGTTCGAACAAATTTGTGAAAGTTGTGTATTGTTCAACTAACTTGATTTGAATTCTTTAATGAGGTAATTTAGAGGGCCGATGAGGGAAGTGCAACTGTTGTGTATATGGGCATTCGGCTAAGTACTACATAATGGACTAGTAAAATTGAAGTCAATATGATTATAGTGATAGGGATGGAAAAAGCAATTAAATGACAGAAAGCAGAGAGTTTACTGCTGAACATTTGCTAGAGGGAAGTAGTGTGGTGTTTCCAATGGGTCAGAGTTCGGACCACTGCTCCTTTTCGTTGTACCCTAATTGCTTGAATTGAACAAAGAACAAAGAAAATTTACAGCCCAGGAACAAGCCCTTTGGCCTTCCAAGTCTGTGCTGATCCAAATCCACTGTCTAAACCTATCGCTCAATTCCTAAGGATCTGTATCCCTCTGCTCCCCATTTACTCATGCATCTGTCTAGATGCATCTTAAATGAATGTACCATGTCTGTCTCTACTATCTCGACTGGCAACGAGTTCCAGGCACCCACCAACCTCGGTGTAAAGTACTTTCCGCATGTATCTTCCTTAAACTTTTCTTCTCTCACCTTGAATGCATGCCCCTTGTTATTAAATCCCTCACCCTCGGAAAAGGCTTATCTCTATCCACCCTGTCTATACCCTTATGATTTTGTAGGCCTCAATCAGGTCCCTCCTCAATCTGCTTTTTTCTAATGAAAATAATCCTAGCCTACTCAACGTCTCTTCATAGTAAGCACCTTCCATACCAGACAACATCCTCGCAAACCTCCCCTGCACCCACTCCAAAGCGTCCACATCCTTTTGGTAATGCGGCGACCAGAATCATACACAGTATTCTAAATGCAGCCGAACCAAAGTCTTGTACAATTTTAACATGACCTGCCGGCTCTTATACTCAATACCCTGTCCGATGAAGGCAAGCATACCATATGCCTTCTTGATCACTCTATCCACCTGTGCAGCCATCTTCAGGATACAATGGGCCTGAACTCCCAGATGTCTCTGCTCATCAACTTTTCCCAATGCTCTGGTTTATAGTTACTATAACACTCAAATGCTGTAAAGAAAGATGGCAAGATAGCAACAGAATTCAGGAGGATAGAAATATATTAAATAGGAGGAGTTGGTCATTCAGCCCTTCAAGCTGCTGCGCCTTTCAATATGATGGCAGATCATCCAACTCAATACTCTGTTCTTACTTTCACCCCATACCCTTTGATCCCCTTAGCCGTTAAGAACTACAGGAAACCTGTATAGTTTGTTCTACCTGGCACCTTATGAACCAGCACTCTCAATAAACCGTCAAAAGTTACGTACTTGAAATACCAGAAATTTACTGTATTATTGCAATCTCCACAACATCAGAGTAGTCAGTTGAGGGTGCAAGTGAGAAGGTTCTTTGCTGGTAAGTTTTACTTTAGGCAAATTTGCATAACTATTTCAGTGATTTATGCTGTAGAGTATAACAGTAATGTTGAAAGAGTATAGCTCCTGCATTATATTTCCGTATTAAGTATATTTTTACACAAATTACATTTGATTAATCGGCACACTCCTGGTCCCATAGGTGCTGGCTAATAAAAGGTTTGTTATATGTTTGCCTGTCCCTAGTTGCCCTTGAAAAGGTGATGGTGAGCTGCCTCTTGAACCCCAGCAGTCCATGTGCTGTGGGTTGACCTACAATGTCATTGGGGAGGGAATTGCAGGATTTTGACCCAGTGACAATGAAGCAATGTATTCCCAAGTCAGAATGATGAACAGCTTAGAGAGGAACTTGCAGCATGTAGTGTTCCCATGCATCAGATGCCATTGTTCTTCGAGAAGGAAGTGATCGTGTTTGGAAGGTGCTGTCTGAGGAGCTTTGGTGAATTTCTGCAGTGCATCTTGATGGTATACACTGATGTGATGGAGCATAGGTGGTGGAGCGAGTGGATGTTCATGAATGTACTGTCAGTTTGGTTGATCTGTCTCCTGTAGTATAATAAATCCCTCGATAGCTGTGCAGCACCATACATCCATACTTTGTCTAGCCCTATTATCTTTTCTCAAAATATTTCATCCTAAAAAGAACAAGCAGGTAAAATTTGTCTTCCCTGAATTGTGATGCAATTCCTGCAATTTTTTTTAAACTCCATCTTCTGTGCATCATGTCTTCCTTTCATTCCTCAGAGCCAGCACAGTCTTCAGTTAACCCATTATTAACTGTCTGGAAATCTTTTTGATATATTTCTTCACATTTCTCTCCACATTAAATTAACTTCCCAAAAATTTACATCTAAACCCAAATTTTCAGTCACGGTTCTTGTTAATTTGCAGCCCTTTTCCTTTGCCAAATGTTTAAGGCGCTTTGCCAATCAAGTCATTAAAAAAAAATCAATATTTTTAGTTCTTTCCTTGTTTGCCTCAGCAAAAAAGATTTTTATTACTGGGAAATCTTCACAACCACATAAGTTGATGGTCTAGGAATTGCATCACAATTCAGGGAAGACAAATTTTACCTGCTTGTTCTTTTTAGAATGAAACATAATGCCGCTTCTATACCAAGAATTCCAATGATAATTATTATTGGGATGGTACAATTTTTTTCACTGCCAACATAAATCAGTCAGGGGTAAACATCTTGTGTGTTTGACATTGCCCTCTTTATTCTCGAAGTGACACCAAAAAATTCCAGTTGCTTCCTAGCTGCATTTGGACTGCAACTGTCATATTGAACTTTCAAATCTGACTTGAGCTAAAACACTGGCACTCTACATCCAAATTATCATTTTTGGAGAAAATCACTTTTTGTCCTCCTGCCTTTGCCACCAAACATTTTAGTGAAAGCACCAAGATAACACACCTTTGCTAAATTCTGTTCACTGATAGAAAATTTCTTGGTGTGCTGTGAGAAGCTCAAAGTCTGAAGGTTAATTTGTTCCTGTCTGGTTTCTAACTTCAATAATGCTGCATAAATACATTTCCAGTTCCTCTAGAACTGACCTGTTTTGCTGCCAATAGTTTTAATGGATATTTACATTCTCATAAAAGGATCCAAATGTCTGAAATATTACATTTTTTCTTTCCTAATCATTTTCAATATTTCTTGATCTTCCATCCTCGAATCTATTTTGGGTCCAGTGAAGACAAACTTAATGCCAAATCTGTCAGAATTAAGCTTTTGGTATTTTGTTGTATTTCTACTTAAGAAGTGCCCATTGATGGTTTAAGACATAATAGTTTTGCTCAGTAATAGTTTATAACAACAATGTTTTCGCAATAAGTTGCCACTTGGCTCGTGGAGTTTATAGGGACACCTGGTCAGGCAATCAAATCACACTCATTCTTTTGCTCTAACATGTAGCCCTGCAAGTCTATTTTTAAAATTTAAAAGTATGCTGATAGCAATCTCAATTAAGTACTCAGTCTGGTTTTGTATATGGTATAGGGTTGTACTGTCTTGAGTAATATGATATATTCTAAATCCATCTGGTTTAGAAAACAATTATAATTGTTTTTCTCTTAAATTCATTCATGGGATATGGGCATCATTGCCTCAGTCAGCATTTAATGCCCAACCTACTTGCCCAGAGGGTAGTTAAGAGTCAACCACATTGCTGTGGATTCAGATTCACTTTTAGGCCAGACTGGGCATCAATGAACCAGATGAGCTTTCGTAACAGTAAACAGTTGTCACATGGTTTCCATTATGTTAGCTTTTTATCCTAGATTTTATTTTTATTGTATTCAAATGTCGCCACCTGCCACTGTGGGATTTGAACTCATGCTCCCAAAACAGAATTACCAGTCCAACAAAATTACCACAATGCCATCACTCATATTGTGTACTGTATTGGTGTGACCAGCTTCAAAAGTCTGGTCTAACACAGCAGGAGCAACCTCAAAAAAATCTCAGTTTTTTCAAATATTAATCCCTTTCAAATTTACCTTTTGTGTCACATAAACATCTTCAACGTGACATGGGGAAATAGGAAAATGGCATGGTTAGGTTTGGAAATGTTCTTCCAAACTAGGCTAGGAAAGCTGATTTTTTGGGCAAAAAGAAGGTAACTTGCAGGTAAAACACCTGGCCAAAAGTGTTTGTTTTTTAAAACATTTATTAATTTATGTGATGAGGGCTTTGCTGGCTAAGTCACCATTTATTGCCTAGCTTGCTACTGATAAAGGATGCCAAATGTAAGGAGGCCCAGAATCAATATCCTGTATTTGATTGGTTTTATGCCAAAAATTGGAAATTTAAAAGAAAGCTAATTATCTAGTTATAACAAATTTGCATTGCCAGTTGTATAACTCCTATCCAAATGTCAAAACGTGGTTCCTACATTAATTTACCTCATGCTTAGAAAAAAAGGTTATCCTGAGTTCAATTTTCAATAAATTATGTTCTTCTCAATGGGTATATATTTTTTTCATACACACAGAACAGCTTAATAAATATATTAGTGAAGTTGCTTTTATAACATTATACAGATAGCAACACCACGTGGTATTTGTTCACATCTCACACACTTCAGAATTGATTCTCCCACAAACTAGAAGCAGCAGCAAACAGTCTCAAGAAAATTACTTTAACCAGACAGATGTATTGGTCTAAAAAATGAAAAACTACTCAATGTGTACGGACCTGTCATTAGTCTAACAGTGCTGGGTTGTGAGGCTTCCTTGTCCTAGTTGGGAAGACACAGAACAGTCCAATGACATGCTAAACCACGCAGTCTTGATTAAACTGGGAGTATAATTTATATTCATCAGTTACTGACGAAGATTCCAAGGACTCTGGTGCAGGAATGTTTCCTCTGGCCCTGTAAGGAAGCAACTGAAATCCCTTCTATTGACTGGTCTCTCCTGACTCCAGGGATTAGTGACAGCCCAACCTAGTCACCAACCACAACAAGATGTCCTGACCTCAAGCATCTTGCAGAAAATTACCTGAACCCTGCAATGAAGCCCGATCTCCACTATTTTCCAAGGTCAACTCGCAAAAGAGATGGCTGTTTTCTTGCTTGATGCTAGATTTCCTGCTTGCCAAGGTGGGAAAATATTAAAGAAGCCTGGTGCTAATATAATCAGGCCACCCAGATCTGAAAAGTGGGTTTGTGGGTTTTAGAGAGATGATTCTCCAAATCCTTCTATTGGGATATCAAATAACACTGAATGCAATGCTCAAGCTACTTTTAATGAGGTCCGAAGTACTCAGAAATTCTGAGTATGCACAGTGCCTTTCCTCATGGAATGCAAGTGACTGGCAAGAACACGTTATACAAGATTTCTCCATTTAAAAACTGTCTTTCTTGAAAAGATGAATCAGAAATTATTACAATATTGTCACAACTACACTCTCAATTCTACAATGAGAAGAGAATTTCTAGTTCATTATTTGCAAGACTTAGGAAATCATTTATGATTTTGTGACATGTAAAGCAGAGAGGAGACCTCTCTCAGAGATGAGAAGCATTATGAATCTTCCAGCTGTAACATCTCTTTACCTCTGAATTCTGATGCTCTTTGAGGCAACAATCCAAGAAGCCAAGAGTACGATCCACTGATTTTTTTACCCTTTTCCTTGATGCTCCTGGAGGAAGAGGCTCTCCATCTGCCATACTTTGGTACCAGTCAGGTTTGAAGGCTTGTTGCATTGCCATAAACTTTGACAAAGTTATTTCAATTCGTCCACCTCCACCCCAAACCGATACAGTCTTTTCAGTTTGAACAAAAGAAACAAAACAGGCATTAGCTCACAATGGACCCAAAAAACAAAAATAAATGAATTTCTACTCATACAGATGTTATTGCACTAGTAAGTGTTTTCACATAAATTAGTTACTTTTCAGTTACAATTGCAAACCTCAACTTTTTAAATGTCTCATTTTGATCATGTCTTACTTGAAACTAAATGGTGCCCACTCGCTTCCTATAGTGGCCCACCCCACCTTGCCTCAAAGTTCTACTTTCTTCTTGATGCAATGATCAATGCTTAGGTACTGTTCCTTAGGAATGAGAATATTTCAACAGAAATGTTGATATTAATCTTATAACCAACAGTGTTCTCACAGCCACTGAGCATTGAAGTAAACATCAAGTGCAGAACCAGCCTATGAGCCTAGAAATTCAATTGTTCTGATTCTTCAATAAATGAAAGAAAAGTACAGATTTTGAACATGGGCAAAGAGAATCAGAACTAAATTCTATAATGTTGGCAACATCACTTCGTTCTCAAATCATATCTACCTATAGCAAAAATGAGCAGCTCTGCTGACAGCCAAGAGAATAAATTAAATAAAAGCAAGGCTAAATGATTATCCAAATTAGCTTCTAAATTCTGTAACACATTTGTAACAACTTACTTTGTTTGTGTTGTATCCTGATGGGCATGGACTAGCTGGGTCATGCAAAGAACAGTACAGAATTGACTCTGGCATACCTGTCATAAAATAGAATAAAATAAAATACACAATCTCCTAAAAATTGATCAAACAAATGAAATCCAAAAAACCTGAAGCCAAATAGAAATATCATGGATGTTGGAAATGGTAGTGTGGCATGAGTGATGCCCAAAATTGACTTAAAGCACAAAGTTTTACTTCATGCTAGTATAAGTTTGAATTATAATTTGAAAAGGGGTAAAACCTAGAGGGATAAAGAGGATAAACATGGACAAAACACTGAAGAGGAGAAGGGAGAGTGACTACACATTTCATCAAGGAAGCATTTGATCAAGATGGCATCAAAGAGAAAACTGGAGTCGATGGAAATTGGGGTAAAACTTGCCATTGGCTGAAGTCACACCTGGCACAAAGGAAGATGGCAGTGGTTGGTAGAGGTCAATCATCTCAGCCCCAGGATTTTGTTGCATGAGTTCCTAAAGCTGATGTTCTAGGCCCAACCATTGTAGCTGCATTATGGCCATCCTTCCATCATAAGGTCCAAATTAGGGATGCTCACTGATGATGGCAGAACATTTAGCACCAATTGTGACTGCTCAGATATGGAAGCAGTCTATATGCAAACACAGCACAGCTGATAAGTGGCAAGTAACATAAGAATCAGGCAATGATCATCTCCAAAGATGAAAATTCAACCATCATCCCTTGACATTCTGTGGCTAGGAAATTTGCAATAAATAACTCAGCTCCTCACTCCCCAGCTACAAATTACAAGTCAAGAATTTGAGGAAATGCTCTCTGCTTGCTTGGATGGGTGCAGCACCAACAACAATTAAAAGCCTTGCCACTATCTAGGGCAAAGAAACCTAATTGGCATGCTACTAACACCTTCAATATTTCACTTGCTCCACCACCAATGTCGCATGCCAGCAGTGTACATCATCTACAAGATGCATTGCATCAACTCACTAAATCTCCTTGAACAGCACCCTTCAAACCCAAGATCCTCACTGTCGAGAAGGACAAAGGCAGCAGATACATGGGAGCACCAAGACCTGTAATGCCCCTCAAAGTCACACACCATTTGATTGGGAACTGTATCGTTATTCCTTCATTGTCAATGATTCAAAATCCTGGAATGGCCTCCCTGTGATTGTACATGCACCAGATGGATTTTAGCAGCTTAAGACAGCAGCTCACCACCACCTTTTTAGGAGCAATTAGTGACAGGCACCCACTTCCCATGAATGAATGTAAAACCAGTACAACTGATATGAAGCATGCATGTTTATGCAAATTTAAAATAATTAATACTTGATTTGAAGTAAGAGCACATTTGGCACTGGTTATAATGAATACCTATGAATTTTCCAATTCCTTCTTTGTACTCCTCCAGAACTTCATGGTGCTCAGCACTGAGGAGCAAAATAAACAAATAAGCATTCATGAACAGAATAATACTACAGATTAAAAAAAGTTAAGACATTTACTAAGCAAACCCTTTGTTATTTTCACTGGTAGAATCACAAGCTTGTTTACGCAAGCTTCATAAAGTTCAGGATGTATTCTGGAAAATAAAACTTTCAAGGTTTGGGTGTAAGCACTGAATATGTATGGCCTGTGACTGATCGCAGGCTTCGTGGCTGTGAGACCTGGAAATGAACCCAAAGCAGTTGCAGACCTCCTTCGTTTATTGGTTTCAAAGTCATATTTGCAAATTAGACAAAGACTCTCAGTACTGTTTCAATGACAGTGCATGAGAGACTAACTCACTAAATCAGAGCGCACGACAGTAAATAGGATTCACCATAAATATATATAAATTTACAAATAACCCAATGATCATTCCAAACTCATGTATGTTGATATTATTAGATTACAGCAACTGTGAAGTTGAATAAAAAAATTTATTCTATTCTAATCATGTCATTAACATTAATTGATCTACACAGTCTGGAATGGACATTGATACGTGCAGTTTCAATGCTGCATTTGTATCAATAAAGCTAGTTGGATGTGCTCAAAGAAGGATTGGCAGCTTAGCTCAGGCCCCAAGCCTAAGCAAAAGTGAATGATATCCCCATTCAAAAGAAAGCTTCATGTCCACTCAGTTTTACATCAGGATCAGTGTAACAGATCACCAAGCAGCCTTTATTCAGACTTACCATTAGATTTGATGAACTGTTTCCACACAGAGATATTAGACTACATAATGACTCATTTAGGTTCTATAGATGTAGAATGCAAAGATGAGGCATGAAGGTTCAATTGGGGCGATTGAGAGTTATAAGGTAGCCAGGAATGATCTGAAGAGAGAACTAAGAGCAGCAAGGAGGGGACATGAAAAGTCCTTAGTTGGTAGGATTAGGGAAAACCCTAAGGCTTTCTATAGGTATGTCAGGAATAAGAGAATGACCAGGGTAGGAATAGGTCCAGTCAAGGATAGTAGTGGGAAGTTGCGGAGGCTGAAGAGATTGGGGAGACACTGAATGAATACTTTTCGTCAGTATTCACTCAGGAACAGCACATTGTTGCCAATGTGAATATTGAGTCACAATTAATTAAAATGGACGGCATTGAGGTATGTAGGGAAGAGGTGTTGGAAATTCTGGAAAGGGTGAAAATAGATAAGTCCCCTGGGCCTGATAGCATTTATCCTAGGATTCTCTGGGAAGCAAGGGAGGAGATTGCAGAGCCATTGACCTTGATTTTTATGTCCTCGTTGTCTACAGGAATAGTGCCAGAAGACTGGAGAATAGCAAATGTGGCTCCCTTGTTCAAGAAGGGGAGTAGGGATAACCCTAGTAACTATAGGCCGGTGAGCCTCACTTCTGTTGTGGGCAAACATTATGCTATTGATTCAAGATTTTTGAATTCAGATTCCACCATCTGCTCAGGCAGGATTCAAATGTGGCTCCCCAGAGCAATACATGGGTCTCTGGATCAATAGTCTAGTAATAATACCATTGGGGCATCCCTTCTGCATAATGCTTTAGGCTTTCAGATAGAAGCTTCTAAAATTTCTTGTGGGAGCGTGGAGTAACACCCATAACTTGGGAAAGGTTTGTATGAAGCTGAAAGCTCAGTTATATGACAAATGAAGATGAGGCTATCAAAGTCTTAAAACTGGAAATTGAAGCCGCAGCTAAGTCAAAACCGATGTGGAATAGAGAAGGGAATTCTTTTTGGTTTTGGAATATTGCACTTAGAACTAAAGTAGCCATTACATTATTTTTAAATTGTGTACCCCAGTTCTAGACTTCCCAATCAGGAGCCTGTATCTGTGATATTTACCCCTTGAAATATTTTGTAAGTTTCTGAGATCATATTTCATTCTTTGAAACAATAGAGAATACGGTCCAGTTTGCCCAATCTCACTTCATAGAACAGTCTTGCCATCTAAAGAATTAAAGTCAAAAAACTGCTGATGCTGGAATCCAAGGTAGACAAGCAGGAGGCTGCAAGACCACAGCATGTCAGGCAGCATCAGGAGATGGAGAAGTCAACTTTTTGGGTATAATGTTCAGGACTGAGGTGGGTGTGAGGGAAGCTTCAGATGATCTTTTTCCACGTATGGAGTCAGCTATTATGAGGGGGCATAGCTTTAAATTAAGGGGGAGTTGGTATAGGACAGATGTTAGGGGTAGATTCTTTACTCAGTGAGTTGTGAGTTCATGGAATGCCCTGCCAGTAGCAGTGGTGGACTCTCCCTCTTTATGGGCATTTAAACGGGCATTGGATAGGCATATGGAGGATAGTGGGCTAGTGTAGGTTAGGTGGGTTTGGATCGGCGCAACATCGAGGGCCAAAGGGCCTGTACTGCGCTGTATTTTTCTATGTTCTAATGTGTACCTTTTAAGATGAATTGATTAAGGTTTTGATAAAGAACAATGCAAAATAGTACAAAAAATAGGACAGGACCTGGTACCTTACTTTTCAAGTTAGAGAACACAGGTATTTGCACCCAACATTATATTGAAGCTAGCAAGCAAAGCATTGGGCCCTGGGACTTCTTCACTGCCACCAGGATGGCAAACAACAGACAAATGACATCACACAAAATATTACATATATAGATCTCTGGGGGTCACTTGACCTGAAGGCAAAGAAACATATTTTGACAGACATTCTCGAATTAAACCAATCCAAGTCAACAATGATATTTGAAAGTTGGTGTTCCTATTCGGCATTTGACAGGCACTTCTTGTATTTACATTACAACTCAAGGACAGAAGAAAAGAAAATGTTTTATACTTGCACATACACTGTTGATAATGTCAGGTGCACAGGTTCAGGAACTCCTTCTATAAGGCTGAGTGTATCATGGGTAAGATGTGGAACACTGCCTGTCCGGGTATAAAGCAGGCAGCCAGGAATGTCTACACTTTTACTGCCATTTCGTCCTACTTCAATCAATTTACCATAGCGACAACCATTCACAATGCTGGAAAGGATTAACTTCATCTTTGTGATTGAAGCAAGTAGTACATATGAAGGTCTGATCGGGAGATCTTTTACTGAATACAGACAGTCTGCTAAATATGACGACAACCAGATATTTGTATAGCCCACGAAAAGTACACAATAGCATTGAGGTTTCTGTGAAAAGAAAAAAAATCAAATGATATTTAGTAAAATATCTATTCATTCTATTATCCAGAGTAAATTTGAATGATCCGATTTCAAATGAAAATTATTGCACTATTTTTAACTTACAGAGCGATGAGCGATTTTCATACCGAATGTGCAAAGGATATCAGGAAAGAGGAATATTTTTTGTGCTGTCCGCTTTGTCCCAACAAAGCCTTACACCCACTACAGCAGAGCAAGGCTACTGTAACAGCAGGGAGATTTGCATGTCCCATCCAAGCCAGCACAACACTCCGTGGAAGTTCCAAATTGCACCTTACCCTACTGTCATCTTTATGTTTCTCATTGAATTTATAAACTGGTCTTACTTCCACTCCTATGTCTTATGGTCTTATGTCCCATCCAAGCCAGCACAACACTCCGTGGAAGTTCCAAATTGCACCTTACCCTACTGTCATCTTTATGTTTCTCATTGAATTTATAAACACTTCGTTTACCAATTGACCAAAAACCAAAATTTAATTTGAAACTATTTCAATTCCATTCAGCCAAAGCTTATCCTACAATTTGACAAGTTCATTGAGCTCTGCTGCCGTGCCGTCAAAACAGAATAATTTTTCACTATTAATTATCAATTCCTTTCCTTCATGTTTATTTATACCATCCATTCATGCTTTATCAATATTTGAGTTCACTTCACTTTTTTCCAAATTTGTTGGACTCAAATGTGTTCAACTGTTTCGTTTATTTCCCATTCTACTTTATTTATGTCACAACTGCATCTACATTTATCAGTCATTCTGATTTTGACGTACAATCTCAGTGCTCATTGCTAGTTTCAAGGTAACCTTGCCACCATTCACAGCACACGCAGGGGAGGTATAGCACACCAAGGGCCTAGGAAAGAATGAGGGATCATCTCATACAAATACCTTCCTCCAGATTTTTTCAGGTTGGTAAAAAATGATATGACGTTACCTAATCACTACTTCACAATCTCCTTTCTAGTTCCCTTTATTCTTGTACACTTGCCAATATCTAGCACTTCCAGCCACGAACCTGTATCTTGATTTATTATACCAGAGGACGTAGGAGCAGAGTAGGTCATGCAGCCCATGGTAACCACCCAACCATTCAATGAGATCATGGCTGGTCTGATAATCCTCTGCTCTACTTTCCTGCTTTTATCTAATCTTTGATTCCGTCACTGACGAAAAAATTGGTCTATCTCAGCCTTAATATATTTAATGGCGCAGTCTTTACAGCTCTCTGCAGTAAAGAATTCCACAGATTCACTACCCTTTGAGAGAAGAAAGTCCTCATCTCTGACTTAAATCCTTTACTCTGAGTTAGTGCCCCCTGGACTGAGACTCTTCCACAAGGGAAACAACTTTTCCACATCTACCCTGTCAAGTCCTCTAAGAATCTTGTATGTTTCAATAGTGTCATCCCTCATTCTTCTAAACCCCAATGAGTATGGACCCAACCGTTGCTCATAAAAAAACTCCATTCATACCCAGAATCAACCCAGTGAACTTTCTGTGAGCTGCCCCTAATGTTAGTATGTTTTCTCAGATAAGAGGACCAAAATTGTATACAGTACTCCATGTGTGGACTAACGAAAGCTTTGCATAGTTTAAGCAAGACTTCACCATCTTTAGACTCAATTCCCTTTGAAATAAAGGCCAATCTTCTATTTGCCCTCTGTAATCTAATCTAATCTAATCTAATCTAATCTAATCTAATTGTGGGATTTATGCACCAGGACTCCCAAATACCTCAGTCCTGTAGCTTTCTGTAGGCTTTCTCCAAAGTGCATAATGTTACGTTTTCCCATATGATATTCTACGTGCTAAGTTTTTGTCCATTCGCTCAACCTGTATCCTTCTTTAGACTGTCACAGTCAGCACTTTCCTTTCCTTTGGATCTTGCAAACGTTTTCCATTGCAAATACTTGTCTGCATTTTACTATTTCCATAGTACTTTGCTACAGTAACACTCTCATCTGATTGACCTATACCTTGCTCTACTTGAAATATTTGTTGATTTATCCCTTAAAAGATGTAATGATCCAAATCATCTGTGTCCCCCAACAGCAAAGTGTTCAATGCTCTTGTAAGCAAACTCAACGTACTATTAGGATAACATATTTAAATGGGACTGAGCCATGAAGAGTCAGGAATGACTCAAAACAATTACACTTTGCCTCTTCACTGATGTTATCAGACCCACTGAATTTTTCCAGCACTTGGTTTTTACTTGAGGTTTCAGCATTCATTGCACATCTGCTATCCAGACTAAAATAATGCAGTTTGGCCATTTATGGAATTTGACTAGTCTACCCTTTGCTTGAGAACAGAGAAAACAGCTGATATGTAAGAGGAGTTCTGGTTAACAACTATAAACAACATGATTAATTCTACAAAGATATTTATGCAGTTAGCCTAAATATATGGATAAGATTGCTTGCTTTTAATAGTTCAACAATAAAGTCAATGCAAGTACTTGTACATTAGAAAAATTACAGTTTTATAAAGCTCCATTTGGACTGCTTCAAGCAGAGCAGAAATGGGATTATTATTAAGTGGGGTTCAAGTGGGCAGCTGCAGCAGTGCCAAAGTTTCTCAAATCAGAAAAACTGCAAAGATGGAGATGAAAAATTCCTTCTTACTGAATTTTTAAAATATTCTTTGAATTCCCACATCTACAGTCATGCCTCAATCAGCACCACCAAAAGTACATAGACTGAAGTAATGCTTGACAGAAACTTGTGAATTATGTTATGTGTGTCTACTACATTTTCCTCAATAGAAGTGACTATAGAATCAGAGTTGCATAGCACAGAAACAGAACCTTTGATCCAAAGGAAGGCAATGTCCTTGTCGGTAGGTCACTGGAGTGGTAATCCAAAGACCCAGATAATATTCTGTGCCCCTAGGTTCAAATTCCAACACAGCAGATGGTGGAATTCAATAAAAGTCTGATAGGTTTTGTGGCTCTCTGATCCACCAACATCCCTTAGCAAAGGAAACAGCCATCCTTACTGGTCAAGGCAGAGGCTGGAAGAACATAGCTAGAGAGGCAGCACCAAGAGGTGGAGAAGTCATCGTTTCAGGTGCAACCTTTCTTCAGTCCTGAAGGAGGGTTATACCCAAAATGTAAAATTCTCCACCTCCTGATGCTGCCTGTCTTGCTATGCTCTTCCAGCCTCCTGTCTGTCTATTTTGGATTCCAGCATCTGTAGTTTTTTTTTGGACTACAATCCTTACAGGTCTGGCCTTCATGTGACTCCAGACCTACAGCAACATAGTTAACTGTTAACAGTCCTCTGCAAGTGAATGATCTATCTCAATGTCCTTCAGAGTCCCTAGCATCACAGATGCCAGTCTTCAGTTCAATCATTGGAGAGCTTCTCCTCTGATTCCCATTAACACCAGTTTTGCTTGGGCTCCTTGGTCAAACATGGCCTTGATTAACTTGATTCAATCAAGGAATGTTCAGCAGCACTGGATACTGCAAAAGCGATGACCCTGACCAATGCAGAGCTGTTGTTCTATGTACGTCGATCGTGGTATTGACTTCTGGTTCCTCAGAGGCCTGTGCAGCCAGTAAGAAAATTAAAGGGAACCTAACAACATTCAGGCAACAGTACTGAAAACCTGTGCTCCAGAACTCCAAGCTCTTCTGATTCAACTATGCCACTGCACTTTTCTAACGATGTGGGAAACTGCCTTGTTAACTCCTGTACGTGAAAAGCAGGACAAATCCAACCAAGCCAATTACCGCCCCAAGGGCCTACTCTCAATTTTCAGTAAAATGAAGGAAAGGGTTAAGCAGCTATCGGTTAGCAATAACCTGCTCACTGATACTCAACTTGACTTCTGCCAGTCGCATTCAGCTCCTGACTTCAATACAACCTTAGTCCAATTATAGATGAATAAATTGAATTCCAGAGGCGAGGCGTCCTTGATATCAAGAGTACATTGGACCAAGAAGCCACAGCAAAACTGGGGTTAAGGTGGATCAGAATCATACCTGGCACAAATGAAGATAATTATGGTTGTGTGAGTTATCTCAGCTCCATGATGTCTCTGAAAGAGTTCCTCAGGGTAGAGTCTTTGGTCCAATAATTTTCAGCCATTTCATCACTGTCCTTCTCCTCCACCATAGGTCAGAAGTGGGGATGTTCACTGATGACTACAAAACATTCAGCACCATTCATGATTCCTCAGATTACTGATGCAGTCCATACTGATGCACCTGGACAAAATCCAAGTTTGGGTTGACACATGGCAAGTAACCAGCAATGACCATCTTCAACAAGAGCAAATCGAACCATCATCCTCAACATTCACTGGCATTTCACTCACTTTCAAAATCCTGGGGGCTACCATTAACCAAAAGCTGAACGTGACTAGCCATACAACTAAAAGCAAAATACTGCAAAAGCAAAAGACAAAGCAGCTCATTTGATTGGCATTACATTCCATTTGGCTCCAATGGCACTCACCACTGATCCTTCGATAGTACCTTCTGAACCGATAACTACTACCACCAAGAAGGACAGGCAAAGCAGATACATATGAACAACAGCTGAAAGCTCCAAATTGTACACCATCCTTCCTATTCTAAGTTAGTTCAAGTCTGGCATGCTTCTATCTTCGCAAAGCTGGTAATACCTTTCTATTTCCAGATTCTTTCAGCTGTTCAAATTCTCAATTTGTAGTGGTGGAATTTCAATTCATATTCTCCAGATCAATTATTTAATTAATTAGACACTAATCTACCTAGTTGACAACGAATCGATGTTTTATAGCAATAACTAAAGTTTAGGAAATAAACAGATTTCAAGTTGATTATTTGTATTATGTACTGGCACTGCTGAACAGCCAGGTTCCCATCTGAGCACCCAGTAACAGGCTCTGGCCTGGTATGAAACTGGATAGATGAACTTGAAAGTAAATCACAGAATCGTTCAGAGCAGGAGACCATTTTAACCGGGTTACCGACTTGAGAAGCCGAACCAATCTCAAGAGATGTATTGCCAAATGAGAACAGCGACCAACCGACAGGCCAGACAAACAAATCCCCTCCCTTACCTCCACATGGCGCCACTCTGAACATCCAAATGACCCGGCCTCAAGGGGAGGAGCCACGTGTGACCATGTGATCGGGGCTCTCTTCCACAACTCAAGCATGCGCATTAGGCGCCGTAACGTCGCGTGACGAATAGGATGGAGGAGCGGTTGCGGCCGTCGCTGTGTCGTTGTGTTGGAGGAGCATGCGCTGTTGAGGCTTGCGAATGGGCCCAAGGATTCTGCATGGTAGAGAGGGGACCAGTGAAAGTCTTGAGGGATCGTGCAGCCTCCCAAGCAGCAGCTTATTCTGGACGTTTGCGCGGAGAGGGTTGTCTTTGCAGAATAATAAATGATTTGGAGATGCTGTGTTGCACTGGGGTGTACAAAGTTAAAAATCACAACACCAGGTTATAGTCCAACAGGTTTATTTGGAAGCACTAGCTTTCGAAGCGTCGCTCCTTAATCAGGTGATTGTGGGGAATAAGATCGTAAGACGGAGAATTTATAACAAAAGTTCAGCGTGTAACGTAAATGAAATTATATATTGAAAAAGACCTGGATTGGTTGTTAGTATCTAATCTTTTAAATGAACATGTTGGTTTCCGTTCTTTCATATGTAAATTGCAGAACATTTAAAAGTTACATTCTCAAGTGAACTTTAACAGTTGGTGTCATGTCAGTGCAGATAACGCATTGAAGGTGTAAGCTGCCCTGTGTGAGGCTGTCTGTGCCATAATGTTCAGACTGATTCTAATCTAAGAAAGGGATTTACAGAATCTTAGATGGATTCATGCGGTTTTTGAGCGAAATCAAATGTAGCTCTGCAAGTACAAATTCACCCCACAAACCTATGCGTGTGTTTGTATGTGTGTGGTGGTAGGGAGGGGTTTATGAGTGTGTGCGTACGGGTGTGAGTGAGAGTGAAAAGGGGCATAAATCTGTGAGAAGGTGCATGTGAGTGTGGGAGTGTATGAGAGAGGATCTGTAGGAATGTGTGTGTAGAAGGGTCTGTGTATAGTGCAGTGACATGAATCCAAAGTCCTGGTTGAGGCCATCCTTATGGGTACCAAATTTGGCTATCAACCTCTGCTCGGCCACTTCGCGCTGTTGCCTGTCCTGAAGTCTGCCTTGGAGGATGGTCACCCAAAGGTCTGAGGTTGAATATCCTGGACCGCTGAAGTATTCTCCTGCTGGGAGGAAACACTTATGTCTATTGATTGTTGTGCGGTGTCTGTTCATCCGTTGCCATAGCTTCTGCTCGGTCTCGCCAATGTACCGTCCCTCAGGGCATCCTTGCCTGCAGCGTATGAGAGAGACAATGTTGATTGAGTCACATGAGTACCTGCCATGTACACGGTGGGTGATGTCCCCATCTGTAATGGTGTTATCCATGCCAACATTCTGACACGTCTTGCAGCGTCTCCCGTGAAAGGTTGTATGGTGGTGTCCTGAAAGCCAGGCAGTTTGCTACGAACAATGAACTGTTTGAGATTTGGTGTTTGTTTTCAGGTGGGACGTGGAGGTGTGGGAAAGGTCTTGGTGGGGTGCTCATCCTCATTAATAATGTGTTGTAGGCTGCAAAGAACATAGCATAGTTTTTCTGTTCCTGGGGCATACTGGCCAACGAAGGGTCCGCTGTTGGTTGCAGCTCATGTCTGTCTCCTTAGGAGGCCATTACGGTTTCTCGCTGTGGCACGTCGGAACTGGCGGTCGATGAGCTGTCCATTGTATCCCCGTTCTTATGAGGGCACCCTTGAGTACTTCCAGGTACCTGTCACGTTCCTCCTGTGACATGTGTAGGGCCTGTCCATAGGGGATGGCTGTTTTAATATGTTTCGGGTGGAAGCTGGAGAAATGTAGCATTGTAAGGTTATCTGTGAGTTTGCGGTAGAGTGAGGTGCTCAGGTTGCCATCCTTGATGGTGATGTATGTGTCCTAGAATGAGAAAGATAGTAGAGAGTAGTCCATTGTGAGTTTGGTGGCGGGATGATACTCATTGATATCACTGTGTAGTTTTTTCAGTGACTCCTCACCATGAGTCCAGAGGAAAAATATGTCGTCAGTGTACCAGGCATATAGTGTTGGTTGGATGTCTTGCATAGAGAAGAAATCTTGTTTGAACCTGAGCATGAAAATGTTGGCATATTGGGGTGCAAATTTGGTCCCCATGGCTGTTGCATGTATCTGGATGAAGAACTGGTTGTCAAACATGAAAATGATGTGGTCACAGATAAATTGGATGAGTTGTAGGCACTCTATACCAGCATCCGCCACAATGGCTGCATTGTGACAACAGCCTCAGTATTCAACACCAACAACTGCCAATCTCCGAGGACTTCCCTACAATTCATCCGAGACAGACACAAGCTGCAACCGACAGGGTACCCATCGTTGTCCAGTCCTCCCCAGGAGCCGAAAAACTATGCCATGTTCTTCACAGCCTGCAACACATTATCAATGAGGATGAACACCTCGCCAAAACTTTCCCCACGCCTCCACATCTCGCCTTTAAACAGCCACCAAACCTCAAACAGATCATTGTTCATAGCAAACTGCCCAGCTTTCAGGACAACACCATACAACCTTGTCATGGCAGACGCTGCAAGACATGGCAGAGCGTGGACATGGATACCACTATTACACGTGGGGATACCTCCCACCGAGTACATGGCAGGTACTCATGCGACTCAGCCAATGTTGTCTATCTTATACGCTACAGGCAAGGATATCCTGAGGGATGGTACATTGGCGAGACCAAGCAGAGACTATGGCAATGGATGAATGGACACTGCACAACAATCAACAGACAGGAATGTTCCCTCTCAGTCGGAGAACAATTCAGTGATCCGGGGCATTCAACCTCAGAACTTTGCGTGATCATCCTCCAAGGCAGAGTTCTGGACAGGCAACAATGCAAAGTGGCCGAGCAGAGGCTGATAGCCAAGTTTAGTACCCATGAGGATGGTCTCAACTGGGACCTTGGGTTCATGTCACACTTCAGCCCACACTGCACCCCACACACACATACTCCTGTCGACCCATACACTCACGTAGACCCTCTCTCATACATGAGCTCTCTTTCATATGCTCACACATACATTCCCATACTCAGGTGCACCCTCTCACAGACTTATACCCCTTTACTCTCACACTCACACACATACAGTCTCTCACAGTCACTCAACCCCACACCCCAACACACACACACACACACACACACACCCAAATGCACACACATTAGTTTGTGGGGTGAATTTGTACTTGCAGAATTACATTTTATTTTGCTCAAAATCCATGTAAGATTGTGTAAATCCGTTTTTAGATTAGAAATCAGTCTGAACATTGTGGCACAGACAGTCTCGCACAAGGCGTCTCACACCTTCAATGCATTATCCAGGCTGACATGACACCAATTGTTAAAGTTCACTTGAGAATGTAACTTTTAAAAAGTTCTGCGATTTACATATGAAAGAATTGAAACCAACATGTTCATTCTAAAAGATGAGAAAAATAGGTCTTTTTCAGGTTTTTTTTCAATATATACTGTAAACTTTTGCTATAAATTCTGTATCTTACAATTGTGTATCCACAACCACCTGATGAAGGAGCAGTGCTCGGAAAGCTATTGCTTCCAAATAAACCTGTTGGACTGTAACCTGGTGTTGTGATTTTTAACAGAATAATAAGGATGAGGATAGGGAGACTCAATTTCCCTTGGTCGGAGGGCGAGAGGGACACCAATTTCAGGGGTTTGGCCATTTGGTTATTTAACTATGTTCAACCTGTCCTGAATTGTATCCTTTATCTTCTATTGTTTCTCCATGCTCTTTTTACCAAGTTGAATCACACTAGATTGCATTCCATTCTATTGTCACTTGTCTGTCCATTCCATCAACCTCTAAGTTTTTGAAGATTAGCACTATTTACTCCACTCACAAGTTATACTGCACAATATTCTCCATTTGTTTCGATAGTTGCAGTTCCAATAAGCCTTATCATCTTCCAAGACAAAGTAGCCTGCTCGATCAATATGTTTACCTATCATCTTAAATATTCTCTCCCTTCAAGGTTGTTTACCATCTTTACAAGCATCTCACCACAAAACTACCTCTACTTTCCAGATGCATGATCTTGACCAACTGGAAGGGCAATAAATGCTGGACAAGCCAGCAGTGCTGATGTTCTGTAATAATTTTAAAAGATTAGAATAAAAAATCTTGAAGCTCGAAAGGGAATTGGGTAGCACTTGTAGAGGATAGTTTTGCTGGGCTACAGTGTAATGATGAGGAAATGAAATGGTTTGCTTTTTTGGAAAGCTGGCATTTACAAGTCAGATTGCATGGCCACCTGTGATCTAGGATGTTTTCACAAATAATGTTTAATTATCTGCTTTACTTCTTAGTGCAGAATATCCAGGTCTGTAAATGTTTACTAGAGAAAGCAGTACACATTTTCCAATCCTTGTGAATTGTTGTGAGGCATTTCTCTACATTTAATAATAAGTTGTTTATTTATCGTGATTTTCAGACCAGTCAAGTATATATTAATACAATGTGTTCCTGGTTCCTTAAATTAGTTTATTTTTAGTGGATTAAGATGCAGTATGTAAACACAGTATTAGCTCTTTTAAAGGACAATGTGATAGCTAACTTGCAGTGAATACTTAATTGAATCTTAGTCCAATAACAAAGTTAGCTACTAAATCTAACTCGGCTGAATTCTGTTGTATTCTGATAAATGTGTGTATTTTAATTAGCTCATAGTAAAGTAATTGCACCATCTGAGAACACCATAAGATATAGGAGCAGAAATGAGCAGTTCAGCCCTTCGAGTCTGCTTCTGCATTTGATCATGGCTGTTAGGTTTCTTGAAACCCAATCTCCTGCCTTCTCCCCACAACGCTTGATCCCCTTACTAATCAAAAACCTATCTACCTCTGTCTTAAATTCTGCAGCCACAAGTTCCACAGATTAACCACCCTCTTGCTGAAGAAATTCCTCCTCATCTCAGTTTTAAAGGGTTGTTCCTTCACTCTGAGACTATTCACTTGGGTCCTAGTCTCTCTTTCCAGGCCTATCAGTACTCAAATTCCTCAATCACTCCTCATATGACAAGCCCTTCACCCCCCGAGATCATTCTTGAAAACCTCATCAGGATCTCCCATGATGCCAATACATCCTTCCTTAGATATAGGGCCCAAAACTGCTCACAATATTCCAAATGCAGTCTAACCTAGAGTGTTATATAGCCTCAGCAGTATAGCCAAATGAAAATGCATGTTAACCTCAAGAGAATCGTGAACTAGGACTCCCAAGTGCTTTTGTGTTTCAGATTGTATTACAAAACAATAGTTGTGGTGTCTAGAAGAAATTTTTTTCTTTTTATTAAGATACAAATAGTACCATCAGTGATAAGTTATTTAACCTTGGAAGAGGCTTCATAGTAAGGTTCCCTCCAACCATACTGCATCAAAGTCAATATCACCAGATTCCTCATCTCCCCTTCCACCACCTTATCCCACATTCAACCCTCCAACTTGGCACCGCCCTCTTGAACTATCCCACCTGTCCATCTTCCTTCCCACCTATCTGCTCCACCCTCCGCTCCGACCTATCACTATCACCCCCCACCTTCATCTACTTGAAGGGCTTATGCCCAAAACATTGACTCTTCTGCTCCACGGATGCTGCCTGACCTGCTGTGCTTTTCTAGCATCACATTTTTGGATTCTTATTTAACCTGTAAAATTGCAAATCATAGCTCACTTGCAGACCTACATGCTGTACCAGTATGTTATCGTGGGTGGACCATTTCACTAGAAATGGGGTGTGTTTGTGCCTTTATAAGTATGTGTAATAGTACGTATCAAGTGTGAAAGAGAAAATGCTGGAAGGACTCAGCGAGTCTCGGGGCAGCTGAGGAGAGAGAACAAAATTAACAATATTAATCAACTATGATGTCTTCAGACTGAAGAACAATTTAGTTGCCTGACCTGGCTGCAGCATACCTGCTGAATGTTTCCAAAGCTTTCTGGTTTTGTTTCTTATTTCCAGCCTCCACGGAATAATGCTTGCATTTTAAGGTTGACGAGTGAAAAGTTGAACCTATCCACTTCTAGAAAGATTTACTACTGGTCGATAGATTGGATATTGACAGTAAATCCTAATTTCTTTGATTAATAATTTTAATTTAAATACTTGTAGTTAAAGTTAACCCTTCAGTTTGTGGACTTTGAAGTGGGGAAGTAAAACATGTCAATTATAAGACCATAAGACATAGGAGTGGAAGTAAGGCGATTCGACCCATCGAGTCCACTCTGCCATTTAATCATGGCTGATGGGCATTTCAACTCCACTTACCAGCATTCTCCCCGTAGCCCTTAATTTCTTCATGTCAATTATAAGACCATAAGACATAGGAGTGGAAGTAAGGAGATTCGACCCATCGAGTCCACTCCGCCATTTAATCCACTTACCAGCATTCTCCCCGTAGCCCTTAATTTCTTCTGACATCAAGAATTTATCAATCTCGGCCTTGAAGACATTTAGCGTCCCGGCCGCCACTGCACTCCGCGGCAATGAATTCCACAGGCCCACCACTCTCTGGCTGAAGAAATGTCTCCGCATTTCTGTCCTGAATTTACCCCCTCTAATTCTAAGGCTGTGCCCACGGGTCCTAGTCTCCTCGCCTAACGGAAACAATTTCCTAGCGTCCACCCTTTCCAAGCCATGTATTATCTTGTAAGTTTCTATTAGATCTCCCCTTAATCTTCTAAACTCCAATGAATACAATCCCAGGATCCTCAGCCGTTCCTCATATGTTAGACCTACCATTCCAGGGACCATCCGTGTGAATCTCCGCTGGACACGCCAGTATATCCTTCCTGAGGTGTGGGAATGCAGGATCACTTATTAATTTTAAATCTGAGATAAAAATTGTTTGTCACGCAAAGGTATTCAAGGATGTAGGCCAAAGGCAGGTGGATGGAATTAGGCCACAGTTGAACCATGGATGGAGGAGCAGGCTGGAGAGACTGAATGAGATGGAAATGTGTTGCTGGAAAAGCGCAGCAGGTCAGGCAGCATCTAGGGAACAGGAGAATCGACGTTTCGGGCATTAGCCCTTCTTCATTTCATTTCACTATCTCATTTGTAATGGCAACCATACTCAACTCAGCCCCCTGACTCCCTTTAATTGTTGGGATATTAAACATGTCTTCCACTGTGAAGACTGACACAAAGTACTTATTAAGTTCTCCAGCCATTTCCTTCTTTCCCATCACTAGCCTTCCAGCATCAGTTTGAAGTGGCCCAATGTCTACTCTTGCCTCTCGTTTGTTTCTTATGTATTGATTATTGTAATTATCATGCAAGTTTAAAAAAAATCACAGTTGCGTGCATTGCTATTTATTTCCTGTATCTAATTGCTTCTGAGAAGGAAACGAGAACCAGGATTTTGGCCCAGTAACAGTGAAAGATACTGTGAAAAACTTACTTACAAGTCAGGATTCTGTGTAGCTTGGAGGTGGTAATGGACTGCATCTGCTGCCCTTGTCCTTTGAAGTGGTAGAGGTCAGTGTTTGAAAGATGCTTTTGAAAAAGCGTTGTTGAGATGTTGGAATACATCTTGAAAATGCTACACACTATATAGCCACAGTGTATTACCGATGGAAGGAATGAAAGTTAAAGGTGATGGATGGTCACGAGTCTTGCTGGATGTTTTATCCTTGTTTATATCAAGTTTCTTGTCTGTTGTTGAAGTTGCATTTTTCTTGGGTAAGTAGATAATATTCATCACACTTCTGACTTGTAGATGGTGGACAGCTTTACAGAAAGAGGAGGTGAGTTCACATGCCACATCATTCCCAGCCTTTTGGGAGTGCTCTGGACCTGCTCTTGAAGGCACAGTATTTTTATATGGTGTTTTCAGTTCAGTTTCTGGTCAATACTAATGCCCAGAAGTTTCAGGAATGCCATTGAATGTCAAGGTAGATGGTTAGATTCTCTCATTAGAAATTTTGTTACTTGGTAGTTGTGTGACATGAATGTTACTTGCCATTTATCTATCTGTGCCTTAGTATGAATCGGGTCTTGCTGCACATGGACACAGTATCTTCAGTTAAAAAGAAAAATAGATTTGAAAATTATGAATCAGCAAACATCCACACTTTTGACCTAATGACCGGATGTCATAATTGATGAAGTTAAAAATCACAACACCAGGTTATAGTCCAACAGGTTTAATTGGAAGCACTAGCTTCTGGAGTGCTGCTCCTTCATCAGGTGGAGGAATGTGCAGTGCTCTGAAAGTCAGTGCTTCCAATTAAACCTGTTGGACTATAACCTGGTGTTGTGGGATTTTTAACTTTGTAAACTCCAGTCCAACACCAGCATCTCCAAATCATAAGTGATGAAACAGCTGAAGATAGTTGAGCCTAGGGCAATACAATGAGAAACTCCTGTTGCATTGTAGTGGTACTGAGAGGAATGGCCTCCACTAACTACAAACATACTCCTTTTGAGCTTAGAATCTCCAACTAGTGGAAAAGTTCCCCAGTAATTCCTATTGACTTCAATTTTGCTAGGTTTCCTTGATGCTATACTTGGTCAGATGCTATATTTGGTGTTAGAAACAAGTTTAATAAAATTAGACAAGACCACCAAAACTGGAAACAAGACAATTTATTCTACAATCTTGCAAGAAAGGGCATCAAGCAATTGAGCAATGAACATTCAAACTAGTACACAGTTAGACTTTTGAGCTGCGTGAGGTCACCTCTCCCGACTCTTACATTACCCAATCTTTCTTATTGTATTCTATCACTACCCAGCTGCGCTCCGCCCTTATTGCCCCCTTTTCTCCAAGTTGGCAACCTTTCCCTCTGTAAGTGCTGACATAAGGCTAAACTTGTATCTTGATGTTCTTTTACTTTGCTTGTAACATCTTCCATTGTTCATAGGTACATTCCATTCTTGAACATACGTTTTAACAATGTATCTTTTCATGCTTGGTTTATGCGTTTCAGCTGTCTCAGCTATTTTGCTGAGACTATTATTTAAAAGAATTATTTGCTTTAATAATTCTGCACTAAAGTTAGTATTTAATTATCCACAATTATTCATTAGGGAAATGTATCTTTATCTTTAATGCTTGCCTAGCTGATATTTTTCCCTGTACCCCTTTTCTGCACATACACACTCTTGCTTTTCTATATCTGCAAAAACAACACACTTCCCCATTTCTTATAACTCCCCCATTTCTTTTTTTTTACCATTTGTTGTTTTTGCAATTTTATTTTCTGCCCTCTTTTCATCCAATGGTACAGAGGTTCACAATCTTGCCATTTCTGTCCTTCTAAGTCTGTCTTTTTTTCAAACTCTGCTATTCTCTCTTTCTTGCACTTGTGCTATTGTCATGACCATTATTGATTGATTGTCCTCCCAAAGACATTACCAGCTTAGTCATTACCCACTTTAACACATTAAACCCTATCAATAGACCTACTATTATTATTAATACATAAATGCCTAAATTAACTAACCATTTTCTCCAACCAGTCAGTTCCCAGTCGCCCCATCCCTCATCTTTTCGAAATTTATCCCCAATTTTTATCTTTTTCTTCCCTATCTTATCCTATGGAAGAGGTATCTGGGATGAAAGTGCAGCATTCCTTACCAATCAGAGCACAGGTTTCCCCCTTTTTCGGCCAAGAGATAGTCTAAAGATTCTGTAAAGCTGTTAGTCTTGTGGCAATCATTTCGGTGGTTATGGCCGATATTTGGGACTGAGTTTCTCTCATTGCGTCGGCGGTACCATTAATTAGCTTCTCAAGGGCAGCCGCCAGTTTCTGTATTTCTACCCCTGCCCTTGCAGCGCCGTAGTTTGGGAATAGTGTCCACAACAGACGGTCTCCTTCAGAGACCTCTCGGGTCTTACGTCTTATTCCCCCCTCCTTTCTCAGGTTGTGCTCATGTTTTTCTTAATCGGAGGTGAGGAACTATATAAGCGAGGTAACAGCAGCCACTCCAGCCTTTCTGACATTGAGGCAGTTTTTCATCAACATCATCTAGGCCTTCAGGCCACATACCCAATATGTTCCGTTTAATATTCGGGGAATGGTCATGGCAGTGGCTTGGCTGGTGTAGACACAAGATGATTTTCCTAATTGGAAGGGTGCTGTATCATTCTGATTACAGAAACAGGTGGTATTCACTGCTCCTTTTGGTGGGGAAACTCTAAGGCCATCGATAGCACCCAGAGTTTTCGGGGCTGGTCTAGGGAACCATCCTGCAAAGTTATATTTACCCCTGTCAGATTTCCACTTTGTATCTTTTAAGCCTAAGTCAAATTGTTATACATCGTACACTTCTTCTCTTTTGGTGAGCGGTATTACCGAGGTAGGGATCCCAGATTCGCCATGGTAAGGGACCTCTGCACAGACCCAACAGTCGGCAAGTCCCTCTTTTTCAGCATAATTTTGGCATAGTGTAGTGAAGTGATTTTTCCCGCCTCCTTGAACAGTTAATACTACTAACGTTACAATACTATACCAGTACCTGCCCATCTCTGACCCCTGCCTACCGTCCTGTCTATCTGTCTTAATCTTTTAGGCGCCAGGGAGAGGTGAGTCCACACAGCCCTTACAATTAATAACAATAGATATCGTCAAACGTTAAAAGAGTATTTTGTCTCCGTTCATTCCTTCTTAGCTTAATTTTCAGAGGGCTGTCTGTAGGATGAGCATGCTACTCCGCCAATGGGGCGTTCACAGGACCTTTAACGTGAGTGTGATGACTCCACCCTTTCTCAGCAGTTCGGATGGCTGTCTCAGTAGTCAGGAGGGTTAGGAATGGTCCCTCCCAGCTCGGGTGCAGGTTGGTATCTTTCCAGGTCTTGATCAGGACCCGATCACCCGGTTGTCGAACTCAAGTGGAGGTGTCTGGGTCAACAGACCCTACTTCCTAAGGACAGACAAAGAAGAGCCGAGAGCCACAATATAGTTCTTTAAAAACTTATCATTGAACTCTACAGTTGGTAATTCCCCTCTTCCACCCAAGAAAGGTAATCTAAACATCATCTCATAAGGAGAGAGGCCTATATCACGTCTAGGTGCAGTCCTACTGTGTAGCAACGCGATAGGTAAACATTTTGTCCATGGTAATCGAGTCTCTAGGACTAGCTTAGACAATTGCTTCTTTAAGGTTTGATTCATTTGTTCTACCCGTCCAGAGGAAGGCGGGTGCCGAGGAGTGTGGAATTCTCAAGAGATTTCTAATCCCGCCATTACTACTTGTAGGATCTTAGAAGTAAAATGGCTACCTTGGTCTGAATCTATACTTTCCACCACTCCATATCGAGGAATTATATGTTCTAAAAGAGTTTTCACTACTCCCTTCAAGGTAGCTGAGGACATTGGAAATGTCTCCACCCACCCAGTTAAGTGATCCATTAGGACTAATAAGTACTTTTGTTTCCCTACTGGGGGTAATTCTGTGTAGTCTACCTGTATTCTTTGAAAAGGTCCTACCCCAGGTCTTCTTCCACCTCTTGGCCCCCCTCTCGTTACTTTCTTATTAATCTTTTGGCAAGTCAGGCATCCTGCGCATACCTGCTTGGCTAAGGTGTATATCCCTTTACATCCGTACTTCCTTAACACTATGTCACACATAACTTGCGCTCCCCAGTGACTCCCCTGATGTAGGACAGCCATAATCTCTTAATATCCAGCGCCCATCTGCTGTCTTTGCAGCTCCTAAATCTTTTAGTCCTTTTCCCTCCTTTGCAGTAAACAACGGGGCACCCTGAAGATCTGAAATTGTAGGTATTAGGGAGTATATTACTGCTCCTTGTGGATTCAGGGTCACTTCTTTAACTACCTCATCGGCCAGTCTATTTCCTCTTACTTCTGGTTCATTCCCCTTCTGATGTAACTATCGCTATTTCTCTCGGGAGTAACGGATTCCAGCACTTGTTTTATCAATTTCTCATGAGCTAGTTCTATTCCTCTGCTATTTATCAGTCCTTTTTCTTGCCAAATTTTCCCGAAGGTATGTACCACTCCAAACGCATATTTGGAGTCTGTATATATCGTTCCTTTTTGTTTTCTAAGGTTCTGAGAGCTCTTTCTAAGGCATAGAGTTCACAAGTTTGGGCTGACCAGCCGTTAGGCAGTCTTTAAGCCTCGATATCTCTTCCCTCTATCCCGTCTACTACAGCATATCCATTGTGCCTTTTACCCTTAATTATCCGGGAGGACCCGTCGATAAACAACCGAGCTTCCTGCATGCAACGGTACATCTCTTAAGTCCATTCACACTTTAGTCTGATATTCAATAATATCAAGGCAGCCGTGTTCTGGATTGCCAAGGGCCACCCCCTCTCCCCGCCACAGAAATGCAGCTGGATTCAAGCAACTGTCTGTGACTAACACAAGGTCATTTTGCTCTATTAAGATTGTCTCATATTTCAAGATCCTAGAGTCTGTGAGCCATCGTCCTGCTTTCTGATTTAGGATGGTCCGTACCTAATGTGGGGTGCTGACTATTAAGGCTCCCCCGAAAGTAAGTTTTTGTCCCTCTTCTACCAATAAGACTGTTGCTGCCACTGCCTGTACACAATCTGGCCAGTAATGTAGGTTTCCATTCTTTAATTAACAATGAATTAATGCAGTCATGTTTTAAATTAACCATGAATCAATATGACAGGTCACTGAAAATGTGTGAAGGAATCCTGCCAATTAATATTGATTCAGGCTAACACAATTGATTTATTATAAATATTAATTATTAATTATATATATTATATAATGCAGGGTGGAAATGCAACAAGTGACTAAAACATTTTAACAACTAATCATGCAGTTCTGTTGTTTACCAGTCACTTGTGACTT
Source organism: Chiloscyllium plagiosum (assembly GCF_004010195.1). Taxonomy (NCBI): domain Eukaryota; kingdom Metazoa; phylum Chordata; class Chondrichthyes; order Orectolobiformes; family Hemiscylliidae; genus Chiloscyllium; species Chiloscyllium plagiosum. The sequence continues at coordinate 19,365,256 of NC_057721.1, read as the reverse complement.
CTCACTGTTTCTGTAATTGTTTTGCTCGAGCACATTCATTTTAAGAACCTCAACAGATTCCATAGCACTATTTGCAATTAATTCGATCCCCAATTTGGTGGCAATATCTCGTCATGAGCGCAAAACTGATTCTTTGTGCCTCTCATCACAAAACTGTTGCCATAATCCAATTAACTTTTCTTAAAGTGACCTGTCTTTCCACAGTAATAACATCCTGCCTGTGGGGATTTCCACTTTGATCCTTGTTCCTGTCTACCAGACCCCTTACCATCTCCTCCCCGATCCCTTCTCCTCCCTTTATTTTCAACATGCTGCCCGTCACCATTTCGGTTTCCTTCTATCATTATTTTGCCTTCTGTTTCTGCTTCTCATGTTACATTGCCAGAGCCGATTTAACCAACTGAACAGCTTTAGGGCCACCTAATGGCCATTCCTCATCATCCAATGTTTTGTTTAGACCTTGATTTTTTAAAAAAGAAATATTGCAATATTTCTTGCTCCCTGTAATCTCAAATACAATTTATCAATTTATGCTTGCTTTTCTTTAAAGCCTGTTCCTAACTATACATTTTGGAATCTTACTTGTAAATATATATTTATATATTATAAATTCATTTACTCAGTGTTTAATATTCAAAATGCAAAATGCACACAGTTCCCAACTCTGAAATCCACCACAATCACCCAGCTCCAGTCCCCCGATTCAAATCCAAAACTAGTCCTCCCAAGTAGTCCTGACTAGTCATTGCTCAATTACAATGCTATAGGTCATGAAATAACCAGAGTTGCCTTAAAAAGGATTTGTCTATTCAAGTTAAAACTTCAACTGTTCTCCAAAAATCACTTTTATGTAAGGATAAAAGAGATTAGTTAGAAACTTACAGGCAGTCATGACCTGTAAAAAGAGCAGGAGTTAACATTTTATTTCATAATCTGTAAAATCCTTAACCTTAAAATAAATCATGTTAAAATTTCCATAATAGAAATCAGATTAAAAACAGTCACGGATCTCAAGCTCCAGGGAACAAAGCACAAACATTCAATCACCAACAAACAAATGTGCATTCAAACTGAATCACAAAGGGTTAAACTTTCTGTTAGCTGTACAGCTTCTCTCTCTCTCTCTCACTTCACTCACTCATTTCACACACACATACAGACACACACACACACCGTATCTCACAGACATTTTGAGCTTCCCGCAATGACGACTCTAGCTTTTGAATATTTTTCTGAATGCCTGGCTATAAGTTAGTTACGAAGTGTACCCTCCGTAGCCCTTCAGCTACTAGCCCTCCTGACACAAAGCATAATCTGATTCCTCTTGACTGTAAGACTGTTTTTCATTGACATTTTATCATTTGTTTTATATTGGATTGTACTTCCAATTTCTTAACGTTTTTCTTAAAGGACTGTCTGTTGGGATGTGGTCCTTGGATGTCCTTCTAATGTCTCCTTCTAAACTTAAGTCACTATTTTTATTCCCCATTTCAATACTTGGCCGTTTCTTTATGTAATTTAGTTAACCTTACTGAGGTCCGGTGTCATTTGCTTCCACACCCACTTCAGAGTCCTGACCTTCGCGTGGGGGATTTCCCCTCTTAACAACCGGTCTAAGGCTGGGTGATTGAATCAGATAGACACCTTACTCGTCAGATTAATCTAGCCAATTAAATACTTTATTTTAAAAGTTGCCAATTCCCTGCACTTCTCGACCACCAAGGCAATACTTAAAGGTCAATTTTCTTACCTTGGTCTGTGCACAAGAGTTACCTGGTCGAATCAGCGTACCCCGTCCCGCGGCAATACCTGGATATATCCAACTGGCAGCAGTAACAACCGCTGCCTACCCTGGTTGACCGGATTCGCCTAATCCAGTCGCCCAGAACCCCGGTTCCCCGGATATATCCAACTGGCAGCCAATACCACTGCCTACCCCGGTCGCCCGGATAAATCTTTTAAGACCTTTCTTACCCGGGTCTTGTGCACACAAAAGTCACCCGACCGAACCTGCCGGGTCTGCCCGTCTTGTTTCCAGGGTCTCCCAGTCCGGATCTCCCAAGCCGCTGCGGCAAGGAGGGAAACTAGAGACCGCCGAAATCAGCGAGGTGCACCTTCTCTGTTTTTCCAAAAATGCCGAGCGACCGGAGCTTGGGATCCCAGAACGAGCCCCCAAATCTGTTAGAAACAAGTTTAATAAAATTAGACGAGACCACCAAAGCTGGAAACAAAACAATTTATTCTACAATCTTGCAAGAAAGGGCATCAAATGCAGAAGCAATTGAGCAATGAACATTCAAACTAGTACACAGTTAGACTTTTGAGCTGCGTGAGGTCACCCCTCCCGACTCTTACATTACCCAATCTTTCTTATTGTATTCTATCACTACCCAGCTGCGCTCCGCCCTTATTGCCCCCTTTTCTCCAAGTTGGCAACCTTTCCCTCTGTAAGTGCTGACATAAGGCTAAACTTGTATCTTGATGTTCTTTTACTTTGCTTGTAACATCTTCCATTGTTCATAGGTACATTCCATTCTTGAACATACGTTTTAACAATGTATCTTTTCATGCTTGGTTTATGCGTTTCAGCTGTCTCAGCTATTTTGCTGAGACTATTATTTAAAAGAATTATTTGCTTTAGTAATTCTGCACTAAAGTTAGTATTTAATTATCCACAATTATTCATTAGGGAAATGTATCTTTATCTTTAATGCTTGCCTAGCTGATATTGTTCCCTGTACCCCTTTTCTGCACATACACACTCTTGCTTTTCTATATCTGCAAAAACAACACTTCCCCCTTTCTTACATTGGTCAAATACTATCTTGGTATGAAAACCCATCACTTTCACCTTATCTCAATCTTTGTCCATGTTTATGATGAGGGCAGGAGCTGACTCATCCTGGCAGTACCCAAATGGAGCTTCATTGTGCAGATTATTGCCAAGCAAGTACTGCCTGACAGCACAGTTGAAGACACCTTCCATCACTCTACTGATGAGCAAGACTAGGTGGATGAGGGCAGTAATTGTCTGGCCCACCTGACCACCAGCCAAAATGCAACATTTGGACTTGAGTTGAGTGGAGACTTGAAGGAATCCACCTGGACCATCCCGGAATCCTCCCTCACCTTCCTAGACCTCTCCATTTTGTAAATATATGGCTTAGTTTGAGGCATTCAGAAGCCTTTAATAATATATTTGTTTCAGTACTTATAATAAAATGTTATACTTAACCATTAACTAGCACAGTGTGTAGTGTAACCCTTGTATGTATGAACAGACAGTGGAAAAGTACTGAGTACATCTGACTTGTAAAGATATGCTGATGTAAACACACAATAGGAATGACTTTTAATAAAGAGCAGTGTGTACTGGCGGCCTTGGTAGCGGCTGGGAGAGCGAGGCAGACAGCGGGGGTTTGCCGCCCTGTGAGTGCAGATGCAGGACATGTTGTAAGCTGTGGTTAAAAAAAACAAGAACTATTTTGCGCCACCACCTGTAGAAGGAGGTCACATGGGGTCAGATATTCGGGAACGCGAGAAGGCGGAGAATGGAGTCAGGTCAACAGTCAATCAAGAAGACAGCCACACCTCAATGCTTGCACAATGTTCTGTGATTACATGACGTTTTGTACTGTATAAAAGACTGGGTCAGGGGCAGGATAGGGGTCAGACTTTGTGAACTGACACACTCTGCTGTTTGTCAGGGACGGGAAGGTCTAGACCCAGAGCTCTGTATACTTTATCCACTTATTGCTAAAATAAACTAAAAGTGT
>NC_057721.1:19294446-19360594 GCF_004010195.1 Chiloscyllium plagiosum | reverse complement strand
GCCTTCTTGACCTGCAATCTTCTTCCCGACCTCTCTGCCCCCAACCCCTCTCCGGCCTATCACCCTCACCTTGACCTCCTTCCACCTATTGCATTCCCAACGCCCCTCCCCCAAGTCCCTCCTCCCTACTTTTTATCTTAGCCTGCTTGGCACATCTTCCTCATTCCTGAAGAAGGGCTTATGTCTGACACGTCGATTCTCCTGCTCCTTGGATGCTGCCTGACCTGCTGTGCTTTTCCAGCAACACATTTTTCAGCTCTGATTTCCAGCATCTGCAGTCCTCACTTTTTCTCCTAGGAATCCACCTCGATAAAATCGCAAATGTGAACTTTTGTTTAAAAGAAACCAAGGCTGTAGTTGTTATCATGGAGCTAATTAACACTGGCGTGCCGTGCGAGGTTGATTTATGTGCTTCAGTCGCAGTAGAGTGGGACTTGAGACAAGTCTGATACCTGAATGTATATGTCACACATCTGTTAATTCAGTAGAAATCAGATTCTTCCCCAGTACACTTCAATTATCTCTTATCCTCATGGGTAACTTTTCTAATTCAATGTAATAGTTTTAACTTTGGACTGGTTCCAGTCAAACAGCCGTTGGTGGTTGCCATGGTACCATAACAGCTCCTGCGGCGCGTGCACTGGATGAGCGCAGTGTTCTCCGGGTATTGTAGTCATTGTCTCGTTCCCGCTGTTGGATGGCGGTCGGGGTCTGCGCGCTAAGAACTACAATGCCCAGCATGTTCAGCGCGGTCCGCAGCCGGACATCTTTGTGTAGGAGCTGGTCATGGAGCGAGGAAGTTCAGAGCTTTTCCGATGGAAGAGGTTCAGTAACAATAAACATGGATCGAAGGTAAACCTTCCCTTTTTAGCGACAAACTCAGTGTAAACTCAGTTATTGATGCACTGTCTCTGCAGTGACCTTTCTCAGCCAATGATGCCCCAAGGCCATTAATGTTGCTCTTTTGTTGGCCCTGCTCATCCGATCTTTCTCTGGGTCTTTCCTGCGAGGTTCACTGTCCCAAGTGGATGTAAAATATCCCATGGCACAATTCTCCAAAAATGCAGTATCATTCTCCCCAGTGTCCTGACCAATATTTGTTCCTCAACCACAAACAGCCCCCGTTTATTTCAGTGATGTTTGCAGAACCTATCTGTCATCAATTGTGTTTCAGCAGTGTCTAAATCGAAGGTATTTAATTTGCTGGAAAATGTTTTCGGATATTTTGAGGGTTTGGATACATCGTATGAATGCAAGTCCCTTTTTATTTTCACACTGTGCCTGTCAACAATGTACTTCCTGTTTTTGTAAGCCCTTTGTTTCCCTTTCTCACCATTGCCTTTCCCATCTCATATGCGGATATCTCGAAGCAGACTTAGTTCTGAAATGTAGAAATCACCTCACCCTTGCCTCGATATGAAGAGGAAGGTGGCTGTGGAGTCGAGGCTCATTGCTTAAGAAAATGTCAAAATGATGAACTGTTTTGCGGAGATGGAATTACAAATTTATTTATAAACAACCAGGATAACACTCCACGAGGCGTTCATTTATGTAGTGCTTCTACAATACGAAAATCAGTTCCCAGGCACATCACAAATGATAAGGCAGATAGAGATAACTAATGCTGTGTAACAAAGCGATGTGCATGAAAGCTTAATCGTAAAATGGTACAGTATTGAGAAAGATTTTGTAAGAAGGAACAAAATGAAAGTGACTCGTTAATATTCTTTTCAAATATTTTTGACATCCCTGACTTTCAGCTGCATGATGCTATTGTTTACCAAAGATGATGTTGTTAGTGTACATAAAGGACTAAGGTAGAGCAGGTATTATCAGAAAAGTTACACAAGCCATCTTATTCTGGACCACTTCTCTCTGAGAAAATCTATGGTAATGTAGATTTCCTGACTTATTTTGAAATCTGTAAACCAAGAAAATCACTAATATACCAGAATCATAATACTATCTCAGACACTTGCCTCTTTTGACAATGCCAATCAAGCTTTGCTCAATTAGAAATAAAAGCTGCAGCATGTGTTTTGCCTCATAACAGTAGTGAGGAAAGTGAGGACTGCAGATGCTGGAGATCAGAGCTGAAAATGTGTTGCTGGAAAAGCGCAGCAGGTCAGGCAGCAGCCAAGGAACAGGAGAATCGACGTTTTGGGCATAAGCCCTTCTTCAGGAATGAGGAAAGTGTGTCCAGCAGGCTAAGATCCTCCCTACCTTTTATCTTAGCCTGCTGGACACACTTTCCTCATTCCTGAAGAAGGGCTTATGCCCGAAACGTCAATTCTCCTGTTCCTTGGATGCTGCCTGACCTGCGCTTTTCCAGCAACACATTTTCAGCTCATAACAGTAGTGGTAAACCACACTTTACCTTGGAACTATTTTGGTTAATAAGACCAATTTTTTTTATTTTAGAAATTAATTCACAGATGCCAGATCATCTTTTGAATGGACACTTGAAAGGACAACTAAAATCTTCAAATATAACTTTGAATAATTTCTATTACTTGGAGGATACACATGAACGTATAGTTTTCTTAACATAATAATGATTGGAATTACTTAAAGAGTATGGGGCAGTTACACAGTTGAAATATCTTTATTCAAGCCTGCCAGGAAGTTCACGACTAAAAGAGGGGAATTAAATGGAACCTGCTGTGGGTCTTCTAGTTTCCAGACAGTCATGCCAACAAATAAAATTGATCAAAGTTTGGTTTTGTGATTCAGTTCCTTTTTGCATCTGACTCATCTGTATTCTGATGTGTTAACATTTGACTTTGTTGGTCATCTTCAATAGCAATGTAGTTCTAGGAGGGATCATTGACACAAGTAGATTGATTGATTCCATTACCGAACAAAAATCTAAGGATGTTGGGAATAGATATGAATATGCAATTCAAAGCACAAACAGATATGTCATGAATATACTGAGCAGGCTTGAGGGGGGTTGAATGCTTCACATCTGCTCCTAATTTGCATGCTTGTGTTAGTGCTTTTATTCAATTGTGTTTTACGTTTTACAAAATTTGGCATGAATAAACTATAGCTGATTGCAAAAGTGTTAAGATGCACTCGGTTTGTACAGTTTGTTACTTATTAAGTTTTTGTACTGATATTAACAATGCTGTTATGTTTATCTGTAGAAAAACATGGATCCTCATGATATACAAAACTGGATTGAAGTGAGTATGATCAGCTGAATTCAAGATGTCAGATATGCTTTAATGAATGACTTAAAATGAGTACGAATGATATGCACATATTATTGGTTGAATGATGTATTCCTCTTAATAGAGAGTGGAACGAGCATCTGAATGTGCTGTTGCAGAAGTATTTCCCTCCAAAAAGTCAAAAATAAATCCAAAAGCTAATGGATATGTTATGGCCATCGAGACAATTGATCAACTTCATGACCATGATGATGCCTATACTGAAGGTAAGATCACCGTTGATTCTCTGACTTTATGATCATTCTCAGATGACACATGTAAATCATGGAAGGTGAAATATTTTGTAAACTACTTCTGACAGCCACAATTTTCAAGGATCTACTGAGTTTTGTAGCCTTTCTAAAATTGAGATCAAATCACAAAATTACGTAATCCACTCCACACTTGCAATTTGAAGCTCCCTTTTCCCTACATTTTATGTCCTGAAGATGTGAAGTAGAGGGTTTGGACCAGTGCAAGAGTCGCCAAAGCTGCAAAAAATCTATGAAAAGGCCCTTCATTGGATTAACAATGTTCAAGCTTATAACGCTATTAGAGCGCAGAATGGTCTGTTGCTGAAAAGAATAAACATCTTTAAGATGAATTGCACTTTATTAAATTGTTGCAAGACTAGATCTTTTTATTTATAATTTTGCTTTATCTACATTGCCAGTAGTGCACTAATTGTTATGAAGGCTTAATTTTTAGCATTCTGTGCTTTTATTCTTGGGGATGAGGCATTTCTATCGCTAAGTGGAATTCCTACATTTGGAATAATGGAATTCTGTACTTTTAATTTTCTTCCTGACCTCTCCTTCTCCTTGGCTGTTGCCACCTCTAATTTAGCCAAAGCTGGGGGAGAGAATCTTGACCTGGGAATGTTTTATTCGTAACAACATAGGAACAGATTTGGACTGGTTGCTTCACTTATCCTATCGGGAGACCACATCTGCTGCTTAAACAGGACAGGGGTGGTGGGGAAGGGATTGAAAAGCAGAACCAAAATCTCCAAATGGATGAGATAGAGAGTAAGAACCAATTCTCTTCAGAGCTCATCAGGCCTGGGTGGGTTGGGGGAGGCTGTGTCCAGTGGGATTGAGGAGAATGGAAGGGGTTTTCCCATGTATTTGCTGTCTTTGTCCTTCTATGTGGTCCAGGTCTGGTGTTTGAAACATTCTCCTAAGAGCCTTGATAATTCCTTAACCCAAAACTTCAATGGGCTGAACAGGGGTAAGTAGAATTTAATCATGAAAAATGAGGTAATGCAAGGCCAGGGAATATACTAGGACTTGATAGAAAGGTAGAACCCAGGAAGAGTGGACCTTTGTGCGCATGTCCATAGATCCTTGAAAACGATGTGGCATATAAAATGATTAAGAAAATATGTGGGATACTTGTCATTATTAATCACGGCATTGAATACAAGAGCAAGGAAGATGTAATGGATCTGTATTACACAAGTTAGGCCACAGCTGGAGTACTGTGTGCAGTTCTGGTTGTCATGCTATCGCAAGCATGTGATTGTACTAGAGAGCGATTCACCACGATGTTACCTGAGCTGAAGCAGTTCAGCTAAAAAGAGAGATTAGTTAGGTTGGGATTGTTTCCTTAGATCAGGGAATGCTGAGGGGGTTCTAATTGAGGTGTCCAAATTTCTGAGGGGCGTAGATAAGGAGGAACTTTTCCCCTTAGTAAAGGGATCAGTGACCAAGGGGTCTAGTTGTTTAGTGGGGATTTGAGGGAAAAAGAATCACCCAAAGTATTATGGGTATCTGGAACACGCTGTCTAAGAGGGTGGCAGAGGTCAGAATCCTCAAGACATTTCAGTATTTAGATGAGGAAATGAAGTATACAAGGCTATAGGACAATGCTGGAAAATGGGATTAGAACAAATCGATTTTTGATAACCTGCATGGACACAGTGGGCTGAATTGCCTCTTCCACGATAAAAACTCTATGACTTGTTACAGTGCATTTTGTAGGTGATACACACAGATGTTGCTGTGTGTCGACAGTAGAGGAAGTGAATGTTGAAGGCGTTAGATGGGATATCAATCAAGCAGGTTACATTTCCCTGGTAGTGTTGACCTCCTTGTGTTTGTTCAAGTTGCACTCACAAGGCATGTGGAAAGTATTCCTTGTGCTTCATACAGTGGGGCAAAGGGGAGTTTGGGAGGGGAGCTTCACAGTGCCTGGGGACAGTGAGTTTGGTAAGATGGTCTGCTAAGTGAGTGGGGACAAGTGGGATTTAAGGAGAGGGGTTGCTGAGTGAGTTTAAAGGGTGTTATGTAGAGTTGGGGAGAGGGGTTGATGACTATGTAGGGAGGGAGAGTGGCTTCACTGCATGAAATCACCAGGAAATATTAAAATAATGAAATTTTTACAAGTATTTTAAAAGCTTGGAACTTTAATATGAATTATTAGTATTGTGATATGCAAATTTAATAATTATAGACTAAATGTTACTCTATTGTTGCTGATTTTGATGAAATAGAAATTTCTTTGTGAGTTTCAATGTTACCCTTCGAATAGAAGTAGTTCCTGAAGGGAGAAAACAGGTGTGACTATACAACATTATTTATAACTTAAATTTCAAGGTGCATTCATTGACTCATTCCTTTGTGGATCTCTTAAAATGTGTCAAAATTCTGAAGTTTACACTTTAGAAGAGGCAACTTCAGAGGAGGCCAATATGCTGATCGTTCTTCCTGCTTAAAGTTTGCAATGTTGAGATCTTCATGGAAACTAAATCAAACAACATTTCCTGAATGACCTGCAATGAAGCAGTTACCAAACAAGCTTCACTTTTAGTGACCTACTTTAATAGATATCAGAGTCAGTATAAATGAAACATAAATTTACAAACAAACCACTGATAGTATGAGCTGTAAGTTGCACATGGAATAGCAAAACAGCAAGTTTGGATCTCATGGATGTGACAGACAGTCCACTTTATTTGTCTGAGTCCAATTTCCATCAAGCTTGGAGCATCCTTTTTCAGAATTCCAGTCCTCCTTCCTCCAAAGACTTAGCTGAATTTCCACTGGCAGCAGCTTCTACATAAATTGATTCTGCTCATGCAGTCTTCTACACAATGGCATATTTCTTACCAGAATATTCTGCCCAACATCAACTCTCAACTCCCATTAGTTGTTATAGCATTAACCTACCAGAGCTATTTTTACATGGTAAATGTGATTCTGGCATTCAGTCATTGGAGATAAAAGAACGAGCAGAAAATATCCCAGCGTAATCAGGAATCCAGCTCTGTGACTTGACTTGTTGACCACAGCTCTTCTCTTTTCTCTTGGTCTATCTGCCTGGTGGCTTCCATGTTTACAGCTGTCCTATTGATTTAGCTTCCAGGTCAAGGATTACCAGGTCACATAATCAATATTTCTTATTATCAAGATGTGATAATTGATTCTTGTAAACACTGAAAAGTATTTTTCAACAATTTTTTAAAAATCTATCACAGATTACCCAAAATGTTTAATTAATTACATATTTTCCATACTGCTACTAATTTCACCTAACCATGTCTAGCCATATTTTGCCAGCACCACAAATCTGGAATTTGATGTTTATACTACTAAGATCACTGTAGCTCATTGAATAAAGATAATGGGTTAGATTTTATAATAAATGGTGCTGGTAGTTTGTTACAGTTTGCTACAATCTCCATAAAGACCAATAACTTTTGAAAAGAAATGCAACTTTCCAATGAAAGACTAACAGATGTTCACAAGACAAGAATACACACTTTTAGAAGTGTGAAACAAAAGTAACATTGACTAAACAGTATTTCAATGTATGCTCTAAACTGAAATAAAAAAACACTTTTACATTGGCTCAAATTCCCTTTGCCATGATTACACTTTTCTCTCTCCCTGAAGTGAACTCTTCGTTCTTCCCAAATCAGTCCAAAATGATTATTTTATTTCCTTTCCCAGTCAAATACCTCTGAATCCAAAACTGACTTTCTAATTGTGGAACAATTTGGAAATTCTTCTTTCCAGTCAAGGCTACACCAGTCTTTCAGTTTCATTTAAACTCTCAAAAACTTAATCTCCTCAATCTGAGTATGCATTTCTACTTGTGTCATATGTGGTGAACAGTAGAAACTCACTATCTCTTATTGCACCCTCGTTCTCTCCTTCTCTATCTTTCTCAAATTCTTATAAATGTACTCTGTCTGAGAGGTTCAGTGATATTTAGAACAACCCTGTAACCCTATCCTATGATGACTTCAAATAGACATCACCCTTCTCAAAGACTATCACCATGGCATATGAATCACATGAGACTTGTATCAAATGTTACAATTCTCGTGGGGGATCTGAAAATCGGAAACTGTAACAAATCTATTAAATTACTCCCAAATGAAGAAATTCCTTCCAGGATTTTATCTTAACACAAATTGGAACCAATACATGAATTAACGGCAATTGAAACTTCAAGTAAAAAATAAATTTGATTTTTAACCAATGAGTAAAACATAGCCACAAGCATCTGGATCACTTTGTGAAAAAATGTTGTACTGTGTACCTACACAGTTCCATAATATGCTGTTCTTCATTCACATAAGATAGATCAGGAGTCCTATTTGATAACAGTTATCAGCTTTGAGTTTCATGGATATAATTGCTAACAATGAGTTACAGACCTGTCTCCGTCAGGTCATGATAGTCCTGATGACAATTTTCTGGATTCCATTTTCAATCGAAGAACCAACAACTCCGTAGTCAATGATTTAGACACTTCTGGGGACAAAATAAAAAGCTCTTTAAAGTGTCTTCGCTAATCGCATTGTGTAGTTCATGATCTGAACATTGTCCAAAATCTATGTTGAATCTGGAAAGCTGGAAAGTACCTGATTGGAAGATGATTCCGCAAGCTTGCATTGAACTTCACAATAGCATTGCAGTATTCCATGGACAGAAATGTAAGCATTAGAGCAAGGTGGTGAATTAAAATGGCAAGCAACCAGAAGGTCTGGGGCATGCTTGAGGATTGGGAATATGTAAAACGTGCCTTTTCTTTCCTGTCTCCTCACTGTCAAAGATCCCAAACATTCCTTTCAGGTGAAGTTGCAATTTACTTTCTCACTTTCAATTTAATATACGATATTAGATGCTTACAATGCAATCTTTTCTGCATTAGAGGAATAAATGCAGACTGGATGACAACTTTATGGAACACCTCCATAGTATTTTGCTTTTATTCTATTCCAGAAAGTTTGTTCAGCAATAATTAGGACTTTTCAAGCTGTTAAAATGGTACAAGTACTGGATTGGACAAGCCCTAATGTTTTCTGGTGGGTTGTGTATAAATACCAGTTAAGTGAAGAAATCTGTTTGAATGATGACGTATGTGATAGCACTTTTTTTGGATGAGAAGTAGATAAGTCTGAAAGCAATTTCCTGATCATTGTCTTCATTACGAAATCAAAGTTAAAATTAACAAGCACAAATTTTACAAGATGCTGTTGATAGTCAATAATTGTGATTCATGACTTAATTTTACGACTATGCTAATATCAAAACTTGAAGTGTCACTCAACAGAATTTGGGAAAACCTCTGAGTTTCCCAACTTTATAGATTTACAGATTCTACAGCACAGAAAGAGAACAGTTGCCCCAGTGAGCTGTGACAGTCTCACAATCTACTTAGGCTGATTCAAATTAATATAATGTTTGAGTCTACTTTGCTTTTAGGACATAAAACAAAATAACTTACATTTGTATAGCATCTTTCTTATCCTCATGACTTTGCAAAGTGACTTCACAGCTAAGAAGTGACTTGAAAATTAAATCTTTTTTAAATGTAGAGAAATGCTGCTTATAGTTTGAGTTCTTCATGCATACAATCAGAAAATTAGATATTTGACCAATCAATTTTTAATTTATTATTGCGGTATAAATGAAGGTAATTGAAACCTGTTATTCATGTCAGCTTCCATCATATTAGCCTAATGACCAACTTGAAAATATTTTGAGTCTGATAAATGAATAAATCATCTTCAACTTACATTTAACTGTATCATTAAAATATTAGACAAATCTGTACATTAAATTTACAGTTTGAAACTTTGTTCACTAAAGTAAGATTTATGAGCACTTAATGAAGTTAGAGTTTGAATTGCAGCAAATTTAAGTTACTGGTTATTTGGTTCTGGTGATACTGTGTATTATATTGTAAATGGCCAGATTAAACAGCCTTTCACAGTTTTTCAGTTCTTTCTTTATAGCTCAAGATTTACTTCGTGAATGGCTGAATTCCAAGATAAGGCCAGAATTAGAATATGAAGAAACTGAAGAAATAGAAAGCTATGTCAATAATTCAGAAAAGCTCGGTCACACACCAGAGATGATTTCCAGAATGCCTGAGAATTTTGAAGGTGAGGACAGCAGATTTGCTTTTGTATATTTTTGAACTTTACCTTTACAATCACACTCAAGATTTTAATAGAAATGTCAAGTCCTTCAAATGTATAGAATATGTCTTTCAAGAAATTGCTTATACTTGCGGACCTCTTTGTTAATTGACTTCAACTCAAATTCATCTCTCACTGGTCTGCTCATAAGACAGTTATAATATAACTCAGTACTAGAGAATCAGCAGTGTTACAAGAAAGGTAATGATATGGGGACAAAAGAAGAACACAATCTAAACTGTTTTACAAGTAAAAACCCTCTTCTGAAAGTACTGTCTCATGTTCGGATACAATTCTGAAACCTGACTAAAAAAACGAATACAAATACAAGAATAAAATTAAAGACATACATACCTGAAAAATACCTTCAAACTGCTGACCAGTCCAGATACTGTAATTGCAATCTTTCCCATGCAGGGCAGGTTTATAAGCTTTCAATTTGCAAATGATGGAGCCAAAGCAAACTCCCTTATAATTGGTTGGGAGCAAATATATTGCTATAAGATTAACTCTAATATCAAAATAAAAAAAATTTAAAAATGTTTTACCTCACACAGCAGTTTCAAACAAAATCTGAAGACATTTATATCTTTTTGCTACCTTTTGTTCTATTGTTAAAAAAAACTTAATGTAAAATTTATATTTATTTTAATTTTATCTGTCAATTATATATGTAACTTTTAAAATAATGTTAAAACGTCTGTGTTGCTTCCTTCTAGTTCCAACATTTTGGATGTTGTTGCATTGAGTGAAAATAGCTGTAGAGGCCTCTTTCAGATAATAACGAGTCAGTAGAGATAAAGTTTAATGTCAAAAGCAAAGATCTGGCCATCTATGATAGATGTGCAGCCCACAAATGAAAAAGGTGTCTCGTATTTTGCAATGCTGTTAGCATAATTTTGTTGCACGTGACTAATGTTTTAAAAATGAACATGCATCCTAAGTATTTAACAAAAAATGATGAGATCAAGGAGAATAAGCAATAATAAAAATTAGCTGCAAGTAGTTGAAATATATATCAAAAGAGCTATTTAGAAGAATGCAGGGGAAAATGATGACTTGTGAATAGACACAACATAATACAGTGAAGACAAGACAGTTTGACGATGTTAATTTTGAAAGCCACAAGAGACTACTTTATAGTCACTTACTTGGCCATTAACCATAATTAGGGGCAGTATTTCGAACATATTAGTCTGAGATTTGTCGCCGCTCGCATCCAAGAATTGCTCATTTTATATGATAAACATATCTTTGTAGAATTGTATAGTTATTTGGAACAGGAAAAAGAGGATACTACAGCACAGACCTTCTTACAGCAGCTCCTAGAGACAAAAGTAGTTGAGTCTGGCATCCTTAAGGATCTTGGAGAAGATGAGGAAAGGCATCAGACAAAATGCAAAGACCCACGGTTGAAGATGGAGGCAAGGCACCAACAGGTGTGTACCAGTGGTTAGGAACAGTACTGTAGCTATAATCAGCATTTTACTCACATTTTGACATGGAAAATTAAAAACCACAGCCAAAATGTAGGTATAGCTCTTAAATAAATCACCTTATTTGCTGCGTATGTTTGGAATTTGTTTGAGTGTGCTTTTAATGAAATGGTTGCTTTTAAGTATTATTTGCATTAACTTCTGATTTTAGAAGAGAAAAAATACCTGTGCGACATAACGTGTGTCTTTTGTTATCATCCTTAAAGTGATGTAGATTCACAGGAACTAATTGTACCACTCCATAATTAAAAGGTGAAGGAGAGTCGCCTGAAAAGACAGGCTAAGTTGGAACAACAGAAGCAGGAAAAAGCCATGAAGAAATTTGCTCAGTCTAAAGCTCAGCAGCTGCTTCAGGAGGAAGACAGGAGAAAAGCTTTACAAGCCAAGAAAGAGGAAGAACATATTAGAAAAGAAATGGTGCAGTTACGGAAAGAAATGATGGAAAGGAGATGTATAATAGGAGAGGCAAAACGACTGTAAGTTGTTGATGAGCCAAAGTAACTACTTCAAACGCATGTAGTGCTTCTGTGTTATTCAACAAAAGAAATAACTATTTTTAAAAAATAATCATTCTTGTTTAAACATCATTCTTGTTTACTGACAAATTAAGTTGCTCATGTCAGGAGTAGGTACAAAAGATGATTTAAGAATAAGTAGATAATTTACTTCTTCCACCTCTTGCCCTTGTCTTTCCACGTTCTTTTATTTTTAAGGGATAAACCCATTTCAACATTTTCATGAAAACATAATTTCCTCAGGTAATCCAAAAGTCCCACATCATGGATACCTACCTTACAATCAGCTCTAACCCTACTTTTATGCCATTGTTTTTCGCCAAGGTTTAGACATAGAGGTTTTGTTGGGGTTTTCCAGCACCTGGAAAGTAATTGCTAGCCTTTGAAGGATTCAACCTATGCATCAATTTGGCATTAAAAATATCAAAGAATCTCTTCAAAGTTATCCATAAAATTCAGTCAGGTACTTGTTTTACAGTGAACAAGTGCATCTGGAAAAACAAAAGAAAAAACTCTTAGTTCATGAAAAGGTCAAGCAAGCACTAATGGAGTTACAGGAGCAGCAGGACCAGGAACGTCTCAAGATCAAGCATCTTCAGGTGATGCAGCAAGTTGAAGCCAGGATTAAAGCTTACCAGCTCCAGGTAAGAAAAAAACTAAAATCTAGAAAAATAACAGTATGGTCCTGATGGTGAAGGACCAGATTATCATTCCTAGCAACCCTACAATATTTTTAGATAAGTAAAGTCTATGTAATCACCCAGTGTCTTTACTGTATATACTTCCATAACAGCTCATCACCAAAGTTAAGACCACCCAGTATATAGCACTGAAGGCTATTTCTGAGAGGGTACAATTTAAAGAATCTTTCATAATTATTAAACTCAGTTTGGTGAGAATTCAACAATCTTGACACAGCAGACTTAGTGATAAACCAAAATACCTCATACAGTATTCAGTTACTGTATGAGGTATTCTACCTGTTATCTTGCTTTCTTATTCTCACTGTTAAAGGATGGTAACGTAATTCTCAATATATTCTTCAAATTTAATCCTGCCCTATTTCATTAGTAAATCTTGCCAAAGTAGCAAGAGAATTCTTACTGTACTTGGGTGTGTGAGGTCAGATTTGTCTGAAGACCCCTTCAGGGACCAATTGCTGTCAGCTTTTGCTATTCAGGGAGGCTTATAAAAAAATAATAATGAGTGAAATTGCAGGGACTCATGCTCAGTGTGAAAATTTCATCCTGACAGACAGTCACGTTTGAACCCAAACAAATGACCCGGATAGAAAATTTGATCACAAGATACTGAAGCATCTTGTCAACCCTATTGCTGTCCAGATCATATATGGTCATACATGCACCTAAATAATATGACCAATTATCAATGCCAAACTGCCATCCAACTAAGATGGACCAACTTAGAATAACAAAGGAATAAATCTCCTTGGCTCAGTTGCAATCCAGGAAGTGTGCTTGGCAGTTGAGTTTTAGGGATGCCTAAGAAATAGACTTGGGAGCAGGCCATTTGGCTTTCAAATCTGTTCCACTTCAGTAAGATCATGACTGATATGATTGTGGCCATAACTACACTTTCCTGCCTGCCTCCATAATGCTGACTCACCTTTTGATCAAATGTCAGTGCAATTCAACCTTGAATTTATTCAATGGTCTTGCTTCCACTGGTCTCTGGAGAAGAAAATCCCAAAGACAACACATACCACCTGGAAGTTAATTCAGTAACATCGGGGATAAATCTGGTAGTAAACAAACATGAAATAATAGCTATTTTAAGAGTCAAAATTGACAGGGGGAAGTTGACGTGATTTTGGAATGATGAGAATCAGAGAGAGAGAAATCGGCTAGGAGAGATTTACCAGATTGTTGCCAGGTATGGAAGGTTTGAGTTGTAAAGAAAGGCTGGGACTTCTTTTACTGGAATGGAGGAGGTTGAGAGGCGACCTGATAGAAGTTCATAAAATCATGAGGGATACAGATGGAGTTAATGGTAGTTGTCTTTTCCCTAGGATTGGGGATTTCAAGACTAGGGGGCACATTTTTAAGGTGAGGGCAGAGAGATTTAAAAAAGACATGAGGGGCACATTGTTTATACAGCAGGTGGTTAGTGTGTGTAGAATGAACTTCTTGAGGAAGGGTGGACGCAGCTACAGTTACAACATTTAAAAGACATTTGGATAAGTACATGAACAGGAAAGGTTTGGCTGGATATGGGCCAGGAGCAGACAGGGAGGACTAATTTAGTTTTGGATTGTGGCCGGCATGGACTGGTTGGACCGAA
The DNA here is from genome assembly GCF_004010195.1 of Chiloscyllium plagiosum. Classification (NCBI taxonomy): domain Eukaryota; kingdom Metazoa; phylum Chordata; class Chondrichthyes; order Orectolobiformes; family Hemiscylliidae; genus Chiloscyllium; species Chiloscyllium plagiosum. Next base: position 19,346,631 of record NC_057721.1, on the reverse strand, counting down.
GGATCTGCTTCCGTGCTGTATGACTCTATGGCCCCTAATAGTTAGCAGGAAATTGAGAAACACATTTCTAAGGAAATTTCATTTATCTGTAAGAATAATAGGGTGGTTATGGTAGGGGATTTTAACTTTTCAAATATAGACTGAGACTGCTGTGTTAAGGGTTTAGAATGGAGAGGAATTTGTAAATTGTGTACAAGAAAATTTTTTGATTCAGTATTTGGATGTACCTACTAGAGAAGGTGCAGAACTTGACCTACTCTTGGGAAATAAGGCAAGGCAGGCGACTGAGGTGTCAGTGGGGGGAGCACTTTGGGGCCAGCGTTCGTAATTCTATTAGATTTAAAATAGTGATGGAAAAGAATAGACTGTATTTAATAGTTGAAGTTCTAAATTGGAGGAAGGCTAATTTTGACGGTATGAGGCAAGAACTTTCAAAAGCTGATTGGGGGTAGATGTTCGCAGGTAAAGGGACCGCCGGAAAATGGGAAGCCTTCAGAAATGAGATAATGGGAGTCCAGAGACAGTATATTCCTGTTAGGGTGAAAGGAAAAGCTGGTAGGTGTAGGGAATGATGGATGACTAGAGAAATTCAGGTTTTGGTTAAGAAAAAGAAGGAAGCATATGTCAGGTATAGACAGCAGAGATTGACTGAATCCTTAGAAGAGGTATAAAGGCATTAGGAGTATCCTTAAGAGGGAAATGAGGAGGGCAGAAAGGGGACATGAGATAGCTTTGCAAGTAGGGTTAAGGAGAATCCAAAGAGATTTTATAAATACATTAAGGACAAAAGGATAACTAGAGAGAGAATAGGGCCCCTTAAAGATCAGCAAGGCAGCCTATATGTGGAGCTGCAGGAGATGGGGGAGACACTAAACAAGTATTTTGTATCAGTGTTTTCTGTGGAGAAGGACATGGAAGATATAGAATGTGGGGAAATTGATGTTGACACCTTGAAAAATATTCATGTTACTGAGGATTGGTGCTGGATGTCTTGAAACGCATAAAAGTGGATAAATCCCCAGGACCTGATCAGGTATACCCGAGAACTCTGGGAATCTAGGGAAGCGATTGCTGGGCCTCTTGCTGAGATATTTGTATCATTGATAGTCACAGGTGAGATGCTGGAAGACTGGAGGTTGGATAATGTGGTGGTACTATTTAAGAAAGGTGGTAAGGACAAGCCAGAGAACTATAGACTGGTGAGCCTGACATTGGTGGTGGTGAAGTAGTTGGAGGGAATCCTGAGGGACAGGATGTACATGTATTTGAAAAGGCAAGGACTGATTAGGGATAGTCAACGTGGATTTGTGCATGGGAAATCAAGTCTCACGACTTGAGTGAGGTTTTTGAAGAAGTAACAAAGAGAATTGATGAGGGCAGAGTGGTAGATGTGATCTATATGGACTTCGGTAAGGCGTTCGACAAGGTTCCTCGTGGGAGACTGATTAAAGTTAGATCTCACGGAATACAAGGAGAACTCACCATTTGGATACAGAATTGGCTCAAAGGTAGAAGACAGAGGGTGGTGGTGGAGGGTTGCTTTTCAAACTGCAGGCCTGTGACAGGTGGACTACCACAAGGATCGGTGCTGGGTCCACTGCTTTTTGTCATATATAAAAATGATTTGGATGTGAACATAGGAGGTATAGTTAGTAAGTTTGCAGATGACACCAAAATTGGAGGTGGAGTGGATAGTGAAGAAGGTTACCTTAGATTACAACAGGATCTTGATCAGATGGGCCGATGGGCTGAGAAGTGGCAGATGGAGTTTAATTCAGATAAATGTGAGGTGCTGCATTTTGGACATGCAAATCAGAGCAGGAATTATACACTTAATGGTAAGGTTCTGGGTAGTGTTGCTGAACAAAGAGACCTTGGAGTACAGATTCATAGTTCCTTGGGAGAAAGTACAGTTGCAGGTAGATAGGATAGTGAATGAAGGCATGTGGTATACTTGCCTTTATTGGTCAGGGCATTGAGTATAGGAGTTGGGAGGTCATTTTGCCATTGTACAGGACATTGGTTAGGCTACTTTTGGAATATTGTGTGCAATTCTGGTCTCCTTCCTATCGGAAGGATGTTGTGAAACCTGAAAGGGTTCAGAAAAGATTTAGAAAGATGTTGCCAGGGTTGAAGGATTTGAGCTATGGGGAGAGGCTGAATAGGCTGGGGCTGTTTTCCCTGGATCGTCAGAGGCTGAGGAGTGACCTTATGGAGGTTTATAAAATCATGAGCGGCATGGATAGGATAAATAGACAAGGTGTTTTCCCTGGGGTGGGGGAGTCTAGAAGAGGGCATAGGTTTAGGGTGAGAGGGGAAAGATATAAAAGGGATCTAAGGAGCAACTTTTTCACACAGAGGGTGGTGCACGTATGGAATGAGCTGCCAGAGGAAGTTGTGGAGGCTGGTACAATTACAGCATTTAAAAGGCATCTGGATGGGTATATGAATGGGAAAGGTTGAGAGGGATATGGGCCAAGTGGTGGCAAATGGAACTAGATTAGGTTAACAAAGCCAAAAATCACATAATACCAGGTTAAAGTCCAACAGGTTTAATTGGAAGCACTAGCTTTCGGAGCGCTGCTCGTACATCAGGTGGTTGATGAAGGAGCAGTTCTCCGAAAGCTAGTGCTTCTAATTAAACCTGTTGAACTATAACCTGGTGTTGTGTGATTTTTGGCTTTGTACTCCCCAGTCCAGCACCAGCATCTCCAAATTATGACAATAGATTAGGTTAGGATGTCTGGTTGGCATGGACGGGTTGGACCAAAGGGTCTGTTTCCGATCTGTACTTCTCTATGACTCCATGACTAACAAACCTCAGAAGAAACTTTTCCTCATTTCCCCATTAAATTTGGAGATCGCTTATTTTTATATTCTGTTTACTAATTCTTGATTCCCCCTTGAGGGGAAACAATCTTTCAATATTTACCTTGTAAAGCTCCCTCTTGATCATATATATTTACTCTCAATCCACATCTCAATCTTCTAAACTCCATTGATATATGCCTATGCTGATGAAACAAATACCTCATCTTTGAAATCACCTCACTGAAACTCCTCTGAACTACTTCCAATGCAAATATGTTCCCCATTCAATACGTTGACCAGTATTGTGCCCCATACTGTGCTGTTGTAGCAATACTTCCCTATTTTCCTTTACTCAATCCCAACATTCTTTTTGCCTCCCTAATACTTGCCGTACATGTTTAACCACTTTCATTTTTAAATTTATGTAGCACTTGTATCAAATATCTTTTGGAAATCCAAAGACATTGCATCCCATTTATTTCTGAGCTGTGATTTTCCTTTGATAAAACATGTGAGCCTTGCTGCCTCACAGTGCCAGCAATCCGGGTTAAATTCCAGCCTTGAGCGACTGTTTGTGAAGTTTGCACATTCTCCTCGTGTCTGAATGGGTTTCCTCCGGGTACTCCGCTTTCCTCCTACAGTCCATAGATGTGCAGGTTCGGTTGATTGCCTATGCTAAATTGCCGATAGTGTCCAGGGATCTGCAGGCTACTGTATATTGCTTAGCCAGGCTAAATCTAGGGCTACAGGGATAATGTAGGGATCTGGGTCTGGATGGGATGCTCTTCAGAGGGTTGTGGTGGACTTGATGGGCCGAATAACCTATTTCTACACTAGGGATTCTATGAAAACCATATTGAATCTTCCTGATTATATTATGATTTTTTAAAATAACCCACCACTTACTTCCTTAATAATTGATATTCGTGAGGACAGATGTTCAGCTAACGAGCTATCATTTTCTGTTTCCATTATCTGTCCTTTTTTCGAATAAATTTGCAGTTTTCTATTGTACTGAGGTCTTTCCCGAATAGTGGGAATTTTTCAAAATTCCCACTATGAATCTTTGCGGCCATTAATTCTAAGAATGCAGGCCATCAGGTCCAGGGGGCTATTCAGCCTCCAGCCTCTTTAGTTTCCTTTATACTTAAATCACAATGACTATTTGATTTCCTTCCTTCTTTTTGCCTCTTGAATTTCCACTATACTTAGAATACTTATGTTGCATCTACCGTGAAGACAAATATGAACTACTAGTTACCCATTATTAATTCCCCAATCCCTCTGAGGCCAATGCTTATTTTAGCTATTCTTTTTCTTTTTATATACCTGAAGAAATTCTGAATGTCTTCTATATTTCTTACTAGTGTTCTCTTGTATTCTAATTTATCCCTCTCTTTTTAGTCATGCTTTCATAGTTTCTGAAAATTTCTCAATCTTCTGGCCTCCTCACGAATGTAGGACATTTCATCAGTAAGTTCACAGCTGACACAAAAATTGCTGGTGTGGTAAATAGCAAAGAGAAAAGCTTAGTCTACAGGATGACATAGATGGGCTGATCAGATAGGCAGAACAGTGGCAAATGGAGTTTCATCCTTAAAAGGTGTGAGGTGATTCATTTTAGAAGAACTAATATGGCAAGGGAATGCATGATGAATATAGGACATAGTGAAGTACTGAGGATCAGAGGGACCTTCCTTTGTAATCCCATTGAAGAGACAAAAAACTGCAGATGCTGGAATCCAAAGTAGACAAGCAGATGCCTGGAAGAACACAGGAAGCCAGGCAGCATCAGGAGGTGGAGAAGTCAACATTTCAGGTATAACCATTCTTTAGGCACAGAGGTGGGGGTAGGGGGAGATATTCCCCCTACCCCCACCACCATTCCTTGTTCCTTGAAGGCAGCAGGCAGACTAATAGGGTTGTTAAGAAGGCATATGCGAATTGTGCCTTCATAAGTCAAGGCACTGAATACAAGAGCAGGGAGGTTATGATGTATGAAAAGTGTTAGTTGGGCCACATCTGAAGTATTATGTGCAGATATGGTTGCCACATAGGGCGAGGTAGCACTGAAGATGGTGCAGAGGCGATTTACTAGGATGTTGCCCTTGCTGAGGCATTTCAGCTTGAAGAGAAACTGGATAGGTTTGGGCTGGTTCCTCAAAGCAGAGACAGTTGTGGGAGACTTGATTTGAAGTCTAAAGTAATTGAAGGACATAGTTAAGGTAGCTTCTCCTTAGTATATGGGTCAATAACTAGGGGGCATACATTGATAAGGTGAAGTTTGGAGGGGATTCAAGGATTATCTTTTACCCAGAGGGTCTCTGATCTTTAAATGTTCTGTTTTTTTTATTATATTGTGGTAATCGTTACCACCCTGCATTTCTGCTTTGTCTTTTTTCATTAACTTTCCAATCTTTCACTTACGAGAACTCCCACTCTCTTCTATCTTACCCAAATTTCTTTCATAGCTCAAAACACTATCTACAGCACAGGTTCTATTGATCTGCCAAGACTCTGATCCTTCAGGTGTAGACCTTCTCAATGGTTCCCTCTTACACCAGTACAGGTAGCAGTACCTGATGAAGCAAAACCCATTTCTCTCTCAGCTATTATCATATTTACTCTCTCAACTTGCTCATGGTTCAATTAGTCATTTAGAGATTATTATCTTAGAGGTTCTGCTTTTTTTAGATTAGATTCTCTACAGTGTGGAAATAGGCCCTTCAGCCCAACAAGTCCACACTGGCCCTCCGAAGAGTAACCCACCCAGACCTACTTCCCTCTGCCTAATGCACCTAACACTACGGGCAATTTGGCACGGCCAGTTCACCTGACCTGCACATCTTTGGACTGTGGGAGGAAACCAGAGCACCCGGAGGAAACCCACACAGACACTGGAGAATGTGCGAATTCCACACAGACAGTAGACCAAGGCTGGAATCGAACCCGGGTCTCTGGGACTGTGAGGCTGCAGTGCTAACCACTGAGCAATCATGCCGCCCCGAGCTTTTATAACTTTTTAGATTAGATTACTTACAGTGTGGAAACAGGCCCTTCGGCCCTACAAGTCCACACCAACCCGCCGAAGCGTATACCACCCAGACCCATACCTCTACACCTACCCCCTCACCTAACACTAAGGGAAATTTAGCATGGCCAATTCACCTGGCCTGCACATCTTTGGACTGTGGGAGGAAACCGGAGCACCCGGAGGAAACCCACGCAGACACGGGGAGAATGTGCAAACTCCACACAGAGAGTCACCTGAGGCGGGAATTGAACCCGGGTCTCTGGCGCTGTGAGGCAGCAGTGCTAACCACTGTGCCACTGTGCCACCGTGCCGCCCATCGTGCTTGTTGCTTATATGTCCTTCGCAGAACCTCTTTTTTTTTCTCTTCTAATTCTGCCTATGTCATCTATCCACATTGATCATGACAACCGGATTCTTTACCTTTCATTCCAAGTTCCTCTCCAGTCCTGCAGAGATTTCCTCAGCTCTAAGCAGGTGGGCACACAACCTTTCAGGACTTGTGTTCTTGTCTGCAGATAAAATATCTATCTTTCTAGATATATTGTCCCTTCCATCTATTACGTTTTTTTTGACTGCCTTGAATGTTCACTTGCAGTATGGTGCTGTGGTCAGTTTGCTCACCTCTCAAGCTACAAGAACGTTATATTTGTTGGACAAGTACAAGAGAGGCTCCTTCATAGCTATCTTCTGAATCACTGTACATACCACACTTGCAGTAACACTCTACTATCCCTGACTATGTACCAAATCTGGTATCTAACCTAAGGGCTATGTCTGCCTGTTGTAGCACAATGACCTGGTAACTTTCCCTCTCACTGATCACAGTGTCAGAAGCTGAATCAGTGGATCATCAATTCTGAGCTTGAATTCCTTGAGCTCAGGAAATTTACTATAGATGTGCTTTCTGTGGACCACACAGATGTCTACCAATTCCCAAATGCTACAGGTGCAACACATCACATCAATATGGAATCAATCTTCAATCTTACCTATTAATTTGAAGAAAACACTATGCTATTTTTAAACCTAAATGAAGTATCAGTGCACTCATATTTACTCGTTTAAATCTAGTGTTTGCAGAAGCATTTTTCAGTTTGGTATAAACTGGTGCTGGAACGAAGGATTAAAATGGGTAAAGCCAGGGCCTTGTTTGATTGGAAGAGTCAGCTCCGAGCTTTCCAGGCATGGAGAACATTAGTGTGGGGAAAGAAACTGGAACAAGAGGTGCAGCGTACTGAAATGGAGCTACGAGAGGAAAAAAGGTAGGTATTATTTGGAATCTATACTTGAAGGAATGATATCTGTAGTCTCAGAGGTTCCTTTCAGATTACACAGAAGAAATATGAGAGATGAAAAATCTCAAGTTGACTTTGAGCAGTGTCTTGTGAAAATAGTGTAAACTCAATGATGCAACAAGAGTGTTATTGCTAGTATTTAACAGGAAAGCAAATCATTTTTTCTTCAAGAGCTAAACACATTAGAATAGAGGTCCCACTTTCAATTCAATTGGTCATTTTGATGTAAATTGCACTACATTTGAAGATGTTTTCCTTAAGTTTCTGCTCAAATTTAATTGCATGTCACCATATGTAAAATTTGCTGTAAACCTAGGTTCTGCTTTAGAATATAACTTTAAAAAAATGCTTTTAAAATATTCCTTGGTGTATTTAGGAGTGGTAATTTGGTGAAGTTTGAATAATACAGCTAAAGATGAGTTTGTCACAAAAACACGCATTTTTAATCATCAGTCTCCAGCCTGTGAGTAACCAGAATCTTGAATTACTTAAAAAAATCCTGCACACAGGTATTTGTTATTTATATTGTATTGAGTAGTTCTTAGTAAACTACATTCCAAATTTCTTAAAATGAATGTATTAGTGTCCTAGAATCCAAAAGAACAAGTTTAATATTAAGAGCTTCCTTGAAAGGCACAAAAATAAGTATTATTGATGAAAACTGGACGAGTGATTAAATTGATCTGAGAGCATGGTCAGTTTTGTGGGCCATGGAAGCTAACCACAATGAATATTATTAGTACTTAAAATTCTTAAACTTTTTGTGCTAGTTTGGTGAATATCTATGAATGGCACTGAGAAAACCGATACCTGAGTAGATACTTGAACCCTTTTCTTAATTTTCAAGAAAAAAAAAATCTTCATGGTACTCTCTTGCAAAACATTGATGAACATTTTCACTTCCTGTGTTAGAATGTAATTAGAATTAAAATTTAACTTGTTCAGTCATTTTAAATTAGTTATATGACCATAAGAAATAGGAGCAGAAGGAGGCCATCCAGCCAATCCAGTTTGCTGCACCATTCAGTGAGATCAAAGCTGATCTGATAATCCTCAACTCCACTCTGCTGCCTTTTCCCATTACCCTGGATTTCTTTACTGATTAAAAATCTGACATCTCAGCCTTGAATATACTTAATGATCCAGCCTCAACAGCCCTTCTGAGGTAATTCCACGGATTCACAACTGCTGAGAAGAAATTCCTCTTCATCTCTATCTTAAATGTGCGATACCTAAATCTGAGATGGTGCCCTGTGCTCCTAGACTCTCCCACAAAGGAAAACAACCTTTTTGCATCTACTCTGTCAAGTCCCCTAAGAGTCTTGTTTCAACATGTCTGAATCACATCTCAGTCTTCTATAATTCATAGAATATAGGCCCAATCTACTCAGGCTCTCTTCTTAAGACAGTCCCTCCATTCCTGGTATTAGCCTAGAACCTTCTCTGGACTCTTCAATGCCAGTAGTTCAGAGACGCAAAACTGTTTACAGTATTCCAGCTGTGGTCTGACAAGTATAGTTGTATAGTTTTAGCAAAACCACCCTACTTTTATATACTGCATTCCCTTTGAAATAAAGGCCAACATTCATTTGCCTTTCTGGTTACCTGCTGAACTTGGATGCTAGTTTTCTGTGATTCATTGAAGAGGACTCCAAAATTTCTCTGTTCCATAGATTTCTGCAGTCCTTCTCCATTTAAATAACATTCAGCCCTTCTATTCCTCTTGCCTAAGTGCATGATCTTACATTATATTCCATTTGGCAAGTTTCTACTCAACCATTTAAACTACCTCTATCCCTTTGTCGACGTGTCATCCTTGCCACTTGCCTCTATTCATGGAGTTAAGAATGCTATATGCTTAATTAACTACTGTTTCTACCTGTCTTGCCACCTTCAATTATCTGTGCACATTTACGCCCAGGTCCCTCTGCTCCTGCGCCCTTTCAACCCAAGTTTCTCCCTATAAAACTAAATGCTAAATTCTACCATGTTATGATCACTCTTTTCAGTTGTACTGTGTGAACCATATTCAGCTTTAAATCCTTGGGATAAGTGGCAACAAATAACATCTGACAATTTGAACTAGTCTGCTTCTGAAACCAGCTATTAATCCATTGCAATAGGATAATGGAAACAGTATTGAGAATCAAATAAACTGTAGACAACATCACAGTGGTATATAAGTTATTTTTCTCTTTAAAAAAAATCACATTTATATTTTCACATGCAGTATTTGTGCATGTAATTAATGATATACATATGATAGCAATTCCATAGAGAGGATGGAGAAAAAGAAAGATGGAAAATGATATGTGGTGAAATTAGCAATGCATATAACTCTTGAAAGCAACTTACTAACTAGCTTATGGAAAAATCTTATCTACTTGAAAGTTTTATCATTTCAGTATCAAAATTAGTTGAATCAAATGTATTGTCAAATGTTATTCATAAATTCATAGATTGGCTTATAGATAATTGTATACATTATGGTATTACTTTCCACAAGAAGGTCTGAGATTTTATTTCATTTTGCTGGTGACCAGATACTTTACTCTCATCTTGCTATCTGTTAGTTAAGTAGTCACCAGACATAAGTACCAGTTTTATAGTTGGAAATTGTATTTGGGTGACTAGGGGTTCTGCTATTCTAGATCATCCTGGAAACAGTGTGCAAAATAAGATGTTGAGGTGGGAGGAGTTGAATGGTTTTATAGGTGAGATATCCATATTCCAATATTGGTTAACCAGTACAAATAAGGTTTTATATTGTCAGAAGGTGGCCAAGCATAGCATGCATAATAAGATCATTTCAAAATGGGAGAGACCTACCAAAGCTCATACCTCCACTTGAATAGGATGTTAAGTTTGGAAATTGCATAGCAGTATGCATCCTTGATCTAAGTACATATCAAGGCAGTGAAATGGCAATTATAGATATTCCAAAATGACCTGTAATGAAATAACTTTTGAACTGACCTTCTCATGAATTTTTAACAATCATAATTCATTCCTACCATCTCTTGTAACACTAAATACAAAGGATATTGGGCATTTATGAAATTATTGAAATAAATTTGCAAAGAGTTGCAATCAGGAATGCTGCCCCTTCTGATAGAATAAGCTGCATTATTATTTTCATGGGGGAAAAATGTAATTTTCTTTATCATGATCATGTCCCAGAAGTGAAGAAATTACAAAATCTATTATGATACAATGTTGTTCTAGGATGTTAATAAAGTTTAATTATCAGTACTTGAAAATTTAATACTACCTACTGCATTTTTCTTGTTTCCAGGTGCATTTCAGTAAAGCATAATGGGGACGTAACAGTTTTGAGTAGAATTTCCCTAGTGGCATACTATTGAAGTTAGCTTATATTCAGAGGATGCTTTGAGTAATGCAACACTAGAGTAAAGTACTTGTGGAAATTATTTTGGGTGATGAATCATGTGCTTTGAGTTAAATTGCTGTTTTCACCAAAGCAGTTTGGATTAAATTTGATTATCTTTTTTTCTCTTCATCTCTCACCCACACCCCCCAACACCCACCCTCAGAAGTATTTGACAATATCGTATATTACTTTTATCAACTGTTTGAACTATTTGGCTTCATTATTTTAAAAATAGATGTTATTAAAGCCAGAGCAGGCATTTATTAAGTTGAAAGAATTAAAACATATGGTGTCTGTTGTTCATAGGAAAAACCAACTTGCAACAGACTGCAATCGGAAACACAGACTCCGTTACTGCTTCACAAATTGGCAAATATGGTGTAAAACTGAGAAAGGAAAGAGAGAGCTGGAGGAAAGAAAAGAGGAGACAAAGCAAAAGATGGCTGCCCTGCTGGATTCAGCATATTCTGGGAAATTGTCAGCAAATTCCAACAGAGCTTCAAAACATATATGCGAAACACAGCAGATTGTATGCGTTGAAGAAGAGGTAAATGGGGAGATTACAGCTTTAACAACTATTTCAACTACAAGAGATTATCACAATTAGAGGAGATGGTGTTATTGTGGTAGAGTCACTGATCGTCCAGAGGCACAGGCTAATACTCTTGAGACGTGAGTTCAAACCTTATCATGGCAACTGGTGGATTCATGCAATTAACAAATCTGAAACTGAAAGCTAGTCTCAGTGATGATGACCAGGAAATTATTATTGTGTGTTGCAAAAACCACTTGGTTCATTATTGCCCCCTTAGGTAAGGCCTTGTCTAGGCTAAACGTGAATCAAGACACACAGTAATGTGGTTCACTCTTAACTACCTTATGAAATGATTTAGTAAATCTCTTGGTTCTCAAATCAATTAATTAATTCAGAGTTATTAATTTCAGTACTTAGAAGTCTGCTCAGTGATGCTGTTTGGCATTTATTTTGAAAGCATGTTTGAACCAAGGGCTGAAAATAATGAATTGAAATGCTTCACAAGCTTGGATAAAGCGGCTTTCATGTGTGATAAGATGATTTTCATTATTGTCAGTAACTAGCAGAGATTATCTATCAGTTCTGAATAGGCTCTTATATTCGCCAATACCATTGCAAAGGACAAATGTTGGCCAAGGCCAATGTACAAATGTCTGTTTTCTTCTCTTTCTCTTTGTTTCTGTCCTGGTAGAATATTATTATATGTGGGATACTGTAGATATTAAATGCTTATTGTCTGTCACAAGAGATGAGATTCAGGGCTGGGCTATATGAGTATAGAGCTATCTTATACCACTGCAATTTGACTGATATGGATTTTCTGATCCATGTATTTTGCAGTTGCATTAAGCTCACATTGAAAAACTTTACTTAGTTGTTGTGCAAACTTTTTATTTCATAGTATATTAATATTACTTCCAAATAGTCACAGGATGACGTGAAGAAAATGAGTTCCTCCTCAGTCAATTCCCGGATAAAACAAGCAAACAAAACACAGCAGATCAGAGCAAAAAGCCCAAAATTTGCTTGGCAAGTTACTCGCAAGCATGCTGCATTGAGTTTGGAGGACACAGTACATACAAATGACACAAGTAAAATCTCAAATGGCTCCCAGGGAAGTCAAAAATCTGATTCTGTCACTACGGGAAAGGTGATTCAGTATTTGCAGGGCAACTTCGAACATCGACACAGATTCCAACAGCAACTCATTGAGAAACAAAAAAAGCAACTGGAGGAACAACAGAAAACAATTGCAGAACTTCAGGATAACCAGCAGTTGGCAATATTGCGGGAAGAGGCAAAACTGGCTTCAGCCATAACAGCTGCAATTGGTAATGCATCTCAAAAGGTGCAAACTGAGTCCATTCCTCTTGGTAGAAGACAATCTGGAAATACCCAGCCTAAAATGAAAGGTGCTGCTATTGATTCATTCAGGTAATGTTTTCTTTATAGTTCACAATATTTCATGTTTAACACTAATTAATGTCTTTTTCATTTAAATAACCATCAGAGTGCCCCTCCAGTGACTAACATTGGAGAGAACCATAATATTTCACCAACATACATAAATGTATATTAAACACCATTGGAACTTGAGATTGATATATAGAATTTGAATTTTATAAATAGAGTATAATTATTCAATTCCAAACATTTATTTACAGGAATGCACGATGCAAACATGCTCCTCCAGACCCAATAAAAACAAATATATTATGGTAAAATTTTACTGTTGGCTCCTAGAAATGTTGACAATGATGGGGGGGTTTACGTTGTAATTCAACTGTCACTTTAATTTCTCATTAATGTGGGAGAGAATCTGCCACTGTAACTTTAGCAATAAAACTTGAAGGAACAGCTTAACTGCTGGTCGATAGTCATTTCTTTATTGGTCCTGATAATGTCTGTGTGTATCTCCAGAGCAAAAACCAGGTACATATATGTGAACTTAGAGGGTGCTATGTAAACTGCTTTTAAAAAAATATGTCCCAGAGAAAGTGGTTTTAAAAAATGAAAGCAAACTGTTCCATTTGAAGAGGGCAAAATACCTTCACACTACACACATTAGTCTTGTGTTCTCTGCTTGTTTCTGAGAACTAAGAACCGAGCTCTCAGTGTTGAATTAAATCAATTTAACAGATAGCAAAATTATTTGAATATTCAGTGGACTGAACATGTGCTTTTGACACTGTCGTGTGGCTTTGCTTCCATTTTACAATTTACTAAAATTAAATGTTTGTGACATTGCTTAGTTCAGCAGGTCCTTCGTCACTTGAGGAATCCAGTTGTCCCAGCACAAGTATCAATCATAGCAAAACCATTCATAACTTGATTTCACCTCACCCGATTGTCAAAGGTATGTAGGGTAATGCTTCGAGTGCTGGAAATTTGGATGTTTTAGTAGCTTTCTTATCTCTGCTCTTGCCTACCTATACAGATGTTGTCTCACGAACTTGATTGTTATTTTTTCCAAAAAAAACTCAAGAGGATTGATGAGGGCAGAGTGGTGGACATAACTACGTGGACTTCAGTAAGGCGGTCGACAAGGTTCTCCATGGGACACTGGTTAGCAAGGTTAGATCTCATGGAATACAGGGAGAACTAGCCATTTGGGTATAGAACTGGCTCAAAGATAGAAGACAGGCTGGTAGTGGAGGGTTGTTTTTCACACTGGAAGCCTGTGACCAGTGGAGTGCCATAAGGGTCGGTGCTGGGTCCACTACTTTTCATCATTTATTTAAATGATTTGGATGTGAACATAGGAGGTATAGTTAGTAAGTTTGCAGATGACACCAATAGTGGACAGCGAAGAAGGTTTCCTTAGATTACAAAGAGATCTTGATCAGATAGGTCAATGGGCTGAGGAGTGGCAGATGGAGTTTAATTTAGATAAATGTGAGGTGTTGTGTTTTGGGAAAGCAAATCTTAGCAGGACTTTTACACTTAATGGTAATATCCTAGGGACAGCAGGTTCATAGCTCCTTAAAAGTAGAGTCATGGGTAGATAGGATAGTGAAGAAGGCGTTTGGTATGCTTTCCTTTATTGGTCAGAACATTGAGTATAGGAGTTGGGAGGTCATGTTGCGGCTGTATAGGATGTTGGTTAGGCCACTTTTGGAATATTGCATGCAATTCTGGTCTCCCTATTGGAAGGCTGTTGTGAAACTTGAAAGGATTCAGAAAAGATTTACAAGGATGTTGCCAGAGTTAGAAGATTTGACCGATAGGAAGAGGCTGAATAGGCTGGAGCTGTTTTCCCTGGAGCGTCAAAGGCTGAGGAGTGACCTCATAGAGGTTTATAAAATCATGAGGGACATGGATAAGATAAGTGGACAAAGTCTTTTCCCTGGGGTGGGGGAGACCAGAAATAAAGGGCATAGGTTTAGGCTGAGAGGGGAAAGATATAAAATGGTCCTAAGGGGTAACGTTTTCATGCAGAGGATGGTGCGTCTGTAGAATGAGCTGCCAGTGGAAGTGGTGGAGGCTGGTACAATTGCAATATTTAAAAGGCATCTGGATGGGAAGGGTTTAGAGGGAGATGAGCCATGTGCTGGCAAATAGGACTAGATTAGGTGGGGATACCTGGTTGGCGTGGACGAGTTGGACCGAAGCGTCTGTTTCTGAGCTGTACATCTCTATGACTCTGTGGATTGATTAATAATTACAAAATCAAACATTATGTTAATCATTTCTTGTTTCCTTTGGGCTATTGAGTTGATCTGGAGAAAAGTCTAAATCAGGGGAAAAAATGCTTCTCTAAATCTCTGAGCTGTTAAAGATACTATAGTTTCCATATCAGCAGATTAAGTGAGTGGATATTGAGCAAATGTAGTATCAGATTAGGCCACTATATCCAAATAGTCACTACATAGTTGACTGCCATATTTATTCTCTTTAGTCTAAGTTCCCCTATGATAAATGCAGACTGTGGTGAGATACTGAAGTCTGGCAGCAGCTATGGACCTGCACCCAGCAAAACCGTGCATTCAGGACTGGAGGCAAAAATGTGAAAAAAACTAAGAGGTGGGGTGTGAAGAAGGGAGAAACTCCACAGAAGTTTCCCCATTGAAAATGATGAGATGAGCAGTGTAGCGTATTGCTAGGTAAGGAGTAGTCACAGCTCCCTCTTTTTCAATCCCTCTTAATCAGTCACAACGATTCCTAAAAATTATTTTCTAGTGTATAGACATTACAGTTTTTAATTAAACTTAGCTATCCTTTATTTTTGACCTGGTTAACTATTTCCAAGGTTTTCTCGAAAAGAGTGTGGAGTTGACGCTGAAAAAAAGTAATCTAATCTGATATCAGACACAAAAGTACAAGTAATGAGCTTACAAAGAAAGTGAGGTTGAGATGTTTAATAGAGACAGGAAGGTCATCGGCAAATACTGTCATAGATCTTAAGAATATCTTGGGTGTAAGAATGAAAAACGTTATGTCCAACAGTTTAGCTGTTGTCCTGTTTTCAGCTGTGGCAAAGATTGTAGACCTTGAGTTCTCAGTGAACAAAGGTCCATAATGCTTCTTCAAAGGTACTGGTTCCTGCTGTTATTGGTCCACGTTGTTTTCTCTTTTTGCTCAACGACTACTATTCGTATTCTGTTACTTTGCGAATTCAAGTGTCTGTATCATTGTTCCATTCCATGCTTGGATAGTTGTAGGTAACCTTTCCTTTCTCAATGTGAAGTTAGCATGCAACTGAGTAAAACAGATGCAAATTTCTTGGCCACTCACTGAATTTCAGTGCCTTTTGATTAATATTCCATGTGTGTTGCCTCTTGTCAGTTGAGCACAGCAACCATATGGACTGTTTTTCTAGTCTTCCTGCCACCCTATACTCCATTTCAATTTTTTGCCCACTCACTTTTTAACGAACATGCTTTTGCACATTCTGTATTGTGATGAAATTCATTTTTTAAATATCTGATTCTACTGTGGAAGCCAGCATATTGTGAATAATTTAACATTCAGGCAACTGGATGTTCCAAGGGCCCTCATTCATACTTACCTAGAAGCAAGGGTAGGGCTTATTGAGAGTTTTTCAGTAGTCACTGAGCAGCTCAAAGGTTACAGGCAGTTGAAGATAAAAGCAGTAAGATACTCTGTGTGAGTGACAGACAATGAGTGAAACAAACTCCGTGTAAAGAGTCCAGTGTTTAGTTGGACTGAGGGGAACATAAACGAACTGCACTAGTTCTATATAGTTGGGGCTTGGAGAATACATAAGAGTATTTGGATAAGTTTGTGCAGTTCCGACTCAAAGAAGTTCTTTGAATCAAATGGTGTAGCTAAGCAAACCTAGAGCTCAGAGAAAAAGGCAGGGTAAGTTTTGGCTTGGCGAAGCTAGCTGTCTGTGACATATAACTGAAGTGTAGTTTCCAAATACAGAGGAACATAGACCCCCAGCAAGGAAGATGAAGTACCATTACATAGCAGTTCTTACAGGAGTTTCAAAGCTTGATCATCAAAAGTAAAGAATTGGAATTCTTTGAAGTTTTAATGAAATTTGGTGACCTACTAACATCTGAGAAATTGCTGAGAAGTCTGCCTTGTCTGCATTTGCTGTTAGATACGCTCACCGGGGTGTTCAACCAGTTTGTATATTACCCACCTATATCGCTGGTTACAAACAAAGGATGTTGGAGAAATTCAGCAGGTCCAGCAGCATCTGTGGAGGGAAATAGTTAATGTTTTGAATCTGATATGACTTAGCAAACTCGAAACATTAACACTGTTTCTGTCCACAGATGCTGCCAGACCTGATGAGGACTTCCAGCACACACACATCTGTATATCGTTTGTTAGTTGTGGATGTTAGAATCTAATTTGTGTATTTATATTGATGATTGTATTACTCTAACTGGGAGAGCTGAAACCCATGAAATCTTGCATTCTCTCACCTGTTTAAAAAATAAGCTATTTCCCTCTTTCCAGATTAAAACATAACTGAATCCAACTCTGTTGCTCTACTTTTTTCTTATTAACCGTACTTAAAGTATCTGCTTCAAGCCATTAATATCATAAATAGTTGAGGCCCCAGCTCTGATCCCCGAGATTCTTCATTAGGGATAGTGAGGATCTAAAATCTGGATTTAGGCTGTTGTCAGGAGCAACCATTTAATGCATGCTTTTACTAACTATAAAATGGCTTCTTAATGCAACTAACATAAAATGACTTCTAGGAACAAATTGCCAATTGTGTTTATAATGACTTCTAACTCTGCTGAAAACTACATTCCTGAAGTAATTGAAAGAGATTAGCAAACAATGCCCTGTTCATAGTTAATTCAGAGCTGAAAATGTGTTGCTGGAAAAGCGCAGCAGGTCAGGCAGCATCCAGGGAACAGGAGAATCGACGTTTCGGGCATAAGCCCATAGTTGATTCATACTAAGTAAGATATGACATTAGGATACTTTAATAAATTGACCTTGGAAACCAGGTGTCCCGGAAATAAAGACGCACAAAACAACTCAGTTCCCAGGAAATATCATTGGTTTAATTTTATGTGTATTTGTCATTTTATTTCACTTTATTGGATTAATTTTGCAATTAAGGCTGTCATTTAAGAGACCTATAGAAGTTGTCTGTGTTTTAAGCAAATTGTAGCAGCTTTTCCACAGTACTCAGAGGTGCTTAACCCCTGTGTTGCTGGATAGCCTACGCCCAGCGTCGTAATAAATTGTTACATTTTGGTGAAGTCAGACCAAGCTGCCAGTGTTTATTTGACCGATTGCGGAACCGAGAGGCCCTGCCCGGAGGTCCAGATTTACAATAGTTTATCAAATGTTCCATTTATCTCATCTGTTTTCTGATACCTACTTAATCGTCTTTCCATTTTATACGATAGTGACAAGATTTCTCCTCTACCCAGACCCGATAATATTTGGCTGAAAGTAACAGTAAATCTGGAACATTTTGAACTATTTTTAAGACACAGACACCTAATGAGAAGTTTGATCATCATGCTTATCGATTTGTTGCCTTCAATACCACAAGCTCATATCTGGTACAGTAATCTTTTACATGGTAGTTCCTCCTAATATATTCAATATTTTCTCAGCAATGGAAGAACGAGCAAAGCAACGCTTGGCAAGAAGAAAACAACTAGAGGAACTCAAAAGAAAAAAGGAGCAAGAGAGAGTTGTGAGTAGAAAAAAAATTATCTTGTCAGTATTTTACATTTACGTCCATCCCAGT
Organism: Chiloscyllium plagiosum; assembly: GCF_004010195.1. Lineage (NCBI taxonomy): Eukaryota > Metazoa > Chordata > Chondrichthyes > Orectolobiformes > Hemiscylliidae > Chiloscyllium > Chiloscyllium plagiosum. The sequence goes on along the minus strand of NC_057721.1, from coordinate 19,328,367 downwards.
GCTTTGTAGTTTTCCTGTTTCTTTACTTGTTTAAACTGTACATCTAATCATTTTACACAATGAAGATGTTGTTACTTACCTAGCAGTGATTTTAATGCAAAATTAACTGCATGCATATGGCAAAGTAACTAGTCATTGAACAGGTTGATATATTCTCCATACATAAAGTTAATGTAAGTGTATTGTGTAACAACCTCCAATGTAGGTACCTGTTTATATCAAAAAGGTTGAGAGTTGTGGAAGGACATGGACCAACTGCACAACTTGGGTGCTAAAATTCTTCATTCTTCTATGATGGAGTCCTGTAATTTTAATATGATGCGAAATGGATGTCTCTTTGACTCCCTGGTGGACATAAAAGATCATATGCCACTACTTAGAAGAATAGCTATCCTGGTGAATGATTATTCCTTAACATCACACAATAGACTGTCTGATAATTAACAGTTGCAGTTGTGGGATGTTACTATCTACAATTTGGCTGACCACGTTCCTCCACATAGCAGTGACTATACCCTATAGTATACTTTACAAGACAATTCAAGGGTAATATTTTAGAGTTTGGATGTTTTAAAGTGAGTTTTGGATTCTACAAGTTGTTCAATTTTCTCCCAAGGCAGCACAATTGACAACAGGAACAAAACCCAGTTGTGGGTATTTTAATATTTAACAGTGAAATTTGAACTTATAGTGTTATAAATTGTGTGGCCTCACAGATGTTTTATTTTAATGGTTGGGCAAGGCTCGTCTGACAGCTGAGGAGGAAGAGCGACAGAGGCAGCTGGAAGCTGAGAAACAGGCATCTCTAGAAAAGAAACACGAAGAGAGAAGATTGCAAAGACAGGTCTGAGTTTAAAAATAGTATTCAGTCAAGAGGCACAATGCTAAGTTCATTAAAATTTTGTGCCTCTTGAAAACAAATCATTTTTGTTTACATACAATTGAAATATTCCAAATTAAATAGAAAACTATTTACTTTATGTATTTTGAGTTCACTCTGTGTACATTGAAAGACAGTTAATTGCATTTTTCTTCAGTACAAACTTATTTTTTTAAAATCTGTGCTCTTTGGAGGTAGGATTGAATTGTTTGGAGGTAACAAAGTGCTTGTCCAAGGGTAACAAAAATTTTAGCAATACAAAGGTTTAAAACTCAGTTTCTATAATTCGATGCACTACCAAATAAATACTTAAATCTGATTCCATTGCTGTTTTTAAACTGAATCTAATGTAAGGCACAAGTAGCTTAGAATACCTTGTTTTATTGTAAGGTGGGGTCAGATAATTAATTGGATTCCTTAATAACAGTGTTGTAACACCAAAACAACAACTGAAAAGTAAGACTGATCCATTTATTATTTCACAAACTATGCAAGGACAGTATTTTAGATTTAAAATGTATGCCCCAAGTTCTCACTGGAGCTGAGTTGACACACAGTACTCAGTTCTGCACTAGTTTTATGGCAGTAAAGTAAGACTCATGTTTATAAGTTCAAAGGTAAAATCTCCCACTAATCAAATCAGTTAAGTTGAATGTAATCAATGTGTGACACACACAACACTGGACTCAGGTCTGGCAGCATCTGTAGAGAGAGAAACAGTTAAGATTTAAAGTTTGGTACTACTCCCCCTCCTGAAGATGATTAAAATTAGGGATGCTGAAGAGACTGGAATAAATATCAATATCCTTAAAATGCAAAACAAAGCTCACCTACAAAATATCACGTTTGAAATCATTAGAGCTGGATTTTCAGAGGTGTGGCAAACTCAGATTGTCATTCCATTTTTTTTTAATATTAAGAAAGAACTCATTTCTGACAGGAAATTCTGATCAAAGCTTTTTTTAAAATGTGGAGTGTACTGTAATTCGGACAGTTCCTTGTTTTGCAGCATGTTGGGAACAGGTAAATCTGGTCCTTTTTTTAACAGTTGTCGTATTCTGAGATTAAATGTCCAGCATCACTGACTGCCATTGCTCAGAAGTCGTAAAAGTGGCAAACATGAAAGGCAAGTGTGAGAGTATGATGCTAAGGGACCAGGAATGAGTGGTTTGGGTATCTCGGGGTAGACAAGAGATATCAGGTCCTTTGAGGGATGGGATCTCAATTGGGGCGTTGGTGGTGGTCAGGGTCTAGGGGTTGTAAGGAGTCTGTGGAAGCGTACTTGAGCAGTTGTGTGGTAAGTTAGGGGCATTATAATATGTACATCTAGATACATATCCTAATGGTCCTGTGAAATTTCTAAGTAACTATTTACTTAATTGCAGCAGAATCCTCCAAATTCTCCATTTAAATACAAACCTTGAGGGTTCTCGGCATAGGGAACATCAGAATCTTCAATTTCCTGTGTAAGACCCTCAGAGTCCCAACACAGATATATTTATCTGGCCATCAGAAGAAAAATCGGACAATTTCCTACATGTTGGTGATGGAGAGTCTATACTTTGTCAATGCCACCAGATGGAGCTGTTTGCTCCTATATATTGAAAATTAAGGAAAAAAGTAAAGGTAAATGAGGAGAGTGAAGCCAGTGTCTATTTTGTATTGAAAAGTTATTTGTCATGTTTTAAGTTTTCTAACTGATCTTTTGTATTGGCTTCAAAAATATTTAAAGTAGCTACACAAAAATGAGAAATCTATTTGATAAAATTCACTACTAATTCTGAAATTAAGCTGAGATAAGGCATTCGAAAATTTGCTAATGCATTATACTGAGAATACCTGACTTTCTAATGTCGTTGTAGAGAGAGGTTGAGAAGCAGCGGAGGTGTGAAAAAGAAAAACAACTCCAATCTGCTGCAGAAAAACACTACCAGGATTTTCTTCTCCAAAAGAAGGGTTTGGAGCCCTGGAAGAAACTTTTAGAAATCTCTAAGAAAAATTTGAAGGTAACTTATATTTAACAACTATGGCTAAGAAATCATGAAACCTTCAGGTGCTGGATACACTAATATTAATGGTGTAAGACAGCAGAAAGAATTGAAGAGACCAGGGACAAAATTGGGGAAAACTCACTAACGATCTCTTGAATAAAAACTAACTTAGGTGCTAATTACTCACCATCAGTACTGGCAGAGATGATTCTGGGACACAGCCATGAAATAATTGAATCTGAGATAAATAAATCATCTTCTGTGGCAGCTGAGTAAAGGTATCTATTCCCAAAAGCAGTTTCTTTCACCATCTGTCATCCCTCACTTATCTCAGTGTCCCTTGCTCATATTTTGGATGACCTGATCTACATTTACAATGATGTTGCCTATACTTTAACTTGCATTCTGTGTACATTTGACTTGCACTGGTTTCCAATTATACAAGAAGCTGGTTTTAAAATTCTCACTTGTCTTCAAATCACCCCATGGCGTAATTTCTCTGATCTCTGTAATCTTATCACAGAATTGAGGAATTGTTACAGTACAGAAAGAAACCATTCAGCCCACTGATTCTGTAGCAGTTCTCTGAACAATTTAACGGTTCAATCTCCTGCCTTTCCCCCCAATACCTGCACATTGTTACTAATTAAATAATCATCCAATACCCTCCTGAATGCCTTAATTAAACGTGCCCCCAATTCATTGCCAGGTTATTGATTCTAGAGCCTAACTAGTCACTGTAAGAAAAATCTTTTTGCTAACCTCACACTTGCTTGTTTTGCAAAACACTTTAAAATGATACCCTCTTGTTCTCTACTCTTTTACCAACAGAAACAGTTTTTCCCTATCCACTGTGTCCACAGCCTTCGTGATTTTGAAAACTACCAGGTCTCCTCGCCACCTTCTCTGCAGCCTTTCAGAACTGAAATGTCACAATTGTCATAAACCGCTTCTGCATTCACACCCTATTATGTAGTACCAAGAACTATATTACCCAGAACTGTACTCAATACTCCAGCTGACATCTAACCAGTGACCTAAGTTCATCATAATCTTGCTGCTATTGTACTCTATGCCCTATTAATGAAGGCTAGAACACTGATTGTTTTTAAACAGCCCTGTACCTGTCCTGCCACATTTAGATTTACACCCAAGTTTCTCTTTATCTGCATACCCTTGAGAATAAAACCCTTCAGTTTATACTCTCTTCATGTTCTTAGTACCTAATCATGTCACCTCACACTTCCCTACATTGCACTTTATTTGCCACTATCTGCCAACTAACAGCTTGTCCGTGTCTTTCTGAAGTTCTACACTGTTCTTCTGCCAGTTTAAATTTCTCCTAAGCTTTGTGTCATCTAGCCCCACAACTCTCAAAGGTATCTGAGCCCATCAAATTTTGAAACATTGCATACCTTGATTTTATATACTCGACTATTCTGGAAGTGCTTCAGCTGGCTAGGCCCGAAATTCTGAAATTCCTTATCCAAATGTACTTATCTTTCTTTTCTTTAAGACATTGCTTAAAATTACCTTTTTTGGCCAAATATTATATGGCTCACTATCAGATTTGCTTTATAATCCTCCTGTGAATCACCTTGCAGTATCTTATGTTAAAGATGTTATATGAATACAAGTTTTGCTATTTATTTTTATGATCATATAGTTAGCAGAAGATCATCACAGCTCTTCACTGTTACACATATGTCTACGTACTTGGCATCAGAGTGTAACAGAATCACTAGCTGAAAAGAACTTCAAAGCAGAAAAAGTGTACAATGGCATTCTTCTTAAGCGATGTTTCAACAATTGGCTAAAAGTGAGTATATCCAATAATAATTCTTATTGGGTACGTTTTGGAATATTGATTACGTGACCTTTATGTCTCAGTAAATTAAAATTTTTGTCTGATCATTAAATTTAAATTTTTTTTTTTAAGGATTTCAGTGTATCCAAATTTAAAACAAATCATTTTGATTTTCCAGAGATTTAACAAGTTAATTAGTTCAAAAATTCTCTACTGAAATATCTTAAATAAAATGTAATCCAGTAAGTGAAAAATTGAATTTTAGGCACAATCCTAGACCTGACCATCAAATTACATAGAATGGCACTAATAACTTTTCTTACATTAAGAGATTCAGGAGATTTACTAAGAGAAAAAAAGTCACGAGTTCATGGTTTTGAACAAACAGCAATAAACCTTTCTTATATAGTGTCAGATCAGTAATACAATCAACAAACTGTTGACACCATAAGACACAATTCAAATGAAGAAAAGACAAATATTTCCGAGTAAAGAACACATGGAATAACTTGTTACAAGATAACCTTACCAAGTATTTTGAGGAAATAAATTTTGTAATAGTTGTTAAGTGACATTTTTCTTCTACTGGAAGATAAGGAGGAATAATTGCTGCAGACATGTCCACCCAACGGTTTGATAAGTGAGAGTAACAATATGTACGTAGTCAATTGTCATGCTTCTGAGCAAGTGCTTGCCAGTAGTGGTAATATGTTTTTAAATCACATCACTTTAGAGTGCTTAGAACAACATGAAGGTTGTCTCTTTAATCTTCCAAGTTAAACTCTTTTAAAAAATAATACATTTAAGCCCCTAACAAGTGACCTTGTTTTGTTTAGGGTTCACAATAAACACATTCTATCCCAAATTAATTCAGGCATATCCCTAATTTGCAAGTGGGAAGTTGTTTTCTTTCTAAAATTAGATTTTAGATTGTATCTTGTGTTCTACAGTACAGGAAACAAAGTTGTTTACTGCACATTGTAGATAACATGCTATCTTGTTAGTCTTTCACATCCTGACTTGAGGGATTAAATACTACCTGATTGAAGTTAAATTCAAGATGCAGCAGGTTACAATTGAAATTGGAAGTAGTTAAATATTTCCCAAACTATAAACTGTTAAATAATTGTTTGTCATGGAGCCCACAAGGGAGTAGGCTATTCTGGACCGAGTGCTATGTAATGAACCAGACGTTATAAAAAATCTTAAAGTAAGGGATCACTTAGGACGCAGCGATCAGTCTGCAGTTTGAAAGAGAGAAGGCAAAATCAGATGTAATGGTGTTACAATTAAATAAAGGTAACTGTGAGGGCATGAGAGAGGAACTGACGAAAATAGACTGGAAGCAGAGCCTAGCAGGGAAGACAGTAGAGCAAAAATGGCGGGGGTTTGTGGGTAAAATTGAGGACACTGTACAGAGGTTCATCCCCAAGAAGAGAAAGATTATCCGGGGAGGGCTTAGACAGCCATGGCTGACAAAGGAAGTCAGGAAATCTATCAAAGAAAAAGAGAGAGCCTATAAAGTGGCCAAGAGCACTGGGAAATCAGAAGATTGGGAAGGCTACAAAAATAAACAGAGGATAACAAAGAGAGAAATAAGGAAGGAGAGGATGAAATATGAAGGTAGGCTAGCCAGTAATATTAGAAATGATAGTAAAAGTTTCTTTCAATACATAAGAAACAAACGAGAGGCAAGAGTAGACATTGGGCCACTTCAAACTGATGCTGGAAGCCTAGTGATGGGAGATAAGGAAATAGCAGGAGAACTTAATAAATACTTTGTGTCAGTCTTCACAGTGGAAGACATGAGTAATATCCCAACAATTAAAGGGAGTCAGGGGGCTGAGTTGAGTATGGTTGCCATTACAAAAGAGAAAGTGCTAGAAAAGCTAAAAGGTCTTAAAATTGACAAATCTCCTGGCCCCGACAAGCTACATCCTAGAGTTCTGAGGGAGGTGGCTGAGGAAATAGCGGAGGCGTTGGTTGAGATCTTTCAAAAGTCACTGGAGTCTGGGAAAATCCCAGATGATTGGAAGATCGCTGTTGTAACCCCCTTGTTCAAGAAAGGATCAAGGCAAAAGATGGAAAATTATAGGCCAATTAGCCTAAACTCAGTTGTTGGTAAAATTCTAGAATCCATCATTAAGGATGAGGTTTCTAAATTCTTGGAAGAGCAGGGTCGGATTAGAACAAGTCAACATGGATTTAGTAAGGGGAGGTCGTGCCTGACAAACCTGTTGGAGTTCTTTGAAGAGGTGACAAGTAGGTTAGACCGGGAAACCCAGTGGATATGGTCTACCTCGACTTCCAAAAGGCCTTTGATAAGGTGCCACATGGGAAGCTGCTGAGCAAGGTGAGGGCCCACGGTGTTCGAGGTGAGCTACCGGTATGGATAGAGGATTGGCTGTCTGACAGGAGGCAGAGAGTTGGGATAAAAGGTTCTTTTTCGGAATGGCAGCCAGTGACAAGCGGTGTCCCGCAGGGTTCAGTGTTGGGGCCGCAGCTGTTCGCCATTATATATTTATGATCTGGATGAAAGGACTGGGGGCAGAAATGCGGAGACATTTCTTCAGCCAGAGAGTGGTGGGCCTGTGGAATTCATTGCCACAGAGTACAGTGGAGGCTGGGACGCTAAATGTCTTCAAGGAAGAAATTGATAAATTCTTGATGTCACAAGGAATTAAGGGCTACGGGGAGAATGCGGGTAAGTGGAGTTGAAATGCCCATCAGCCATGATTGAATGACGGAGTGGACTCGATGGGCCGAATGGCCTTACTTCCGCTCCTATGTCTTATGGTCTTATGGTCTAATTACTCTAAAGCACAATCCTTCCAGATTAATACCTTAAATGCAGAGTGTATAACTAACAAAAACATCACGCATTTAAATGTCCACCCTTGTATTTATAGTTAGGTTTACACTAACTCATTTGTTTTTGAGGAAAAGGAAATGGTATTTAAGTTTGCAGCTAATAGGATGGTTAAAATTCTATAAAGGTATAAAACCTCCTACTAGATTTTAATATAGTGCCATGAGAAATCTTAGCATAACAAATTAGAGAAAAGCGGATTGAGAAACTAGGCAATAATTAACACAGAGCTTAACAGGGTAAACCTCGTTTCGACTGTGGACAATATGCAAAATCCTGGACTGAACTCATTTTGTAGATTTTTCTTTAGAGTCCACCTACTTTGAATTGGCAGGACTTCTGTAGTTCTGATTGTAATTAAGGGCAACCTTTCCTTTTGGTCATTTTGCTCTCCACTGGAACAAACATTTTAAACGCACAATTTTTAAAATTTGTTCATGGGATGGGGTGGCACTGGATAGTCAATATTTATTACCTTAGAGATGGTGGTGAACGGCGTCCCTGAACTGTAGGCCATGAGGATAAAAGAGCCACTGTGCATTTAAAAATGGAGTTCTAGGATTTGGACCCAGCCTCAGTGAAGGAATGGCAGTGTAGTTCCCAATCAGGATGGTGTGCAACTTGCAGGTGGTAGTGATTCCATGCATTTGAAAAACGCTGTTTAATGGTTATTTATTTCCTTTCTTTCTAAATTTCCAAATCAGTTGATGAATTGGCAGGACCTGTAATAAATCTTTGGTTTATGGCAATTGGCAAAAAGGAAAAGGTTGTGGGATAGCTTTATTAATAAAGGAGAGTATCAGTACTGTGGGGAGTAGTCATTTAGATGTAATAAGTCGTAAAGCTTGGAAAATAGACTAAGGGAAAAATCTGTAAATAAGCAGGAGGAGACATTTATCAAAATATTTCTTATCAAAATATTTCTTAACACTTGGCAGGTTTTAGTTATGAGGAAAGGTTTGATAAACTGATTGTTTTCATTGGAAAGACAGAGACTGAGGGGCGCCCTGCTACAGCTCTACAAATTGTGAGAGGTATAGATTAGATTATGTTATATTCCCTACAATGTGGAAACAGGCACTTCGGTCCAACAAGTCCACACCGACCCTCCGAAGAGTAACCCACCCAGACTCACTCCCCTGTAATCACCCCTGACGAATGCACCTAACCTACACATCTCTGAACACTATGGACAATTTAGCATGGCCAATTCACCTAAACTGCACATTTTTGGATTGTGGGAGGAAACCCACTCAGACACAGGGAGAATGTGCAAACTCCACACAGTCGCCCAAGGTTGGAATTGAACCCAAGGCCCTGTTGCTGTGCTAACCACTGTGCCGCTGTGTAGACAGTCGGAGGCTTTTTCCCCAGGGTGGAACGATCAACTACAAGACAGCATGAGTTCAAGGTGAGATGCGGAAAGTTTAGTAGAAGTGCAGGGAAAATTTTCACTGGAGCACACGAGAAGTCATGGAAGCAGGCAGGTTAGCAATGTTTAAGGCATATCTTGATCGCCTCATGTTCATGTGTCTAAGAAAGAGATAGAAGCTGCACATAGTCAATAAATAGCAGGCTAAATAAAGATTGATGCAGGCTTGTGGACCGAAAGGATGGTTTCTGTGCTGTATTGTATTAACAATTTATTTCAGCCAAAAAAGGACTAAGGATGAATCATCCATAGTTAACAAAAAGCAATCAAGGAGACTAACTTGGGATCTTGTGTCTGTTAGTTAGCTCACTGAGCTTGAAGGTTTGTTTTCAGACGTTTCATCGCCATACTAGGTAACATCATCAGAGACAATAGCTGGTGAAGCGCTGGTGCTATGTCCCCGCCTCTCTATTTATAGGCCTTAGTTTCTTAAGGTGGGTGATGTCATTTCCGGTTCTTCTTTTCAAGGGAAAGTAGATAAAGCAATCACTCCAACATCCTTAAATGGAGCTGCATTAAGACATTATTTCAATGAGAAACATCACACTACAGCACCCAAGAACTACAAAAAGCAGAAGAAAAACAGTTACCCAATAAACACAATCCGTCGATTCCTCCGAAACAAACCCAAACAAGCAGACAGAACACAACCAAAAACAATAGCCTCACATCAAAGGCATATCAGAAATGATTTCTAGACTACTCAGACCCCTTGGCATTACAGTAGCCCACAAACCTGCCAACACACTTAAACACCGACTAATGAACAGAAAGAACCCATTAGATACCACCAGAAAAACTAATGTCATTTACAAGGTATCATGTAAGAACTGTTAGAAACTTGCCACCAGGGTACATGAACACCAACTGGCTCTTCAACCATGTCCTGAAACAAACTCGCTACTTGGCCTACCTGCCTATCTCCTTTTCCACCTATCCACTCTATCCTCTCCTCCCTGACCTATCACCTTCATCTCCTCCCCCACTCACCTATTGTACTCTATGCTACTTTCTCCCCACCCCCACCCTCCTCTAGCTTATCTCTCCACGCTTCAGGCTCTCCGGCTTTATTCCTGATGAAGGGCTTTTGCCCAAAATGTCGATTTTGCTGCTCCTTGGATGCTGCCTGAACTGCTGTGCTCTTCCAGCACTACTAAACCAAAAGACATGGCCCACTCTCACTAGTTTCCATACACACAGACAAAGAAGGACACCACTTTGATTGGGACAACACACACATCCTAGGACAGGTGAAACAAAGACTTGCACAAGAATTCTTACAGGCATGGCATTCTAACCAAAACTAATAAACACAGACTTAGATCCTATCTACCTTCCCATTAAGAAAAGAACCGGAAATGACATCACCTACCTTAAGAAACCAAGACCTGTAGAGAGGCGTATCATATCACCAGCGCTTCACCAGAGACTCTCATTGATGATGTTACCTAGAATGGTGATGAAATGTCTGAAAACAAACCTTCAAGCTCAGCGAGCTAACATACAGACTTATCATCAACCTGAGCTACAAATGTTCTCAAAAATCGCTAACACGTGTTTTAAAACACATCTATACAAGATGACTAAAGTTAATAAAGATGGAGAAAATTGATGAAAATAAGTTAATAAAAATATAAAAATAAATAGCAAGAGCTTCTACAGGGATGTGAGAAAAGTAGGTGTGACCCTTGAAGAATGCAACTGGAGAACTAATAATGAGGAACAGGGAACTCAACAGATAATATCGATCAGTAGTTTCCATCAGTTTTCATGGTGGAGGACATCATAAACATGTAACAGATAGGCAAAGTCTTAAGCGGAAAGATCATGTAACAATCTCTATCATGAGGGGCAATGCATTTGACAAACTAATGGGGCTAAAGACAGACAAGCACCAAGACCTAATGGCCTGCATCAAAGGGTGTTAAAAGAAAGTGGATCCAGAGATAGTGGAGAAACTGGTCAAAATATGCCAGAACCAGGGTTCCGACATATTAGAAAACCGCTTATGTGACACATCTTTTCTAGAAGGGAGACAAACCAGGAAACTAATCAGCCATTTAGCCATTCATCTATTATTGGAAAAATGCTAGAATCCATTACTAAGGAAGAAAAATCAGAATATTTAGACAGCTTGATGCAATTAGTCAACTAAATTTTGTGAAAGAAAAATATTTGATTTCTTTGAATTCTTTGAGGATATTACAAACAGAATTGATAAAAGGGAACTGAAAGATATAGTGTATTTGGATTTCCAGAAGACATTCAATAAGGTGCCATATAAAAATTTATTGCGCAAGATAGAAGTTCACAGCGTTGGATAGATTACATAGATTGAGGATTGGTTAACAGAGAACAGTCAGGATTAGCTGGTCATTTTCATACTGAAAAGACATAACTAATGGAATGCCACCAGGACGAGGCAGAGAGCCATCTATGCAAATTTGCTGAGGACACAAGAATAGGTAGGAGGGGCATGCTGTCATAAGGAAATAACCTATTTATTTAGAGTCATACCTCCTTGAGGATTCTTCAAATGGTCAAACACCTAGCAGACGGAGTTGAATATAGAAAAGTGTAACATCATGCACTTTGGATAAAAAGACTCCAAAAAAGTGCACTAGAGAGAAATCTGGGTGTACTGTGTGGCAAATAATTAAGGAGGCAAATGGAACTTTGGCCCTTATTGTGAGGAGGTTAGAATTCAAAAATAGGAGAGTCTTGTTACATCTGTGTACACTTGTGGTCCACATAGGGCAGCACGGTGGCTCAGTGGTTAGCACTGCTGCCTCACAGTTCTAGGGACCCAGTTCAATTCCTGCCTCAGACGACCGTCGGTGTGGAGTTTGCACATTCTCCCAGTGTCTGCATGAGTTTCCTCCGGGTGCTCAGGTTTCCTCCCACAGTCCAAAAATGTGCAGGTCAGGTAAATTGGCCATGCTAAATTGCTCGTAGTGTTGGATTCGTTAGTCAGGAGGGAATGGGTCTGGGCAGATTGCTCTTCGGAGGGTCGGTGTGAATTTGTAGGGAATCTCATCTAATCATATCCAAAAACTGCCATTGGATACAGTTCAAAAGAGGTTCACTGGGCTGAATCATAAAGGGCTGACTTAATGAACAGGTAAACAGGTTAGACCTTTATTCATTAATGTCTCATAGAATGAGAGGTGATCTTATCGAAATGTACCATATTCTGAGGGGGCTTGACAGGATAAATGTTGAGACATTGTTTCCAGTAATGGAGGATTCTTGAACTAAATGACATGGTTATGGAATAAGAGGACATGTAAAGAAATAGTGACAGACTGGAATTCTCTACTGCAAAGACTGTGTGGAGGCTAGATCACTGAAGCTATTTAAAGAGGGAGTTGATAAGATCTTTGAAATATCAAGGAGTTAAGGTCTATTAAGAGCTGTGACAAAGGAGTTGAGGCCAAGGGCAGATCAACTGTGATCGTTTTGAATGTTGGGGCAGGTTTGAGGGGCCAAACGAAATAGGAGCAGGAGTGGGCCATATGTTATTATGTAAAAGTGTCAACAGTAGAGAATTTGAAATACATAATTTGATTCTTTGAGAAAGTGAGATTCTAAAGTATAATTTTCTTACAGTACAAAGATTACTGCACTGTTGAAGAAGCGAAAGCATGGCAACACTATCTGACAGCTCTGACAAGAACCACTTTCAATACCTGGTTTGGTTATGTGACTGAAGAAAAGATTGCAAGTTGGGAGAAGGAGAGAATTGGAGAACAACATAACTATTGGTAACAGACATCTTCAACTGGTGGAATATAGTAAAAAGAAATTGATGCTTTTGTACACATAACCTTGTTGTATTTGGTAACTCAGACCCACACAGTACAAATTCAGAATATCTCCAAATTAAATATTTGCTTTAAGTCTTAACTTCAGAATGGTTAAAAACAACATATTAAAAGTGCAATATATATTCATAAGTTATCTTGGAATTCCTGAATGTTTAATTTGTATTTCCCACCTGCAGGAGGATAGTCAAGAGAGCTTTCAGAGCATGGAAGAGTTTGCCAATGCTTATCAAAGAGGAGGTGAAAAAGAAAGAACGCATACAGCACCTGAGGAAGAAAGTTGCTGAAATTCTCCCTGATTTTCAGGCATAGCAATCAAATACTAACAGTTAGAAGATTCTCCCTCAACTCAAATTTACTCAGAATTAGCAGAGAACCTACAAGGCTGAGAGAATACCTTGCAGTCCTCAGGGTAGAATCCAAAGATTGTACAGACAATTAAAGATTTAAAAGCACAATTTAAGTGAAATTTTTGTTAATGTATTCTAACAGTGAAGTACATGAAAGTTCATTTAGTACCAAAACATAATTCACATTTTGACTGTACAGGTATGTGAAATAAACATCTGCATTGCAGTTAAATAGAAATGATTTATTTGGTTTCTATCTCATCATATCTGCATTGCTTCACTATGGTAGTTGTTGAGCACTAACTTCACAATGTTTTTGCAACATTTATTCTTTCCTCCAATACTTCCCTAAAGCAGAACTCATGTCAAAGCTGCATTTCTTATTTATAGCCTCAAATAAAATGGAAGAAACATCAATTGTTTGCTTTTTGAGATGAAAGCATTAAGATCCATTTAAACTGATTTATTTTGCCACAAGTCTTTTCCATATTCTTCAAAAATACCTTACTAAGTAAGTTTCTTTTAAAACATGAAGCAAATAACCTGCTCATCAGGTTACTAAAGGAGTTCTTTGGATATATTTTTAAAATCAGTAAAATGGAATACAATTCATATCATTTACAAGTTGTAGATCCTAAACAATTATTTAATCACTTTAAGAATGATTTAAGAATCACCAATTTTACACACTTCTTATTGTGCATTTTCTCTATACAATGGGAAATATATTTTTTGTGGGAGTTCTCACTTGCTTTTGATAATTCGATCGAATTTTTAAAATCTAGAGAACTCCTTTATTGATCCAGTGTGAATCATGCACTTCAATTTTTTTTGCAATATCAGGAAATCTTACAGAATGCTTTCAAGAATTTGTCTGTAAAATTGTCAACCAGTGATTGTCACGCAACTTTCATGATCCGAGCTGTAGTAAATCAAATCCCAAAATGAAACCTGGATTGATAGGCCACAAGTTTTGCAACTTCTTTAATCATGGTGATCAGTCAATGAATGTATTCACAAGATGCTGCCAATATTCTTTAAACAAGAATGGTAGATCCTTAAGCAGTGTAATGGAACAGAGGGACTTTGAAGTTCAGGTGCACCGTTCTCTGAAAGTGGAGTCACAGGTAGATAGGGCAGCTTTTGGCACACTGACCTTCATGAGACAGGGCATCGAGTATCAAAGTTGGAAAGTTACGTTGTAGTTGTACAGGATGTTGGTGAGGCCGCATTTGGATTATTGTGTTCAGTTTTAGTCACCTTGCTTTAGAGTAGAGGAGAAATTTGCCAGACCTCAACAGTCTGAGTTATAGCGAGAAGTTGGACAAGCTAGGACGATTTTCTTTAGAGCATAGGAGACGGAGGGTGTATCTTATGTAAGTGTATAAGATCATTAGAGGCATGGATAGGGTGAATGCACTCAGCCTTTTTTTCCATTGTTGGTGAATCGCAGGCTAGAGGGTATCAGTTTAAGATTCGAGGGGCAAGAATAAAAGGAAACCTGAGGGGCAACTTTATTTTAAACTCAGCATGGGGTACGCATATGGAATCTGAAACTTTATTGCTGGAACAGCACAGCAGGTCAGGCAGCAGCTAGGGAACAGAAGATTCGACGTTTCGGGCACATGCCTGAAGAAGGGCATGTGCCCGAAACGTCGAATCTTCTGTTCCCTAGATGCTGCCTGACCTGCTGTGCTGTTCCAGCAATAAAGTTTCAGCTTTGATCTCCAGCGTCTGCAGACCTCACTTTCTCCTACGCATATGGAATGAACTGCAAGGAGAAGGTGTCGAGGTGGGTACATTAACAACATTTAAAAGACATTTGGACAAATACATGTACAGGAAAGGCTTAGAAGGATATGGGCCAAGTTCAGGGAAATGAGGTTTGTATAGGTGGACATTTTGGTAGGCATGGACCAGTTTGGGCTAAATGATCTGTCTCTGTGCTGTAGCACTGATTCTAAAAGAACTAAGTTTGTTTTTTTCCCTTGTGTGCAACAAACTATTTCACATTGTTTACGAACTGTTTGAAATGGTCTTATAACAAATATCAGAATTCAAGATTCAACCCTTTTATCCTGTCAGTAATTTTCAGGAAGGATCACCCTGGTTTCCATTTTAAAACTCCTTGTTCAGTTAGCACAGCTATCCTTGCTTACTTTCCAACAAACTTCTACATTCACTAAATGCTATCTTCTCGAGCTAACACCCCTTTGAGAGACGCTTAAACCACCAACCCAGTTCACTTACTTTTAAAAATTTGTTATGTATACTCATGCGTTCAACAATCTTGTAAGATTTCACACTGACATATAGTCATAGAGCTGTACAGTACAGAAACAGACCAAAAGGTCCAACTCATCCATACCAACCAGCTATTCAAAATTAATCTAGTCCCATTTGCTAGGAACTGGCCCATATCCCCCTCAATCCTTCCTATTCAAATACCCATCCAGATGCCTTTTAACTGTTGTAGTTGTACCAGCCTCCAACCACTTCTGGCAGCTCATTTCAATAGGCGCACAATCCTCTACATTAAAAAGTCTCCCTTCAGATTCCTTTTAAATCTTTCCCCTCTCATCTTAAACATATGCCCTCCAGCTTTGGATTCCCCAACCCTGCTAAAAAAAGACTTTGGCTAATCACCCTATCCATGTCCCTCATGATTTTTATAAACCTCTACAAGGTCACCCCTCAGCCTCTGATGCTCCAGGGAAAAATAGTCCCAGCCTATTCAGCCTCTCCCCACACCTTGAACTCTCCAGGCCCAGCAACATCCTTGTAACCGTTAAAGTTTAACAATATCTTCCCTATTGCAGGGAGACCAGAATTGAATGCAGCATTCCAAAAGCAGCCTAACCAATTTATGTTTATTTCCCTTAATAATTTCTAATTCATTCAGGATTTCTCTTCTGGCTCGGGTGTTTTGAAGACTGCCAGATTACGCTACCAATTCTGCAGTCTTTTGTTGCTGTATGGTTTTCTCGTTCTAAATATCTGGTCTCTGGCTTGTGCTGACATAGGCAAGGCTTGTTTTCTTTTGAGGGGGGAGCCACTTCACTTGGACAGGAGTCTGTGATTTCACTCTCATGTTGTGGTTATGGGACACTTTGTACCCAATTTTGTTTGCTCTATTATTGAATTATTCACATTCGAGTTTTTTTTCTTTTAATGTTTCATTTAAATGCATTTTAACTAAAATTATGTCCTCCTTGACCCCTACACATTATGGAGTTATGAATCAAGGCCATACATGGCTCTGTCCACTTTAGGTCCCAAATTTCCAAATAATATAGTGCAAGCTTTCATCACAACTTTGATCAATAGTTTGCAGATGGTTGTGCTGTCACCTAATCTGCAGCAGAATTACAAGCCACTCAATCTCGCCAATTCTGCATTTGAGATGCTTTAATGTTGCAGAAGCAAACTCAGATCAGCCAAATATTCTACCTCCTGTATATATTGGAGGAGAAACTCTGGAATATGTTAAGCATTTCCAATACCTCAGCAGCCACCACTGATGAGAAGATCAAGTGCCTGATATGCGCCAAAGCATGTTTGACAACACAGACGTCCACAAGTCAAATGTCCGAGTGAACATCAGAACTGTCATCACCACACTACTGCCAACTGTGATGAGAGACCTAAACTGTGAAAAGCACTAGAGAAATGGAATAAGCAATACCTTCACCAAATTCTCCAGATTCCATGGGAGAACTGGCAAACAATTTCCACAAGTGTTCAGGCAAACAATTTCCACAAATATTCAGGCAAAAGTTATGCAAAATCCAATTTGATAGACTAGGCAATGTCAGGATGCAATCATCTCTCCCACTAGATCATATTTTTTTTTGATTCTCAAATGACTTGTGGTGAGAGGTGGGGGTTGGTTAGTAACAAAAACACTTTGAAGCCATTCTGAAGCTATCCTTGAAGGCAAGAGTGCATTGATATTAGTGACATAAAGGAGCTCAAAATGACAACAACTTATCAAGCTCATGTTTTGACTCTTAATGCCTAAACAGTGAGGGAGAATAGCAGCAAAGGAAAGAACAGTAAGACGACCCTCTACTCTGGATCCAACTAGCTTGTGGGACATGGTGCCCCATATGTGCAAACATCTGTAGGGCATAAAATTGGCCTGCTCAATCACTTGAAGACCCGTGGCAGAATGTCATAACTGAGAAGACATAATCCGTAAATCAAAGGATAGCCAAAGACAGTCTAATCTAAACAACAGACTCCTTAGTATCCATTAGACATAGAGTTTGAATGCATTTTGGAATCAAAGAAGAAAAACACTAAACCAATTACCAATTTGTGATTAATCGGCATAGGAAATAAAACAACTGATTGGAACGAAACTGCAAAGATTTTCAACTAGAGAATCGAAATTGCAAGATTATGTTTAAATAAAAAGCTGCATTTTCTTAATTTACTGTGTGGATAATTTACAAATTATGCAAATCTGAAAAGCAAATGAAATCACGTAACTGATTTATAGACACTGTATATTAACTGAATTACAACCATTTATGTTCATTTTTAATAAATCAGTTCCTTAGATCCAAATAGTAATTTGTTGGTGGATCTATTAAGTTAATGAAAAGTTTGAAATATTTGTTGATACTTGTACTAAATAGTGATTTGCCATCAATTTTTCGTAACATTGCGGCATGTTACTTAAATCTGCTTCAATTTAGACTACCACCCAAATAGTTTAAGATGACTATACCTGCAGTGTAACATTTAATCTCTTGCATCCGACAGCTATCCAGAATTTCTGAAATAGATTTGTGATCTTGCTTTTAACTCTGCTGCTGGAGGAGACAGGCACAACCCACTCCAAATTCATCAAATATAATTCAAATGATATGATCAAAAGAAGATTCGGTCAGTTTAAGGGAGTTGGATTTTGAATTACAAATGCATTGAGAGGCCACTTCAGAGGACATTAATACATAGTGGAAAGCACGAGATACTATTTAAAATGCTGCTTAAACTAGTGCGCATGAGACTTCTGCTTCCAAACCCATCATTAATTTCTCATTAAGAGCAAAAAAATTGTGGAAATATTCACCAGTTCTAGAAGCATCTGTAAAATGCAAGAGTTACTATTTCAGGTTGTGGGAGCAAGGTGGGGGATGGGCATTAAGGTGGTAACAAGTAGGATCATTAACTGTTTTCTCTTCACAATGCTGCCACATTTGCGGAGTCTTTCCAGCATCTGCAATATTTTGTTTTTGTAGCAATTGTTCACATGAGCTTTTCCTTTTTCTTCATATTCAATGTCAATTTTTCAGGTCTACAACTGTAATGCTGCACAGTAGATATGTCTCTGTATATCTGAAACTACAAGTGCATTCAAACATCTTAACAGAATCAACACACAAATGCACAACAGAAAAATCTGCTTATTTAGCCCTTTTTGGAATTCTATTAAAAGTTCTACAATTTTCTAAAAATCTCAGTTATACAATAAATTGTACAATGACTTGCACCTATCAATATACACTGATCAGTTTTAAACACATTTTATATATTTAGATCGGAATTGTCTACAATGAGGGATTTATCTAATATAGTTCATACGGAAAATCAAACAAATATCCCACATGCTATGAAATTTTGAAGTTTGAGAATAAATATTTTAAGCAATATTTCTGAGCAACAAATATTCAATTATGTTTAAAATTTGCTCTTTTTCCACAGGCCTTAAATTTCAACCCATTTTACCCCTCTCGCTGGAATAAACAATCCAACTGTAACTAAAGGAACACTATGTATTGTTAAACAGATAGAAACAGAATCCCTGCAGTGTAGAATGAGGCCATTTGGCCCATTAAGTCTGCACTGACCTTCCGAAGAGCATCCCAAACACCACCTCCTCCACCCCATTCCCATAACCCCATGTTCGTTTTTTTTTAAAAGCCATGGCTAAGCTGCCAGACCTGCACATCCCTGGACACTACTAAGAATGTCAAATTTCATTTGGCCATGAATCACGACTATAGAAAGTGAGATTACACCATCTGATGCTATATTTTTCAGGTTAAATAACTTCTGGAAATGAGAAGGTAAGATCTTGTTTTGGGTTTTATGTTCGAAAAATGGATATTTTGGTTATGAACCAAAAATATTCTTGATTATTGTGCTTTACTTACTGGGAATAAATGACTGACAATCAGTTACAACAATATTTCTCAAAAAAACACAAGATTGCATTAAAGGATCATACAGGAATGTCACATTATGGGAAATGTATTTAACGTTTAACTAAATGGTAACTCACAATACATCTCAGGAAAAAAAACAATAAGAATGACCAGGTTTCCATACAAAAATTGTTGAGCATTGCATCAATGGATAGCATTAATACCGAGTCATAAACTCGATTTCACACGTGGAAATGATGTATTGATGCATATGGCATGCCAACAGGAACACTACCTGCTTGATTCTACCTGCCAAGATTAATTAAGGCATTGCATCTCCTTGTTGTTTTACTAAGATCTTGTTTCAGAGAAACTTTAATTAAAATACACAGTCTTTAATATAACTAAGCATATACAGATAAATGGAAACAAGATAAATTGTATCCAACAATTTTAAATATTTTAACCAACACTGAATTCTCAAATTACAATATGTGAAGCTGAATACCCTCAAAAAACATAAGAATTATTACGATAGCACAAAACAAGCTCCGAATTATCTTTCTGAAGAGGCCTCCAAACAATAATCAAAAAGACAAAATGTTACATACAGAAAATCTAAATAATGAACAATATATGACAAATTGTACCATCTGAGTCAGTGCAGCTCAATGATCCAATAACACCTTTGAAGTCAGATATCCTGACTTGATATCTGCTTAATTTAAAAATCTGCAAAAATATTGTTATAGAGCAACGTCTCAAAGCAAACTTACACTGCTTGTTTCCTATCATTAGAATAAATTCTCATTTCAGGGATAAACAAAATACTTTAAAATAGTATGGACCTTCAGAGGATGGAATTTCACATTTCACAAATCTTACACTTCGACGCCTTTTGTTTTGCCTTGACCTGTTTGTGCTGTTAGCCTTCGCTTGCAAAACTGCTTGCAACCTAGATGCTCAGATTTCAGTTCCAAGGGGTACACTCTCAGGAAACTGTATGGCCAAGGAGAGCAAAACAAGCAGTGGCATTAATAAGCTGCAACTCACTGTCTACAAGAGGTGTAGAAGCAGAGACTACCCAATGTTTTCAAAACAAAGTTGGATGGGCACTTGAGATAAATAGCCTTCCAAAGCTCTGAGGATAGAGCAGGGATAATGTGTCTGGTCAGATTGCTCGAAAGAAGCAGCAAAGACTTAATGGGCCAAATGACCACTTATTATCTCATTGTAATGAAATGATAATGAAGGCTAATGTCATTTAAAGAGTTTGAAACAGCTCTAACAAATTAAATTTGGAACTTTTGAAAAATCTGGAATAATTTGGACTCTTGCTTTAGATTGAAAGTTTAAAATTAATGACCGACAAGAATGGAAAATTGCTTTTGTTTACAAAATATGAAATGAACCCAATATTTCACTACAGTCAGTGATCACAAGTGTTAATCTCACATGCAATCTCACTTTGCAATGGAAATTTGAAACTACCATAAAACCCCACAACAGGCACATTTTTGCACTGCTTTAAATAGTAACTTGTACTAAAGCATGACTTCTTAAATCTATTTATAATGTTTTCTAAAAGTTACCAGCCTTTTGCAGGCCTAGCAATAATTTATAATAAGACATTGTACAGTACGTATACTCACATATGCATTCAGAGATGCTGAAAACTTTAAACTGAGAATTTTTTATTTCAGGTTTTCTGAAATATTATATGTACCGAACAATATTAAAAATATATTTACATCTGATGTCAAGATTGATACCAATTTCTTCATAGCAATCACTTCTATTCAACTGTAAACTCAAAATTGTTAATCTAATTGATAGTACAATAATTCAAATCAAAGAGAATGCTGGTAATGCTCAGTTCGTGCGACTTAGGTAGAAAGTGCAACAGGAGCTAGCGGTTCAGATCAATGATCTTTCAACAGAACATCATTTACCTGAAAAGTGAACTTTGTTTCGCTCTCCACAGATGCTGCCTCACCTGGTGAGCATTCCCAGAATATCCTGTTTTGATTTGAAATTTCCAGCATTTGTTGTTATTTGCCTTTGTATATATGCATGGTTCCAATTCCAACAACACAACTTCAAGAAATGAAAACTTCAGTATATTCATATTGTCAGCTAAAAGCGCAACTTCTATAGTTATCACATGAATAATCTCAAATCAATCCAGTTATTGCACAGAGACTGACACCCAATCGGTCAGTATTCATGCAGATAACTTGATGGAAATATGCTTATGCAGTGAAGCAGGCCATATATAGTAGGCATCCCAGATTGCCTCAAAACGGAGACGGTCAGATAAATGTACAACTGAGGTAGCATCAGTGCTGATTCTCTCAAGCTGTTGGGATCATGAAGCTTTTCCATTGGATATCTTTGTGTGTGTATGTGTTTATAGTAAACTAACAGTTAACAACGCTTTTGATTTGACAACTTTGTTTCGATTTGCTGCAAGCAAAGTTCATGTTATAAAACCATTTTTTTTTGCCAGAGGAAAACAAGATTTTGACTTTAATTCTGAAAAACAGAAGCTCAAACAAATTCACAATTTAATTCAAAATATTTTACTTATTACACTACCATGAATCTAACTGTGATTTGGAGGTGCCGGTGTTGGACTGGGGTGGACAAAGTTAAAAATCACACAATACTAGGTACAGTCCAACAGGTTCATTTGGAAGCACTAGTTTTTGGAGTAATGCTCCTTCATTAGGTGGTGGTGGAGTATAAGATCAGGACACAGAATTTATAGCAAAAGTTTACAGTGTGATATAACTATTGAAGTAGTCTTGGATTGTTTGTTAAGTCTCTCGTCTTTTAGGAAGGGCATGTTAGTTTCATTTCTTTCATATGTAAGTCTCAGAACTTTCCTAAAGTTACATTCTCAAGTGAACTTTAATAATAGGTGCCATGTCGGCCCAGATAATGTATGGAGGTGTGAGGTGCCTTGCATGAGACGGTGTTCCAATATTCACACTGATTCTAATCTAAAAAAGGGATTTACAGAATCTTACATGGATTCATGCAGTTTTTGAGCAAAATAAAATGTAATTCTGCAAGTACAAGTTCACCCCACAAACCTGTGTGTGTATGCGTGGGGGGCAATGCGTGTCTGTGAGAGAAAGTGTGTGTGTGTGTGTGTAAAGGGATATAGGTCTGTGAGAGGGTGAGTGTGAGAGTGTGGAAGCATATGTGTTAGAGAGGGTGTGTGTGGCGCAGTGGGGTCACCTGTAGTCTGGCATGAACTCAAGGTCCCGGTTGACCCAAAGTCTCTCTCACTCTCCGACAGACACACAACGACACTCCTACAGAGAGACGATCTCTCTCTCTCTCTCCCCCTCTCCCCTCCCCCCCGTCTCTGACACGCACACCTTTAACTCTGACTCATACGCATACACACATCCACAGACTGCCACCCCCCCCCCCCCCCCCACTGCATGCGCGGGCACACCCCCCAGTTAAACTTGTACTTGCAGAACAGTTTACCCCACTAACTTGTGTGTGTGCGCGCGCGCATGCAGTGGGAGGGGGGGGGGGTGGCAGTCAGTGTCTGTGGATGTGTCGGGGAGAGGGGGAGAGGGGGAGAGGGGGAGAGAGAGAGAGAGAGAGTGTCGGAGAGTGAGAGACTTTGGGTCAACCGGGACCTTGAGTTCATGCCAGACTACAGGTGACCCCACTGCGCCCCACACACCCTCTCTAACACATATGCTTCCACACTCTCACACTCATCCTCTCACAGACCTATATCCCTTTACACACACACACACACACTTTCTCTCAAAGACACGCATTGCCCCCCACACATACACACAAAGGTTTGTGGGGTGAACTTGTACTTGCAGAATTACATTTTATTTTGCTCAAAAACTGCATGTAAGATTTTGCAAATCTCTCTCTTAGATTAGAATCAGTCTGAACATTGGAACACAGACAGCCTCACACCTTCAATGCATTATCTGGGCCGACATGTCACTGTTGTTAAAGTTCACTTGAGAATGTAACTTTAAGAAAGTTCGGAGATTTACAAACGAAAGAACTGAAACCAACATGCCCATTCTAAAAAGATCAGAGATTTAACAAACAATCCAGGTCTTTTTCAATATATAATTTCAGTTACGCCACACTGTAAACTTTTGCTATAAATTCTGTGTCTTGATCTTACATTCCACAACCACCCGATGAAGGAGCAGCGCTCCGAAAGCTAGTGCTTCCAAATAAACCTGTTGGACTATAAACTGGCGTTGTGTGATTTTTAACTATGAATCTAAGTGTTTAACTCCTGAATTATAACTTCACCTCCAATTTTATTTGGTTTTCTCTCCTGAGACTAACTTTCTTAAAATAATAACGTACCCACTATTTGAACATTGTGTTTCACATACC
This sequence comes from Chiloscyllium plagiosum, assembly GCF_004010195.1. Classification (NCBI taxonomy): domain Eukaryota; kingdom Metazoa; phylum Chordata; class Chondrichthyes; order Orectolobiformes; family Hemiscylliidae; genus Chiloscyllium; species Chiloscyllium plagiosum. The sequence goes on along the minus strand of NC_057721.1, from coordinate 19,304,658 downwards.
TGTTAAGGACATTTCAGTTCTCTACCCACCAATCGCTACAATCCATCCACCCAATACATGCCGGTTAATTTTTATCAAGATCTTTATTCATGTAATCAGCCTTACTTTTCATCTCGATTCTTTATATATCCCTTGCATTCACTGCTCATTGTTTCTCTCTATCTCATGTACCATTTTCATTCGCCTGGCTACTGGCGTTTTGCTACCTGAAAACATTCCTGCCAGACTTTCCCATCATTTAAATACTTCAGAGAACTTAGCTAGCTACATAACCAATAAAATGCATGTCAAATTGCCTAATACTGTGATCTTATGTTTGTAAAATGACAATTTCAAGACAAAATATATCACACTCATGAAAACTAATCCTCATTAAAAGGCATCATAGAAAATTTACATGTTTTCTAGCTTGAGATTGATTGTCTATTCATTTGATATTTAACTATTCTAAAAACCAGTACTAGTTTTGGGTTGAAGATAATTAGTTTGACACATTGTGATCGCAGACGCAAGTCAAATACAAAGATAAGCCCTTGAATAAAATCAAACCAGAAGCGTTACACCAAATCTTCAATGGCTATCTTCGCAGGATTAGGTTGAAGTTTGAGGAATTCTTTCCAGTTATTAATGAGCCCTCGATTGTACTCATCTGTTTTTATGATTAGTCCACAGAGGTACTTTTGTCCAGTTTTGTCTCTCAAAGCAAAGCGTATTTCTCTTTCCGTGATGTTGTAGCTGATATTGATGAGCTGGATGAGGAAGAGGTAGCTCATCCCTGCAGTGACTATCGTGCAGTACCAGACACAGGTGAATGACAATGCCGTACTGTGAAATAAGGAAAGCAGAATTTACAACATTTCAGATATGTGGCGTTCACTCTGTAATTACCTCAGGTCAATACAGTCAAAGCAGCAAAGCTGATTATAACAATGTTGTTCTATCAAAAAGTATTGTTCTAAGTAGTTTCAAAATAACTCAAATTTAGATATTATAAAAAAGACAGACATGCAAATGCCATTGTAAATTCAATATTTATTCTAGTTTGAACATAATTTACAATTTATTAAATATTTGTTGTGTAGACATGCATTTCATAATTAAGCATAAAAACTGAAAGCCGTTTAAACAATGAACCCTACTCCAATTTATAAAGCATCTGGTTATCTGAAAGTTCAATGAATTATTTTAAGACAATGAAATGACCAATTTGACAGGTCTGTTGTACTCAAGTTCAAGGCAAACTTATCGAGTTGTTCAGGGAAATTAGTGTTTTTGGGTAGACAGATAGATATAATTTCAACTGGAAATATTAGATACTATTAGCTGTTATGTAGATCAGTTTAACAAGCATTATCCTCCATCTTAAACATTTAGCCATTCTCTCTCTTTCCTCCTTTCAGAGGCTCCTTAAAACCAAGCTCTTTGACCAGACATTTGTTATATTCTTTACAGTTCCTTGTACAGCTTGGAGTTAAATTTTGTATGATGGCACTCTTGCAAAATGCCTTGGAATTCTGCCAGGGATGCAATGTACAATTCTCTATGCAGTGAGATTCTAATTGAAGACATGCTGAAAGTACTGAACAGCGGCAAATACGTTCCAAGTGAGCCTACCAACAATATCCCCTGGCTAATCTCATCTTGCCACCATTCAGTTATTATGCAATGGAGGAGGTAGAATTTTCTCAGTTAGAGATGGTGTTGCAAATGGAGAAAACAGTGAGATTAAGGAGAATATCAATTTTGTAATAATTATTCTTTATGCATTCCTTCATCGCAAGACATTCATTACTACTAAACAACTAATGTAACTGGTCGTTCCCTGTAGCCAAATCAATAAGATTAAAGCATTTTCTTTCCAAATTTAATGAAAGCCTGACAATGCTCAATACTTCAAATTACAAATAGTACGCTTGAAAAAGAAATCTATATGTTATTAAATATTCAGCAGTGCAGAATGAGAGTTGGAGTCAGACTTCTTAAACGCCGACTTTGCTAAGTCCTTCAATGATCACAACAGAAAGCTGTTTCTCAAGCTTGTTTTAAACTTGTACAGACCAAGATGAACATTACTTCCAAATATTCACTGCATCCTGTGACACTGAAACAAGAACCTGACCATCAGAGATGGCAAACAGATGATTTTCAGTTGGTATTCAGAATTATAGAATTTATTTTCATAGATGAAGGTCTGATTTGTGATTTTATTACCTGTGAATTCTCAGTAACTTCAGCAACAGAAAAAAGACCTAATTGTTGGAATATCCTCTGACTTACACCAGGATTTTACAAATGGCCAAGCACTTTCCTTAAATTTTGGAGCATACTACAAATTTGAGTGGCACTTAAACGCTCCCTCCATAGCCATGCGGTGCACTTTTCATCTGACATCAGAGATCGTCAGCCTTCATACTGAACAATAACCTTTAAGCACCAGTATTATATTGCTGAATATCTATTTTCACTTACATTTCATCAGGTTTGATTGTGAAGTCAACAACTTGGATTACAGGTCACGAGAAAGACAAGAGAAGGGCAAAAGTGAGTGAACAGGTTACAGGAAAAGGACAGAGCAGGTAGATAGGCAACAACAACTTACATTTATATAGCACCTTCAATATGCCAAGGCACTTCACTTCAGCATTACTAATAAAAGTATGACACAGTCACAGGTGAAGATAATCTGGACAGATGACCAAAAGCTTAGAACACAAGAGAGGTGGATTTAAAGACACATCTTAAAAAAAAAGTAGAGGTATAGAAAAGAATTCCTTGACAGATAAAAGGCATGTGTGCCATTGCCGGACTGACTAAAACCAGGGTTGCTCAAAAGACCAGAATTGGACCTAGATTCTGAAGGATTGTTAGGAAGAACGAGTTTATAATGGGATTTGAACACACGGATGAGAATGTTAAAACCGACCAGGTCATAATGCAACTCAAGCATAGGGATAATGGGTGAACGAGACTTGCTATCAGCAAAGCTACGGAGGTAAGCACGTTTACATATTGTGCAAGGGGACAGCACCAGAACAGCAACACAGAAGTAGAAATGAGCAGTAGGCTATTCAAATGTGCTCCTGTACTCAATGGTTCAGAACAGGTTCGGAAGAAGTCATACTAGAAACATTTGTTCTGTTTCTCGCTCCACAGATGCTGTCAGACTTGCCAAGTTTCTCCAGTACTTTCTGGTTTCATAGCAGACCTGCAGAGTGCTTTGCTTTTATTGAGCATTAGCCATCTCACTACCCATTGCTATGAGAATCCGAGGATGAAGTATGACTGGACCCAAGGACTAGTAAGAACTGTGGCTCAGTACTGCTTCCTTAGTTCGAAGGTCCTTTCCATTTCCTAATTTACAGCTATTTACAAGATGTGACTTTTATTCTCAAGAGTGAAGACACCTTAATTAATTCATTTTTATATTGTGCAATACCTGGACTCGGACAGCCTACTCTCCAGTTGGTTCAAAATCTTGTTGTTCTAAGAAACTATCCCCAAAACATGCTGTGAACTCAACAACGCTAATTTTGTCCATCTGGTTTCTCCAAACTATTTGTCATAAAATTTCTCCTAATTACCACTAGGAGAAGCTCCCACTATTTATTAACTTACACTCTACACAACCACCAGTGAATTTTTGCCTTTGTTAATTTTCATCTTTACATAAACCGCTTCTCCATCCTAGTTTCCTGAACATAGGCAACCCTTCCTATTGTGTTAGCATCATCACTAATTAACATGGCGACCCCTTCATCCTTTGCAGGTGATTCTCTGCCTACATTTGAATAGATAACTATGGAGAAAGTGAGGACTACAGATACTGGAGATCAGTGTTACTGGAAAAGCGCAGCAGGTCAGGCAGCATCCAAGGAGCAAGAGAATCGACGTTTCGGGCATGAGCCCTTCTTCAAAAGGCTTCCTGAAGAAGGGCTCACGCCTGAAACGTCAATTCTCCTGCTCCTTTACTGCCTGACCTGCTGCGCTTTTCTAGATAACTATGGAGTCAGCTAGAAGGTTGGAAGAATGGCACAATTCAGTTGAAGGGAGAAATGTGCTGCCCACAAATTCTACTCTATATACTTACTTTAAATTTCAAAGACAGACGGCCATAGAATTTGAATGATTGGATACATATGCATACATGGACCTTTTTCGACTTATTAAAATCATTGTTGAATTAATGTATTAGATTAGATTAGATTACAGTGTGGAAACAGGCCCTACAGCCCAACAAGTCCACACCGACCCGCCGAAGCGCAACCCAGCCATACCCCTTTATTTACCCCTATACCTAACACTACGGGCAATTTAGCATGGCCAATTCACCTGGCCTGCACATCTTTGGACTGTGGGAGGAAACCGGAGCACCCGGAGGAAACCCACGCAGACACGGGGAGAATGTGCAAACTCCACACAGTCGCCTGAGGCGGGAATTGAACCCGGGTCTCTGGTGCTGTGAGACAGCAGTGCTAACCACTGTGCCACCGTGCCGCCCACTAATTGCTGTGTATCTGAATGTAGGGCAAGAGACCTTCCAACTCTTGAACTGTCCATCTCCCTTTCCACCTATCCATTCCACCCTCCTCTCCGACCTATCACCATCACCCCTCGCCTTCATCTACCTATCGCATTCCCTGCTACCTCCCCCCCCACCAGCTCCCATCCCTCCCATTTATCTCTTAGCCCTCTTGGGCCACATCACCTCCCCCAATTCCTGATGAAGGGCTTACATTGAAACATTGATTCTCATGCTCCTGGGATGCTGCCTGACTGGCTATACTTTTCCAGCATCACACTTTCAACTCTGATCTCCAGCACCTGCAGTCCTCACTTTCTCCTAGTTGATTACAATCTTACTGCAGAGTCTCTTCCAAGGGTGCCTACTTGAAAGTTCTCCTCCTCCCTCCACAAAGATCTCAGTGAGTCTCTCACACTGCACCCACCCCCCTCCCCAGGTCATCTCCTCTGCCCTGAAGCTCTTCACACCCCCAGCCCCACCCTCCTCCCATTTATCTCTCAGCCCCCTCCAGCCACCCCACATTCCTGATGAAAAGTTTATGAGATTAGATTAGATTCCCTACAGTGTGGAAGCACGCCCTTTGGCCCAACAAGTCAACACCAACCCTCCAAAGACTAACCCACCTAGACCCATTCCCCTACATTTACCCCTGACTAATGTACCAAACACTATAGGCAATTTAGCCTGGCCAATTCACCTGACCTGCACATCTTTGGACTGTGGGAGGAAACTGGAGCATCCAGAGGAAACCCACACAGACACTGGGAGAATGTGCAAACTCCACACAGTCACCCCAGAGGCAGGAATAAATCCTGGGTCCGAGGCGCTGAGAGGCAGCAGTGCTAACCACTGAGCCACCGTGCTGCCCCAAATGCTTGAAACGTAGACTCTCCTGCTCCTCGGATGCTGCGAGACCGGCTGTGCTTTTTCAGCACTACACTCTTTAACCCCATTTTATCCCACCGTTGCAGTGATGTGCAGATTTTGAGAAAGGGGTTTTGTACAAGTTCTCCAAAAGGGATCATTTCCAAACTCTTAAGAAAGTGGACATCACTGATCTGACTGGCATAGCTCATCAGGCATTTAATCAATGACGTGTCTGGGCAAGGCATTGGTGCAAAGGGGCACAGGAGTGATACTAATTGGATAGTAGAGAAATGGTGCAGTTTCTCATTACCAACTGAGAGCTGCACTGGACTCTGCATTTCAACTCTATCCTCAGACCACAATATTTGTCTCAGAATCAGGGGACTGGTCTCTTAGAACCTGTGGGTGACTTGGATTCCTGCCCAGAATTGTTCGTTTCAGGGGCAAGACCAAATGATGTCAGGGAACATGCTGGCCTGACCGCACAGTGGCCAATTTCATTGACCTTGAAAAGATTATATCTGTAAATCTAATGCTGAATACGCAATGTTCAATCATGCACACCATGAAGGTGAATGATAATTGTAAGGGCATCTCCAAAATTTGCCAATAAAATCAGGACAGAATTAGAAAATAATATCAGTGGACTGATGAATGTGTTTAATACTTGTCAATGGGGCATGGAGGTGTATTGCAGTAAAATGACAGACAAGGTGCGTGCATTATGTTTCATTGCTGAAAGTGATGCTTGAAATAGGCAAAATGGTCTAATACAATTCTAATCCTCAAACGACAAAAAAAGAAGACATTCTGAGTGCCACATAACATTAAAATGCTGTGAGTAGCAAAAGGAAAAAGCAGTTTCTCTGGAAGGTCAGTTGTTTTAAGCAAACCACCAGCCAAGGTCAGTTACTATCACCTTCCTGAGGACTGGTGTCATGGCTGCTTCAAAGCTCAACTATTGAAGCATATTAAAAATCAAACTTGCCCAAAAATAAGTTTTATTTCTAATATCATTAGTTTTGTAAATATCGTCAAGAGTAAAAACTGGATGCATCTTGCAAAGTTGCTTTTGAAGAGCTTAGAAAATTTATATAAGAATTGATTTGCTTTTTCAAAAAAATAAATGGGTTAGACTTCCTACCCAAATGTGCTTCAACAAGCTTCAAAATGTCAACTACAATAAATCCCAAATCCGGCGAAGACTTTTAATTGACATCTTTGTGCTTCTAGGAAGAGGATGGAAGTTTTCAGCAGCCTAACTCCATCACCGCTCATACTCAGACCTGTCAGGCACTTTATGCACATTGTCTTTAGTATGGGAGTATTAACATGTAATGTGTACTGACATTTCGACTAGTTCTTTCACGCTGGACATTAGACTCGGCTCAGTGATAACACTCTTGTCCTCAAGTCAGAGGGCCATGGGCTCAAATCCCAATCCAGAGGCCTGAGCACATAATCCATAATGGCACTCCGGTATGGTACTGAGGGGACATCAGGCGCCCTGACTTTCAGATGAGATATTAAACCAAACTCCTGCTTAAAATCTGGTTGATCTACTAAAAGAATGCTCTCTAGGTGTGCAGGGCAAGACTTATTCCTCAACTAAAACCTCAAACAGATCATCTAATCAATTATTTCATGATGCTTTGTGTCAAGGTTCCCAGGATTTGCTATTAAAAGTAGGAAGTAAATATCCCACTGATTACAGTTGGTTTTAACTCTATTTGCGAGCTAAATAGTGCTTCCCTTTAACCCAAAGAGTGAATGACTCCTGAGAACGAAGAACAAATATTTGAGTGAGGCGGTATCCCAGTGCTCCCACTTGAGGTCAATATACCTCTCCATTGCCTGACCTGTGCAATGCTCATGAAGCAGTGACCTTGGATATTCTCTGTTCCATGTTTGAGAGGAGCACAGGCATTTGGGCCACAGGAAAGGTTCAGCATGGGGACTGCAATAAACAGACAACAGGTGACAAGGGCTGTTCTCTGGGGCAGGACAGCCAGAGTTGCTCTGAAGTGGTGATGGTGACAGAGAGCTCAGAGAAGGAAAAGAAATCCAAGAGATGAGAATCTAAACATTGACTGATAGCATCTTCTCCTCAAAACAGACTGCTTCATATTGTTGTAGTGGTCACTTTGAAGTCAGCGAAGGATAAAACCACAGCCACTCTTAACTCAATCTAATACTTATTAACAGAAAGAAAAACAACATAAATGCACATCCTAACTCAATTACACGCCAGGTTGTGAGCATCTCTTGATTTCTGCTCCCGTAAAACCTTAATGCCGTTCACTTGCACGTAATTATGGGGAGGTGATGGCCGAGCAGTATTATCGCTGGACTGTAAATCCAGAGACCCAGGTAATGTTCTGGGGAACCCAGGTCTGAATCCCACCCAGATGGTGGAACTTGAATTTACTAAAAATCTGCAAGTAAGGTTCGATTGTCCGACAAACCCACCTACTTCACTCATGCCCCTTTGGGGAAGGAAACCGCCATCCTTCCACAGTCTGGCCTACACGTGACTCCAGAACCTCAGCAACGTGGCTGACTCTCAAGGGCCTCTGGGACGGGCAACAAATGCCGGTCTAGCTAATGACGCTCTCATCCCGTGAATGAAAAAAAGTTAAACACAATTGATATTTAATTAATGAGGACTGTACCAGAAATCAAACATTGTCATGCGTCCATGCTCCTTAGGAATCTTCTGTTATGAATATCCAAATTCTCCTAAGTCTGCAAAGCATATTTCCCAGTAATTCAAGAGCATGCCTTAAGTGATGGAATACACCTGACAGGTTGTGACAACCTCTGCAATTTCAAATCCCACTCCACTTCCAATGTTTTTTCCCTTTTAACTCTCACAGGCCTAAATTTAGAGCTTTTATTTTAGGAGAGCTGTGCCAGTTTTTGTCAGTTTATCTAAGCTAGCAAGCTTGATTATATATAATTACATTTTCATCCTACCTACAGTAAAATGGTAAGCAGCTGATGATCTCATGGTATATCTGGTTACAAACACTTTCGTATCAAAATAAAAAGCTTTCAAAAATCTATACTAAAACAAAAACGTTGTGATGTAAGAAACATTTCCAAATTCTTTACAACACTTAAGAAACTGGAACAATCCACACCGTCTGGGCTATGTGTCAGTAACAATTGACCAGATACTAAAAGTCGTAATGCAATTTTGTGTTCTTCTGGTAAACAATGATAAGCATGCTGCTTTACTCATGAAGTGTCCCAGAAGGTATGTGTTATTCATGTGATAACGTGAGAACAAAACAATTTAACTCTTTGTATTTTAAGACTAATCCCAGGAGGCACTGGTTAGCACTGGGCAGTTTAAATGCTGACCATTTGCCTCCACAAATGCAGATATCACAAATGCTTCTCCCCCCACCAACCCCCCAATCAGTTTCAATTGTAAATCAATCTCTAGGCTGTTACAGACTTGTGCAAATTGAACTCTTAATTGGGCCTCCACAGTACAAAATGGGTAGTAATATGCAGTCACTTAGCAATCTCGACAGAGATAAGAATGATGTGCATAAACTAGGAATATGAAGTCAAGTGAATAAATCAGAGTCAGAGAGACATACAGAATGGCAACAGACCCTTAGGTCCAACTCGTTCATATCAATCAGATATCCTAAACTGATCTAGTTCCATTTGTCAGCATTTGGCCCACATCCCTCTAAACCCTTCCTATTCACGTACCCTTCCAAATGCCTTTTAAAATGTTATACCTACTTCTTCCACTTCCTCTGGCAGCTCATTCCATACACACACCATCCTATTTGTGAAAAGGTTGCCTCTCCAATCCCTTTCAAATCTTTCCTCTCTCACCTTAAACCAGAGTTCTGGACTCTGAAAAAGATCTTGACAACTCATCGTATCCATGCCCCTCATTCTCCACACCTCAGCCTCTGACGCTCCAGGGAATATAACCCCAGCCTATTCAGCCTCTCCCTATAACTCAAACCCTTCAATCCCAGTGAAATAACTGCACAGAGGCTGGTATCCAGTCACCAAGTCATCCTTTATTGACATGTGCACAGTACACTGGCTGTGGCCAGCCAGCTCAGAGACAGTCCCCTGAACGGAGGAGCTTCTGAATCCCCCGGTTATATTAGTCAGCCAGGGCTTTCCCGATTAGGGTTGTTAATCTGGGTCAAACAGTGACCTTGCAGTCAACAAAGTCAACTTGTATCCAACGACTACACCCAGAAACATCCTTGTAAGTCTTTTCGCAACCCTTTCAGATTGAACACCATCTTTCCTGTAGCAGGGAGACCAAAATTTAATGCAATATTCTAAAAGTGGCCTAGCCAATGTTGTGTACATCCGCAACATGACATCCCAACTCCTGTACTTAATGCATTGACCAATGAAGGCAAGCATGTCAATTGCCTTCACCACCCTGTCCACCTGCCTTCCAAGGAACTGTGCACCTGCACCCCTAGGTCCCTTGGCTCAAACTGTTCTAAGGAGAAAGTGAGGTCTGCAGACGCTGGAGATCAAAGCTGAAACTTTATTGCTGGAACAGCACAGCAGGTCAGGCAGCATCTAGGGAACAGAAGATTCGACGTTTCGGGCACATGCCCTTCTTCAGGAATGAGCAGAGAGTGTTCAGCAGGAGAAGATAAAAGGTAGGGAGGAGGGACTTGGAGGAGGGGCGTTGGAAATGTGATAGGTGGAAAGAGGTCAAGGCGAGGGTGATAGGTCGGAGTAGGGTGGAGGCGGAGAGGACAAGAAAAAGACTGCAGGTCAGGAAGGCGGTGCCAGGCTGGAGGGATGCGGCTGAGACAAGG
>NC_057721.1:19289677-19294438 GCF_004010195.1 Chiloscyllium plagiosum | reverse complement strand
ATCACTGATTGCAACATTCCGTAAAAGACCTTCAAGGAAAATAACACCAACTAACTTTCCAATAACAGAATGGGAGAACATCAGAAACAGGGGCAGGCCATTCACATCCTAAGCCGGCCTTGCCCTTCACTAAGACCAGTCTGACCTGCTCCAAGTCTCAAATCTTCCTCAATGTCCAAGTCTACTTGAGCACTTTCATAGAGCACAGAACAAAGAACAGTCCTGATTTGAAGATGCTGGTGTGGGAATGGGGTGTACAAAGTTAAAAATCACACAACACCAGGTGATAGTCCAACAGGTTTCATTGGAAGCACTCGAGCTTTCGCAGCATCGCTCCTTCATCAGGTGATAGTGGAGGGCTCAATCCTAACACAGAATTTATAGGACAAATTTGCAGTGTGATGTAACTGAAATTATATATTGAAAATTTGATTGTTAGCCTTTCATATGTTAGAATACCATGATAGTTTAATTTCTTTCATATGAAAATCACAAAACCTTTTTTTTTAAAGTTGCATTCTCAGGTTAACTGCTAACAAGAGCTCGACAATATGGTGACGGTGTTGCCTCCCTGTGTTCTCTCTCTATGCCATGATGTTTAGATTGATTCTCATCTAAAAGTGAGATAACGGAGTTTTACATGACTTCATGCAGTTTTTGAGCTCACAGTGCTACAGGAATGCATGCAGTTCGGACCTTCATCCCTCGACGTTGTGCCATTTATCTTCTCTAAGATCAGACTAACCTACATGCTTCCATTTACTTTGTTCCATGTGCCTATCTAAGAGTCTCTTAAGTTTCTCTCACGGAAAAGGTGGGGGGGTGCGGCCAGTGTTTTTGCGGAAGATGGATTGTTCCACATACCCTACGAAGAGGCAGGCATAGCTGGGGCCCATGCGGGTGCCCATGGCTACTCCTTTTGTTTGGAGAAAGTGGGAGGATTGGAAAGAAAGGTTGTTCAGGGTGAGGACCAGTTCGGACAGTCGAAGGAGGGTGTCGGTGGAAGGGTACTGGGTGGTACGGCGGGAAAGGAAGAAGCGGAGTGCTTTGAGTCCTTCGTGATGGGGGATGGAGGTGTACAGGGGCTGGATGTCCCCCTCCCACTCCACCGAGGATATGCAGGTCATTGGACTCATCCACCGCCAAACCACAACGGGCGTGGGTGGTGTCACGGACGTAGGTGGGGAGTTCTTGGACTAATGGGGACAGGACCGTGTCGAGGTAGGAGGAGATGAGTTCGGTGGGGCAGGAGCAGGCTGAGACGATGGGTCGTCCGGGGCAGTCAGGTTTGTGGATTTTGGGCAGGAGATAGAAACGGGCGGTTCGGGGTTGTGGTACTATGAGGTTGGAGGCGGTGGATGCATTGGCATCTACGTTGATAGTGTTGTGAATACCTAGCTCATAGATCACGTGTTAGAGTCTTCATTTCTAATGTTAGGAATTAAACTTTAACAGTTTAAAAAAAAAGAATAAACGCAAATGTAGCACCTGAGGGAGTAGTAGAAAATGGTTGGTTCATTATGTTTCAAAAAGGTTAAAAGCAAAGAAGGAAAAGTAATTAAAAAGTTGGGGTTAAGAGACTGCCAAAATACCAAATACAAATGGTAGTTCAGAAGTTTACTCATGTTCAGCAAAATCAGAACAGAAAATTTGTGGGCAGCACAGTGGCTAGCAGCGCTGCCTCATAGCACCAGGGACCTGGGTTCGATTCCAGCCTTGGGCCACTGTCTGTGTGGAGTTTGCACATTCTCCCCAGATATGTGCAGGCTTCCTCCCACAATCCAAAGATCTGCAGGTTAGGTGAATTGGCCATGCTAAATTGCCTATCACGTTCAGCGGTGTGTAGGTTAGGTGCATTAGTCAGGGGTCAATGTAGAGTAATAGGGTAGGGGAATGGGTCTGGGTGGGTTACTCTTTGGAGAGTTGGTGTGGACTTGGTGGGCCAAATGGCCTGTTTCCACACTGTAGGGATTCTATGAACTTCTATGAAAACGCGGAGCTATAAGAACAACTTATATAGCTGAAGCTTGTTGCAATGGCAGTCTAAAGGGAGCTTATTCAAGCTAAACTGACTTTAAAACATTAATTAATTCCTAAAGATAGGATATGATGCAGAATATTTTGTTACAATTTCAATTTATCTGAAAGGCATGTTTGCTGGGGAAAAAAAAAGTTGACATTTGGAGCTGGGAAAGTGCTGAAGCAAAGAAATGGCTTCAGGCAGCTGTTATTAGCAGACTCAAGGACAGAAGAAATTCCTGTAAGCCATTAATAGTTCAGTGTAGCTGACAGTTCAGTAAATTAATCAGAAAAGCATCATCTGGTTGGTGCAGCTAAGGAATATTGGAGGTGGAGAAATCCCTGGGGCAGTACCAGCTTTGTGAAGCTGGCTGTCTACAAAAGAGCAGTAATTGCACCCATGCATTAGTTCTTGAGTGTCATCTTGGCAATCCAGTGGAGTACAATCTCAGAGGAAGAGATTGAATTCCTTGGACAAGAGCAGTCATTGAGGGTGTCTGTATTAGGGAAGCCTTTACAAGAATTCTGAAAGTAAATCTTCAAAATGTGAAGGCCCAGAATCCCTTGTCAGTGAGAAAATATGTCCACAGAACCTTTCTGGACCACATTTACTATGTGATGTGCTGTGAAGCATTCCACCACAGTTTGTCTATTACTTATATTTACCTCCTGTTAATTCTAGATGTTAGAGTACAAGTTATAAGAATACAAGTAGATAGTTTTTCTGTTCTAACTTTGTGTAATTTACGCTGTTTGTTCAAATCTGTGGAATCATGTTGTTTTATTTTCTTACTAAGTACCTGGGATGTAAAATTTATCAAAATTTAATCAAAACAATTTACTTGTCCCTAGCCAGACCAAGATATAAATTTGACAATCAAAGCAGAGACCTTAACAATGGGTTCAAAAATTCTCCCCATGACATTTAATATAAAAAATGTCTAACACAAGAAGGTACTCAAATGAGCTAATGTTGGACAATACAGAAATGTTAAGAATAAAGATGACAACATAGGATTTTACTTTGATGCAATTTATGTCTACAATTGAAAAAATAAGTCTTTTCTATTGCTATTTTTGCATCCTTTGTGTTCTTCTGAATTCCTGATTGCATTACAGTTCCAAAAATGTCAGCATGTCTCAGGTATTTTTCTAGCCAGTACTTTGATGGATTATTTGAACTTGGGTCCCAAGAGTAAAGCCTAATGCTATCAATGATATTACCACTCTCCATTCTCAGCTGTGGCCTTTGGTGGAGGCTGATGGGGATGACTGAATAACCATCAGCTGCAGGAATCTGGTTCCTCATTCAGGAGTATAGTAGTTGCAAGGTGATAAAAATATGGGAGAAAAGCATCTCATCCCAGAGACACTGGGCTGAGGGATTCCAAACTCTGCAGTTATCACTATTCACAAAGCAATTACAGAGGAATCTTGATTACCCGAACACCAATTATCCAAAAATCGGATTATCTGAAGGAGATCTCGAGGTCCCGACAGAAACATTACATCAAAGAAGACAAAAACATTACATCAAAGATGTGTGTCCAACACTGATCGTGTCTTTTGCTTACAGTGATTAAAAGTGCTGCCGAGAGCAGTCCTGGACAGATGGGAGCGCAGGCATCATCTCAAAATGACTGACCTCCCACCGTTTCCCTCCCCACACTTTCCCTGGAGTTGTACACTGGCATGTGCCCTAAACCCCCTTTCCCCAGATAATCTCTCCAACCTGTCTAGAGGTTGCAGTAAAAAGTGTTGTGTGTATGTGCGAGAGAGTGAGTGCGAGAGAGAGCAAGAGAAAGCGAGAAAAAAAGCAGTCTTGTTGTTGGTGTCCAGTCTGGCTACCCTGGAGAGGCAGTGTTGGGGGCAGGAGACAGTGTTGGACGGGGTTGGGAGGTTGAGGGAGGCAGTGTTGGACAGAGTTTGGGGGGTTCAGGGTGGGCGAGGGGACGGTATTGGATGGGATTGGGGGGGCGGGGGGTGGCAGTGTGGTGGGTGGGCGGGGAGCAATATTGGACAGGGTTTGGGGGTGGGGGCGGTGGCAGGAGCTCACGGGCGCTGTGATGCTGCCTTATCTCCTGAACAGGAAGCAGATTTTACAGAAAACTCCAAACCCCAGAGGAAAGGCATTGAATTGATTAACTGAATAATAGCGCCCGCCATTCTCGTTCAGATAATTGAGGTTCCTCTGTATTAAACTAATCTCACGGCTGTACTTTGACAGGTTTTGGATTTAAAATTGTCTTCAAAATATTTTTCATTTTGACATATACATTTCTAACAAACACTCCTTCCAAGATTTTTAAAAATCTGGAAGTTGCATGACATAAAGATAGTGTTGACTAATTATGACAATCTCTTACCACGAAATTGACAGCTAATCCTGAGGAAATACCTGATTCTGGTGAACTTTGGGAAGCACACATCTGAATTTACTCATAAACTGTATCTCAAAATATTCTTTCTTGAATGAAATCCACTTAATGATGATTTGAAAATTTCAACATTTTCTGCTTGAAACAACTCCTCCTATGGTGGCGGCAGTTTCACAGATGGATGACTTGCTTAGGAACAAAGACGTCAACCGTAGGGAAGATCAGTTAATGCAGCTTTGCAACTAGGAACATTCCAGTACAGGAGAAAGTGAGGTCTGCAGATGCTGGAGATCAGAGCTGAAAATGTGTTGCTGGAAAAGCGCAGCAGGTCAGGCAGCATCCAGGGAACAGGAGAATCGACGTT
>NC_057721.1:19279949-19287186 GCF_004010195.1 Chiloscyllium plagiosum | reverse complement strand
TTTATCTTAGCCTGCTGGACAAACTTTCCTCATTCCTGAAGAAGGGCTTATGCCCGAAACGTCGATTCTCCTGTTTCCTGGATGCTGCCTGACCTGCTGCGCTTTTCCAGCAACACATTTTCAGCCACATTCCAACACAGGTCAGCTGGTCACTCACTCATGCAACATTGGCCCTTCAGAGTTTCTCAGCCGTTAACAGCATGGTGAGATGGCTAATTGATCTCTCTCTCTACTGTGGAGATCTACAGTAGCAGGAATCACTCAGCTTCCTGTTTGCCTTCTCACTAGAAAAGCATTTCAGCACAGAGGGGTTATAAGCTCTCCAGTTATCATCATCGTTATGAAACAATTAGTAAACTGTCTCAAGACTGTACTTCAACAGCTTCTGCATCATAATGATTTATTTGAAGTATTTTCTCTACAGGTTGATTTACTAACAATTCTAATACACACTACATCCAAGATCGTTGTATTTGCCAATGGATGCAAGCAAACTCTATCAAAGGAAGGCTAACGGATTTGAAACAAAAATAGAAATTGCTGGAAAAGCTCAGCTGGTCTGGCAGCATCTATGAAAAGAAATCAGGTTTAACATTTCAGGTCCGATGACCCTTCCTCAGGTAGCTCAGAAAAAGTTGTTTTTAATGCAGAAGATAGGGTTGGGGGAATGGGATAAGAAGTAAATGATAGGTGGAGATACAGCCCAAAGAGAGAGAACAGTTGGACAGACAAAGGAGTGGATAATGGTAAGTTCAAGAGAATGAACAGATGAATGAATAGACAATTAGTGGCTGACAATGGGTTGTGTGGAATAGCAGACCATGTAGTAATGAGGCCTGGAGTGTAGAGGTCCGGGTAATGACCTGAGAGAAGATGTCGCAAGCCCTAAAACTGCTGCAATCGATATGGAGTCCAGAAGGCTGTAGAGTTCCCATGCTGTTAGCTGTTCGTCCAGCTTGTGCTGAGCTGCACTGGAGCACTGCACCAAGCCTGAGACAGAGATGTTGGTCAGGGAACAAGGTGGTGTGCTGAAGTGGCAGGCAACTGGAAGCTCAGAGTCTTTGTGGATTTGAACTTGGTCTGATCAGAAGCAAGTGAAATTCAATGTCACCAACTGTAAGGCATTGCATACTGGAAGCAGCAAAGAAGAGGCAAATGTTCTCCAAGAGTAGAAAAATTTTTGCCAACAGCCAAGCTGAAAGATATGTCACAGCATTGACAAACATAACACCTTAGCTGCAGAATGTGAGGCAATAAGCATAGCAAACCAAAATAAGTTTCCATACTGACTGAATTAAAATCTGAAGAATTCACACTACGGCAGCTTATGTTTTGTTGAAAGTGCAATTACATCATGTTCAATACAGGTTGCTTCAGTACAAGGGAAATATTCCGATGCCAGCAGCAGTGCAATATAAGCACTAAGATTGATCCCAGGTCTTGGGCTGAGCCAAGAGGAAGACTTGGTGGCTTCACAAATGCTTAATGTTCAACTGAAACAAGATGTGGACTATATCTAGGCTTGGGCTGGCAAGTAGCAAGTAACATTCACGCCACACAAATGACCATCTCCAATAAAAGACAATTAACCAACATACATTCACTGAATCTTCCAAAATCAACACCATGGGGGTTATCATTAACCAGAAACACAATGGGCCTCACCATATAATCACAGTGGTAACAATAGCAGGCCAGAGGCTAAGAACACTGTAACTCACCTCCTGACTCCCCAAAGCCTGTTCACTATCTACAAGGCATAAGTCAAGAGTGTGATGGAATACTCCCCACTTGCCTGGATGGGTGCAGCTCCAACAACACTCAACAAGCTTGACACCATCTAGGACAAAGTAGCCACTTGATTGGCACCACATCCACAACATCCACTCCCTCCATTACTGTCGCTCAGTAGAAGTAGTATGTGCTACCTACAAAATGGAATACAGAAATTCAAAGATGTTTAGGCAGCACCTTCCAAACGCATGACCACTTCCATTTAGAAGGACAAGGGCAGCAGGTACATGGGATCATCACCACCTTCAAGTTCCCCTCCAAGCCACTCACAATCTTGACTTTCCTTCGGCGTTCTTTCACTAGGTCAAAATCCTGGAATTCTTTTCCAAAGGGCATTGTGGGCCAAGTGGACTGCAGCAGTCCAGGCAGCTCGCCACCACCTTCCCAAGAGCAACTGCAGATGGGCAACAAATGCCAACACAGCCAGTGGCACCACGTCCCATGACTGGATAAAAATCATGTGACTAGTCAGGTTTTTTTTTAAGAAAAATGTATTGAGATGAAAAGGTTTCCACTTTATAGAAATATACATTCAATGGCTTAAAACAAACAACAAATAACTCTTTTGAATACACATCAGCACAGCAAACAAAGATGGAACAGCTTCAAGGTCATGATGGACATGTTGTTTTGGTAGAAGCCAGTAAGCATTATCTCACACAGATGATGATTAACGGGAAAGGAAATCAACAGAACAGTCTGAACAGATTGCAGGTATAGTGCTAAGGCCAAAGTCTCTGATTAATCCAGGCAAAGACTAGCTGCTTTAATGGTGGAACAGATGAATTGGTATTCTAGGAAGATGAAATCAAATGGATTGGAGGGATGTACTCACATGAACCCACCTTCTGATGTTATGATTTTGTGAGGTGATTAAACTGGAGTAGCTTTTAAACTGTATTTTCACTAACGAATAACAGAAAAGTTGAGAGAACATCCAAATTAGATATGTTAATCAAATCTTAAGCAGAGCTGTAACAGTGCTGTCCCTTTCTTACCTGTACTCACGGTAAACTCCAGGACAATAGAATAAAGCTGTGAAAAGGCTTCGCCCTCTGCATATAGTGTCCAAAGTCAAACTGATTCCATATATCGAGGTGAAGAGGAAAACAAAGAGGGTCAGAATAAATGCACGGTGATTGGATTCACCTACACAGCTGTTAATCCTGGAAACAGAACATGATAAATAAATAAAAAATGATTTGAATAAAACATCATGCAACACAAGAGATTAGTTTTCATAAAAATAAACATAGTATCATTTTTAAAAAAAATTAATTGAACAGGTTAGTGAAAATAATCCCCATCCAACCAGAGACACTGAGCAAACCATCTCTTTAGACCCTAACATTCCAATCAGGTGGTGAGTTACTCACCAGTGTTCTTAGCCTCTGGCCTGCTCTTATTGCCACTGTAATTATATCATTATGTTTCTGGTTACTGAT
This sequence comes from Chiloscyllium plagiosum, assembly GCF_004010195.1. Lineage (NCBI taxonomy): Eukaryota > Metazoa > Chordata > Chondrichthyes > Orectolobiformes > Hemiscylliidae > Chiloscyllium > Chiloscyllium plagiosum. The sequence continues at coordinate 19,283,947 of NC_057721.1, read as the reverse complement.
AACCCCCATGATGTTGATTTTGGGAGATTCAGTGATTGTAACCATTAATTGTCTTTTATTGGAGATGGTCATTTGTGTGGCGTGAACGTTACTTGCTACTTGCCAGCCCAAGCCAAGATATAGTCCACACCTTGTCTCAGTTGAAGATGGGCTGCTTAAGCATCTGTACATAAGCTAAACAAATAATTTAATATAATTAACAATACGCAAGGAATTAATAAATTGAGGCAGCGACCGGAAGCAGTTTGAATTATGATACTTCAGTTCACATCACTTTTTCACCCCAATCACACTGGCATGAAATGTACCTTAATCAAGTAGATTGAATAATAGCCTCAAACAATTTTTTTCAGAAATGTCAAGGGATGGAATTCAGGCAGCACAAAATAAACATAAACTTCATTTTGGTGAGCCTTCAATTAACAACTTAGAATTGACAATCGAGTACTAATGGTGCTTAACAGTGTGGATGGAATACACAGAGCTATTGTGAACTTAACCCAAAATGTGGTGTGAAAAATCTTAATTTCAAATCAAACCGAAAAGAGAAGAGAAGATCTTACTTCAGGGCTTCTGTAGATAACAAGAATCAAGATTTAATCTTTGAATAGTGCGAAACAATCAGATACAGTTAAGCACAAAAGAAGAGATAAAAGTAGCACTGGATAAAAAAAGGTAAATTGGATGAGATTGGGAGGTCGATTGATGCAGAAATTACAATCTTTTCGCTATTCAATCAGGCCAGCTAACATAGGGAGCAGCATAGGCTGCAAAACCAGAAAATAAGTGATTGAGAGGAGGTAACTATAATAAAAAAAAGCATTAGTAGATTATACAAAATCAAACAAAGTCCTTTAAAGAAAATCTAAAAATAAATTGGCAATGAAAGTCCTGCCCAGAGTTCTCCCATATAAAACATTTCAGTTTAAGATCTAGATAATTGTGGAATTAAATCAACTGTAGTTTGAAAGTGCAGCCAGTTCATTACCAAAAATTGGTTTCACTCTGCAGCAAAATGTTAGTCTGAAAAGCCGTTAAAGACTAAATTCTTCAGAAACCTTTGTTCAATTTTCTTCTTTAGGTTCCCCATGATAATAACCCATTAATGACACTGCTCCAAGCATTTTTTGAGCTTGGCCACTGGTTGATAATCATTGCTACTTTACATCGCAATCCTTTCCCTTTGAGGCAGCCTGAGAAGAGCTCACAAATACTGTAAAACTAAGCAATACTAGACCTACCAAACACAATGATGGTCCAGCCTTTGTACACAGGATGCACAGATTCGACAATGTCCTGAACGAGGTGGTCTTATAATCTTGCATACCGCACACCAGTTCTTGTTCAATTCATGGTGTCCGAACTGCAGCTTGCCATTATGGCCAGATGGATGCAATTTTGTAGGAATATCCCAATCCTTCTGCTGAATTTGGTGTGTACCATTCAAACTGTATGAAGTGTAATTTGTCTCAGCATCTTTAATTTGAGTGGTTCTGTTGTCAGTTCGGAGGTAGCCTGGATCTTTCTTGACTTGTGCCAAACATACCAGCGTTAACACCAAACCACTGGTGAGCACAATTAAGTGTACAAAGCTAACGTTTCCTTTAGACATTACTTCAGTCAGGAATAAATAATACACGTAGCCCAGAGAAAAGAGGCCAAGACTAAGAAAAAATAAAGTACGTCCTTTGTTCTGGTGAGTGATGTAATAGTACCAAAGCACTAGTATTGGTAAGGACGTCAAAATGATGAACGCTAAGACAACGTGAAGAGCTGCAATATGAAGGAAGATTGGAAGGAAAATAAGAGGTGGAAGTATTGTTATATCGATCTTCTTGGCACCAGTACCTAACAGCCACGGAATCCGCAAACGGTCAGAAATCGTGTCGGTTACTCGTTCCATGGTCTGTGGGCTGATAGATTTTCCTTTCAAAAACCTGAAAAGTGAAGCAATAGCTGTGTTACTTTTTATATCAGGCATTAAAAAGATCAGCAGCATAAAACAGTGCAACACTAATTATCCTCACGGGAATCCTAGCTATAATAGGTAGGAAGAAATTCATGTATCAATTCATTCCAGACTGAACATGGGAAAAAAAAACATTAGTTTTGTTGTGGGAATGGTAGAAATGTTTAATATATTCAAACAGAACCGAATTATGAGGATATACTACTCAAAAACAGAACATTAAGTCCAACTAAATGTCCATGTCAAAAGTGTTAGCGGTTTTGAGTGTTTTTTCTGAAATAAAAGATTTTTGCACTGATTTGGGCTACAAATAGGTTAAACCAAATAAAGCAGTTGCAGACTGCAGCAAAAGGAAGAAATCAGAACATAACCACATCATAATAAGTATTTAGTTGCATTGAATAACATCATTACTTTATGAAAATAATTTTGTAGCAAAAGGACCCTTTGATAATTAATCAGATGCATATCTCTTTACATGTCAATACACTGCAAACAATAACATAGAATTGTGGCATAGGTTGGGACATAGAAACGATAGGAGAGAGATAAAAGGAATATAATCCAATTGGTGGGGCATGCTAACAATGTTACCCATAGATCTGTACTGAGTCTACAGGTTCTCATACCATATAGTAATCACTCAAATGAAGGATTATTTAGCTCTATATCCATGTTTGTAGATAACATGAGGTGAAGCAGGTACAGTAAATTCTGCAGTTGGAAGAAATTAAAATAGGACCTAGACAGTGGATGGAAGTGGGTAAAATGTTGTCAGATTGGATTCAGTGAGGGTTGAGTGTGGTCATCCTCTTTGGATTGGAGTAAAACATTCTGAATTACATTCTTAAATGGTGAGGAACTACATGCGAATGAGACTTTGCGCATCTACATTTTTAAACACTAAAAATTACTGTACAGCAACAAAATGTCATCAAAAAAGCTACCAGAACAAGGAGGCTGGAATTCAATAGTGAAGAAGTGTTGCTTCAGTCAAACCATTGGTCAGATCCCAACTGAACTGCTGTGTTCAGTTTTAGATTAGATTAGATTACTTACAGTGTGGAAACAGGCCCTACGGCCCAACAAGTCCACACCGACCCGCCGAAGCGCAACCCACCCACACCCCTACATTTACCCCTTACCTAACACTACGGGCAGGTAGTGCAGATGTGCAGGTGAATTGACCTGCACATCTTTGGACTGTGGGAGGAAACCGGAGCACCCGGAGGAAACCCTGTTTAAGAAACCCATGCAGACATGGGGAGAATGTGCAAACTCCACACAGTCAGTCGCCTGAGGCGGGAAGTGAACCCGGGTCTCTGGCGCTGTGAGGCAGCAGTGCTAACCACTGTGCCACCGTGCCGCCCACAGTTTGAAGAGCTGAATCTCAGGAATAATATATTGGTCTTAGAAGACATACAATGGAAGTTCACAAGAATAATAACAGGGCTCAAAGGACTGAATTATAAGGACAGACTACATAAGCTCAGACTTTATTCCTGGATTTAAATTTTTGATGTGGTATGGGTATTAAAGGTAAGTGATTCAATGAACTATTTGCAGAAAATTGTTTTTTTAAAAAAAAGGGGTCAACAGGAAACATGGTAAAATTAGAATCAGTCTATTTAGCAGCAAAATCTGGAAATATGTTCTCAAAAAAGAAGGGTGGATAAATCCCCAGGACCTGATCAGGTGTACCCTAGACCTCTGTGGGAAACTGGAGAAGTGATTGCTGGGCCTCTTGCTGAGATATTTGTATCATCCATAGTTACAGATGAGGTGCCAGAAGACTGGAGGTTGGCTAACGTGGTGCCACTGTTTAAGAAATGTGGTAAGGACAAGCCAGGGGACTATAGACCAGTGAGCCTGACGTCGGTGGTGGGCAAATTGTTGAAGGGAATCCTGAGGGACAGGACGTACATGTATTTGGAAAGGCAAGGACTGATTCGGGATAGTCAACATGGCTTTGTGCATGGGAAATCATGTCTCACAAACTTGATTGAGTTTTTTGAAGAAGTAACAAAGA
>NC_057721.1:19273294-19279758 GCF_004010195.1 Chiloscyllium plagiosum | reverse complement strand
GAGTTTAATTCAGATAAATGTGAGGTGTTGCATTTTGGGAAAGCAAATCTTAGCAGGACTTATACACTTAATGGTAAGGTCCTGGGGAGTGTTGCTGAACAAAGAGACCTTGGAGTGCAGGTTCATAGATCCTTGAAAGTGGATTTGCAGGTCGATAGGATAGTGAAGGCGGCGTTTGGTATGCTTTCTTTTATTGGTCAGAGTATTGAGTGCAGGAATTGGGAGGTCATGTTGCGGCTGTACAGGACATTGATTAGGCCACTGTTGGAATATTGTGTGCAATTCTGGTCTCTTTCCTATCGGAAAGATATTATGAAACTTGAAAGGGTTCAGAAAAGATTTACAAGGACGTTGCCAGGGTTGGAGGATCTGAACTACAGGGAGAGGCTGAACAGGCTGGGGCTGTTTTTCCTGGAGCGTCGGAGGCTGAAGGGTGACCTTATAGAGGTTTACAAAATTATGACGGGCATGTACAGGATAAATAGACAAAGTCTTTTCCCCAGGGGTCGGGAAGCCGGGCATAGGTTTAGGGCGAGAGGGAAAAGATATAAAAGGGACCTAAGGGGCAATTGTTTCATGCAGAGGGTGGTACATATATGGAATGAGCTGCCAGAGGAAGTGGTGGAGGCTGGTACAATTGCATCATTTCAAATGCATTTGGATGGGTATATGAATAGGAAGGGTTTGGAGGGATATGGGCTGGGTGCTGGCAGGTGGGTTGCGATATCTGGTCGGCATGGACGGGTTGGACCAAAGGGTCTGTTTCCGTGTTGTACATCTCTATGAGTCTATGACTGCAAGTGTCCTGGAAATCTAAAACTAGTTTCCCTAAAAGGCTATAAATCCAATGTCAACTGAAATTTTAAAAACTGATATTAATGGATTTTTATTAGATGAGGATTAGGAATAGAAAAATGAGCTTGAGTTACCCATCAGTCACTCTGTAAGAGAATGGTATAACAAGTTGGAAAAACTGAATAGCTAACTTTGGTTCCCAATATGGCACTTGAATTTAAAACGTATGACAAGAGCAGACTACGTCCTCTGAACATGCTGACCAGAATGTAGCAGAGGAAAGAAAAGCAATAAATGTTTTAGATCCTGCAAATGGAATATCTCAGGTTGAATTTCTCAGCAAGATGTCAGCTTGTGGTTCAAGATATAGGAGTAGAGGACGCTTTATACACAAACCTTTAAAGCTGTTTCAAGTAGCAAGCTCAGATGAGACACCTCACCAGGCATCTTAGGAACAGACTTGCAAGGTCAATGTTGCCTGACAGTAACGATGTCAGAGCTGTTATGATGTACATTAACTTGACCTTTTTATACACACAATCCTAATCTATTTTTCCCGATGCAATTCCTTTTCCTTAAAATCTAACACTTATACTGAGAAAACCCCTGGCCCTGTCATTTAGAAATGTCTCTAGAAATTGAGTGACTATAAAGTGTGAAACCATGGTAATCATATCCTACAGAGGTTAGCATTGGCAGTTCTTTTACATGGCTGGTAAATTATATCTGTACTAAGAAGCACATCCAAACCAGACTCTAAGACCTACAGAAACTTGTAAAATATTATTGCACATTATTAGCATATGAACGAGTTTACATAATGCAAGTTTGAAAACTACATCTTGCCAGTCATGTATAAAGCCTAGCCTAATATAACACGAAGGAATATTTTATTTCAGAAAGTCAGACATGCGTATAGTTGGATTGTGCTCAAAGTACTCTATTTAAAGAGGGTGTTAACAATTTGAGAATAAAATATGAATACTTTAAAAGGCTTCAAGTCAAAATAAGGTTTCCATTTACATCACTTTGATATGATTTTGTACGGATGTTTTAAAACTAGGCACATTTACCACTATAACATAGAAGACAGGAGACTGAATTACTCACAGTGGATTCCCATAACAATACACAAATGCAGCTTAGTGGAAATGGGATGCATGCTGGGCATTATTTATTAAAATGGAGATGTGGTCAGTATACTCAAAGGAGGCATATTAATGCATTCTTAACACAATTACACCTAAAGAGGCAGTAACATTTTAGAAGCAAAACCATGTTCACGCAAATCATCTGCTTTCCTGGAATGTTACTTTAGATATATTGATCATTTAGACTATTTGAAAATAGAATGAGTAATTCAAATTAAATAGTGGTATCTTCATGGATTTAGCAATGTATTAAAGTAGGATGTATGATACTCTGGTTACATTATAATTCTGCACTGAAAGTCATTTTGCTTTCAAAAAATATAAAATGCTTAGCTTTTGCACTACCATGGAAGAGTGTAAAGTCTTCAGCTCCTTTTTGAGGTCAAATCCACTTGGAAAATCATTCCGTACTCATCTCTCTTCTAACTGGATTTTCATCTTCAATAGACAAAAACTGAATCTAAAAACAGAATTTGAGTTTTGCACTTGGTGGCATAAGGAAAACCATTAGACCCTGCAGCACATGGCAACGGAGACCAAAATAGAATTGGTTTTAATTATTGTGAAGGAAAATCAGGTCTTCAAACATGGAGCAGGATCATCTCGACTCCGTGGAAAAGTTTTGCAATGTTTAAGGGTAATCTTATAAAGAAATGCAAATTTTCAGAGGGAAACGGATCTGGGTGGGTTACTCTTTGGAGGGCCGGCGTGGATTGTTGGGCCAAAGAGCCTGTTTCCACACTGTAGGGAATCTAAACAAAAATTTGAAAAGTCACCAGCATGAATATTGCAGCATGTGTACTAAAGGCAGACAAAACGCAGAGATTTCCAAATTCTGTCTTATTTTAAGCTTCTCGAGGACCATTTGTCTCATCATATACCTGATAACCAGGACAGATTTATTAAGGAAATCATTATTTTGATGCAAGCAAACTAATATTCACACCATTGGGTGGAGCATGATCAATTCACATCCACCTGCAAGAACACATTTGACCTTCAGACAAGTAGAAATGAACTGAGACACTATTCTCCCCCTAGCTGGAGGCAATAAATTCAGGAGATCAGGTCTGGCAATTCAAAATTTTCTGGAGAAAAAGGTGTCAAAGAAGTGAGCTGGTTCATGAAAAAGACATCACATGAGGTTTATTATCTTTACCCTCTTTTCAGGGAAAGGAGTATAATAAAAGTCAAATGGAATTTGCTTTGACTGTTACTCCATATTAATTTGATGTCAAAAATAAAAAAGTTTAGCAATTCATGTCCAGAGTTTCTTAGAAACAGAGATGAATTCCTATGAAGACGCACCTGAAAGGCACAGTTTCCAGTCCAGAACATGTGATTCTTATTGCTATGCCATGTTACTGCTGAATATCCTGGAGACGAGTACGTTAGACAACAAGAATTTCTATTTACGTAGCTCCTTTGATGCAATAAAACATCCCAAGGCATTTCACAGGAGAATAATCAACCCAAATATCATACCAAACCACAAAGAGAGGAGGGCAACTGCACTAACAAGGTAAGTTTCAACAAGTGTTAAATGAACAAATTCCAGATTGTAGGATGAGCAGCTGAAAGTGTAGCTACCAATGACAGACTGATAAAAGCGGAGGATACTCAAGAGACTAGCATTGTAGATATCAGAGGATTGGAGATTAGGGATAGGGAGGGGTAACAGCACAGACTCGTTTCAAAATAAAAATTAGGAAAAAAGCAAGAATTAGCGATAGCGTAACAAGGAGCCAGTGGAAATGAGCACACTCTCTTAAGTGAAGGGTAAATGGGACTTGGTGACAGCAAGGATTTTGGAAGACTTTCTGACCACCTTAAATTTATAACAATGGGGTGGGGAGTGCTCCCAAGAGTGCATTACGATGGTCCGGTCTGGAGGAAATAATGGTTGAAACTTTCAATGAGACATGGCTGAGCGCAGAGACATTACAGAGGTCGAAGTAGTGCTCTTAGCAACAGCATTCACAAACAGTCAGGCCATCTCAAAATTAAATAGGATACAGAGGTTGTAAACAATCTGCTTCACAGGCTCATTCAATTGCCACAAAACAGGATACAGTTGGTGGCTCGGGAAAAGAGCTTGGTTGAATGACTTAAAGGCGTGTCTTCACTCTATCTAATAATTAGTTTGGGAAAATTTCTACTCATCAGCACTGACTGTCATACAACTAGTATACCAGTAGACAGCAAGATCAAGGGGAGTTGAGTGAAGTGGGGCTAGATGTCATCAGCAACATGCATATCACCACTTTTCAAATGATAACACACATAGGGGCAACATGTAGATGAGAAGTAGGAGGGGGCCAAAGGGACATCTCTGGAGACATCTGAAGAAAGTATAACTTGTTTTCTACTTTTAGTATGTCAGCCTTGTAAACAAAATACACTGGTGTAAGAAATACTTGATAATAATAATGATCGCCGAAGATTACACAATTTTCAGCACCACTGGTGACTCCTCAGATACTGAAGGAATCCATGTTCAAATGCAACAAGATCGGGGCAATATCCAGGCTTGGGCTGACAAGTAACATTCGCACCACACAAATTCCAGGCAATGACCATCTCCAGTAAGAGAAAAACCTAACCACCAGCCTGCAACAACCATCACTGAATCCTCCACTATCAGCATCCTGGGAATTACCATTGACCAGAAACTCAACTGTACTAACCACATATATACACAGTGACCACAAGAGCAGGTCAGAGGCGAGGAGTACTGTGGGGAGTAATTCACCTCCTGACTCCCCAAAGCCCGTCCACCATCTACCAGACACAAGTCAGGAGTGTGATGGAATTCTCTCCACAGCTCCAACAACACCAAACGAGGAGAATCCAGGACAAAGCAGTTTGCTTGATTGGCACGGTCAAATATGCCTATGTCAGGATGGCTTGGAGTGAGGTTTATGGTTGCTGGTTTACCGATGCACTTCTGTCCTTGTCTTTTTTAGGTGGAGCAGGTAGCTTTGGGGGTGACAAACGCAAGAGATTTTACCTATGACCTCTGACAGACAGTCTTCAGCCAATTTGATCCACTCTCCATTCTATCAAGAAAAGACCACAGGCACTGGATATCGCGAAGGCCAGGGATCCTGACAACACTCTGACAATAGTTTTGAAGAATTGTGTGACAGAACTTGCCAAGCTGTTCCAACACAATAATAACACTGCCATTCTATTCAACAATATGGAAAATTACCCAGTTTTGTCCTGTACATAATACAACCACAATTACTGCCCTGTCTCTCTCCCTCTTTCTCTCTCTCCTTCCACCCCCACACACCAATGGACTGAGCCATCAACAGTATAATCATCTACCACTTGCTCAGCAATAACCTGCTCACTCGGTTTGGGTTTCGCCATAGCCGCGCATGTCCCGACCTCATTACAGCCCTGGTTCCAACATGGACAAGACAGCTGAATTCCAGATATGAGGTGAAAGTGACAGCTGTTGACATCAAGATCAAAGCTGAACAAGTATGGTATCCAGCAGTCAATGGGAATCAAAGGGAAAATTCTCCACTGCTCGAATCATACCAGGGTCAAAGGAAGGTGCTTCTTGAAGTCAGTCATCTCACCGGTGTAGTGTCCTGGGTCCAACCATCTTCAGCTACTTCACGAATGCCATTCCCTCCATCATAAAGATGAGAACTGGGAACTTTCTTTGAAAATTTCATGATGTTCAGCACGATTGGCAATTGATCAGTTACTGAAGTAATGTCCAAATGTGTTTAGCTATCAGATTAGATTAGATTACTTACAGTGTTGAAACAGGCCCTTCAGCCCAACAAGTCCACACCGACCCTTCGAAGAGCAACCCACCCAGACCCATTCCCCTACATTTACCCCTTCACCTAACACTACGGGCAATTTAGCATAGCCAATTCACCTGCCTTGCACATTTTTTTTGGACTGTGGGAGGAAACCGGAGCACCCGGAGGAAAGCCATGCAGACACGGGGAGAATGTGCAAATTTCACACAGACAGTTGCCTGAGGCAGGAATTGAACCCGGGTCTCTGGCGCTGAGAGGCAGCAGTGCTAACCACTGTGCCACCGTGCCGCCCATGTAGAAAAACCTGGACAAAATCAAGCTTGGGCTGAAGTGGGAAGTCACATTCACACCACACAAATGCCAATCAATGACCATTTCCAACCAGAGAGCATTTAACAAATATGCCTTGCCATTCAATAGTGTTACCATCATGGAATCCCCTATTATCAACATCCTGAGGGTCACCATTGACAAAGAAACTAAACTGAACTAGCCATTCAAAGTCTGAGAAGATTTGTAGCTCGGGTGCTCGTTGTTGTGGTTCTGTTTGCCGAGCTGGGAATTTGTGTTGCAGACATTTCGTCCCCTGTCAAGGTGACATCCTCAGTGCTTGGGAGCCTCCTGTGAAGCGCTTCTGTGATCTTTCCTCCGCCATTTGTAGTGGTTGAATCTGTCGCTTCCAGTTGTCAGTTCTAGCTGTCCGTTGCAGTGGTCGGTATATTGGGTCCAG
>NC_057721.1:19271806-19273268 GCF_004010195.1 Chiloscyllium plagiosum | reverse complement strand
TTAGCTGTCTTCCTGTTTGTCCTATGTAGTGTTTTGTGCAGTCCTTGCATGGGATTTTGTACACTACTTGGTATTGCTCATGATCGGTATCGGGTCCTTCGTCCTGGAGAGTTGTTGTCTGAGAGTGACTGTTGGTTTGTGTGCTGTTATGAGTCCTAGTGGTCGCAGTAGTCTGGCTGTCAGTTCGGAAATGCTCTTGATGTATGGTAATGTGGCTAGTCTTTTGGGTTATGGCATGTGCTCATTCCGTTGTCTTTCCCTTAGGTATCCGTTGATGAAATTGAGGGGGTATCAGTTTTTGGCGAGTACATTGTATAAGTGTTCTTCTTCATCTTTTTTGCAGTTCTGGTGTACTGCAGTGTGTTGTGGCCCTTTTGGATAGTGTCTTGATGCAACTTCTTTTGTGTGTGTTGGGGTGGTTGCTTTCGTAGTTTAAGACTTGGTCTGTGTGTGTGGCTTTCCTGTTTACCTTTGTGGTGAATTCTCCGTTCGGTGTTCTCTGTACCATCACGTCTAGGAATGGGAGTTGGTTGTCCTTTTCTTCCTCTCTAGTGAATCTGATTCCTGTGAGTGTAACGTTGATGATCCGGTGTGTGTTTTCTATTTCTGTGTTTTTAATGATTACAATGGGTCAGATATGTGGATGACACCTGAGTTTGGGTTGAATTTGCGGTAAGACTGTTTGTTCTAATCTTTGCATTACCGCTTCTGCTATGAGTCCAGAGATGGGTGAGCCCATGGGTGTGCCGTTGATTTGTTCATGTATTTGGTTGTTGAATGTGAAGTGTGTTGTGAGGCACAGGTCCAGTAGTTTGAGTATGCCGTCTTTGTTGACAGGTTCAACGTCCTGTTGTCTGTTCTGTATGTCCAGCAGGTTGGCTATTGTTTCTCTTGCTAGGGTTTTGTCGATAGAGGTGAACAGTGCCGTTACATCGAATGAGACCATGGTTTCTTCCTTGTCTATGTGTGTATTTCTGATGATGTCCAAGAACTCCTGTGTTGATTGTATAGAGTGTCTGGATCTGCTGATCAGGNNNNTGGTAGTGATACTATGGGTCTGAGTGGGATGTCTGGTTTGTGCACTTTAGGTAGCCCATAGAATCTGGGGGTGTTGTTACTTTCAGGTTTCATTCTCTGTAGGTCCGACCTGGTTATCTGTCCGTTTTTTTGTAGGTTCCTCAGTGTGTTGTTTATCCTACTGGTAAGCTGTGGGGTGGGGTCAAACTCCCTCTTCTGGTAGGTGTTGGTATCTGCAAGTAGTTGTTGCGCTTTTTGGATGTAGTCTGCTTTGTCAAGCAACATGAATTCAATTGGGACAACACTAGATTACATTACAGTGTGGAAACAGGCCCTTTGGCCCAACAAGTCCACACCGACCCGCCGAAGCGCAACCCACCCATACCCCTACCCATTTACCCCTTACCTAACACTATGGGCAATTTAGCATGGCCAATTCACCTGA
>NC_057721.1:19237550-19271787 GCF_004010195.1 Chiloscyllium plagiosum | reverse complement strand
ACGTGCAAACTCCACACAGTCAGTCGCCTGAGGCGGGAATTGAACCCGGGTCTCTGGCGCTGTGAGGCAGCAGTGCTAACCACTGTGCCACCGTGCCGCCCACTACTATTATAGGACAAGCCAACAGAGAACAGCCATGGAATTCCTAGAGGCATGGTACTCATCCACCGATTCAATCAATAAGCACATCGATCTGGACCCAATATACTGACCACTGCAGCAGACAGCTGGAACTGACAACCGGAAGCGGCAGATTCAAACCACTACAAATGGCAGAGGAAAAATCACAGAAGCGCTTCACAGGAGAATCCCAAGCGCTGAGGATGTCACCTAGACAGGGGATGAAACGTCTGCAACACAAATTCCCAGCTCGGCGAACTGAACTAGCCATGTCAAAACAGCAGCTACAAGAACAGGTCAGAGGCTAGGAATCTTCTGGTGATCATTTCATTTCCTCAAAGATTCCACAAAGCCTGTCCACTATCTACAAGGCATAAGTCAGGAATACTCCCCCCTTGCCTAGATGAGTGCAGCTCCAACAACAAACAAGAAGCTTGATGCTATCCAGACCAAAGCAACCCACTTGATTGGTACCACACTTACAAACATCCACTCCCTTCACCACCGACGCTCAGTAGCAATAGTGTGTACCATTTACAGAAGCACTGCAGAAATTCACCAAAGATCCTTAGGCAGCACATTTCAAACCCATGGACACTTCCATCTAGAAGGACAAGGGCAGCGGATACTTGGGAATACCACCACTTGCCAGTTCCACTCCAACCCACACACCATCTTGACTTATATCACCATTCCTTCACTCTGACTGGGTTAAAATCCTGGAATTCCCTCTCCCAAGGACATTGTGGATCTACCAAAAGCATATGGACTGCAGCAATTCAAGAAAGCAGCTCACCACCACCTTCGCAATAAAGCTGGTCCAGCCTGCAGCACGAGGTCCCTTTACTGAATAATTATGTTTCACGTTTATAAAGATGTATAAGGCAGCTTAGATTTCACGAGCTTTTCTGGAGGGTTTGAAGGATGCAAAAACTGAAAGCTTTTTTAGTGCATCTAGTTCAACTGATTATTGAAATGGGGTATCAATAACGCTTGTTCCATATCAATCTTGTGTTTACTCGAAACATGCGTCCCCCACATCCTGGACAACATTCATTATTCAGTCAGCATTATAAAAGGCAAAGTTTGCTATCAGCACATTGGTTGAATTTGCCACACATTATTACATCAGGGACTGTATGTTGACCACGCATCATTGAGTCTAAAGTACTTTGAAGCATTTATCTGTTGTGAAAAGCACTACAGAATCAGAGACCTAGATTTTAATTCTGCTGGTTCAAAGTACAGACTGCAATTGATGCCTTTTTTAAAACTGACACAAGTCATTTTGTTTTTGGAAACCATAGCTTCTATCAAGGCAAACTTTCACCCTCTTTAGGGCATTATAGCCTTCTTCAAACATTAGAAAACTCTTTTAGTCCAATATAATCCATTATTTTATCTTAAAGACTGATTACAGTAAGATTATCACTGACCTGTCACAGGCCTCATCCAGATCCGCACAGTCACAGCAACTGGCCAGTATATGAGTTTTTTCTCCATGGTGATTAATGTACTCACAGCAGCAAAGAGAGGCATCTTCGTCAGACATCTTTGAATGTTTCTTCTTCATCCTGTCTTCTCTCACACACCTAAATTCACAAATCGGTAAAAACAAAATGTTAAGAAATCAATGAAAAAGGATTTCTGATATTGCTGAGTAACTTAAAGGATGGAACGTATTTTCCACTAGGATTCCTGAAGAAGGGCTTATGCCCGAAACGTCGATTCTCCTGTTCCTTGGATGCTGCCTGACCTGCTGCGCTTTTCCAGCAACACATTTTCAGCTCCATTAGGACATATAACAGTTCATCTTAAAAACTAAACTCACATTCAATGTGTATATATAGAGTGCAACTTCAATGGGTGGGAATCATTCAATTCTGTTCATTATCAATTTTTGGGATTCAGCTCATGAATTTTTCACTTTATTTTTATATCATTAAGCAATTTTGGCGCATAAACTAAAATAAAAGTTTTCTCAATTAATGGGACATTGCTGGATGCACACGACAGTGAAGGCATCATTTCATAGATACAGATACAAATGGAGATTTGGCACAACGCTTAGATTTCATGTCTGGTATTCCCTAAAATGATCAAGTTAGCTCCTTAGTAGAAAGAGTAGATCAAACAGGAGTTGACAGTCCAAGGGTTTATTAAATACTACATTTACAGTAATACGATTATCATGATTCTTTAGAAGGGGCTTAAGAATGCTGGGATACTTACATTCATTAAGGGTAGGTAATTATACATGGGGGGGAATACTACATAATATGCACAGACCACAGGTATTTTTCCTAATAACTTGCATTAATCTCAACATACAGTCATGAAAAGTAAAAAGAATAAAGACACGAGGGCAATGAAGTTATCTTACATTATCACAATCCTGGCTCATCTCGCAACTGGGTATCAAAATTTATGCTGCCTAAGTCTTAAATCGCAACAAGTCCCATTTCCCCATTATCCATGCTCGGTGATACTGGCTCACGCGCAATGTCTTGAATTTAAAATTCTCAACTTCCTTTATAAATCCTTCCGTGAGTTCATCTCTCCCTAACTCTAACCTCTTCGGTTTCTCAACCTTCTGATATATTTGCATTCCTCCAATTCTGGCTTCTTGTTCAACTCCAACTTTAATTGCCCCACCATTAGTGCAGGAGTAATCTGTTGCCTGGACCTCGCTTTCAGGAATGCCTTTCCTAAACCGACCCACCTCTTTACCTCACCTGCCTCCTTTAGGACACTTCTTAAATGTTGTGGTTGTATTCGCCGAGCTGGGAATTTATGTTGCAGACATTTTGTCCCCTGTCAAGGTGACATCCTCAGTGCTTGGGAGCATCCTGCGAAGCGCTTCTGTGATCTTTCCTCCGCCATTTGTAGTGGTTGAATCTGTCGCTTCCGGTTGTCAGTTCTAGCTGTCCGTTGCAGTGGTCGGTATATTGGGTCCAGGTCGATGTGCTTATTGATTGAATCTGTGGATGAGTGCCATGCCTCTAGGAATTCCCTGGCTGTTCTCTGTTTGGCTTGTCCTATAAAAGTAGTGTTGTCCCAGTCGACCTCATGTTGCTTGTCATCTGTGTGTGTGGCTACTAAGGATAGCTGGTCGTGTCGTTTCGTAGCTAGTTTCTTTCCCTTAGGCATCTGTTGATGAAATTGCGCGGGTATCCGTTTTTGGTGAATACATTGTATCGATGTTCTTCTTCCTCTTTTTGCAGTTCTGGTGTACTGCAGTGTGTTGTCAGTTCTGGTGTACTGCAGTGTGTTGTGGCCCTTTTGAATAGTGTCTTGATGCAACTTCTTTTTTTTTCCATGGTGTGTGTGTGTGCAGGTGTGAGACACAGTGAAAGGCACAAAGTGCACGAATCTTTATTCAAATTCCACCACCAGGAAAGACTCCTGTTTATTTTTTTGATGCAACTTCTTTTGTGTGTGTTGGGGTGATTGCTTTGGTAGTTATACGAAATCATAGAACTACGAAACTAATCAGGTGGCAAATGGCTTGGAGGGGAACTTGAAAGTGTGGTGTTCTCATGTATCTGCTGCCTTTGTCATTCTAGATGGACGTAGTCATGGGTTTGGAAGGTGGTGTCTGAGGATCTTTGCTGAACTTCTGCAGTGTATCTTGTAGATAGTACACACTGCTGGTACTGAGCACCGGTGGAGGAGGGAGTGGATACAGAGCCAAACAAGTGGACTGCTTTCTCCCGGATGGCATTAATCATCTTGAATGCTGTTGGAGCTGCGCTCATCCAGGCAAGTGAGGAGTATTCCATCACACTCCTGACTTGTCCTTGTAGACGGCGGATAGGCTTTCTGAAGTTAGAAGGTAATTGTATTGAAATCATTATGCATGTTGTTGTTACAGTAAATAAAATTATCAATTTTTGTTATGGCCGGTCTCATTTCTTCAAAGCAAATTTATCTTCAAAATATCTTGGGGTGGGGCCTTTGGCATACTTGGCAGTAGTACAAGGGAATGGATCCATCCATATATATTCACCATTGATAATATCATTCCCATTTTGAAGCATATTGCAAAGATGGCTTAATGTTGCCCCATTACATACAAAGAGAGGGAAAAAACATTAAAACTGAATGACAGAGCAGTTAGAGTTATACAATCAGAGATGTACAGCATGGAAACAGACCCTTCGGTCCAACCCGTCCATGCCGACCAGATATCCCAACCCAATCTAGTCCCACCTGCCAGTACCCGGCCCATATCCCTCCAAACCTATTCATATACCCATCCAAATGCCTTTTACATGTTGCAATTGTACCAGCCTCCACCACTTCCTCTGGAAGCTCATTCCATACACGTACCACCCAGTGTGCGAAAAAAGTTGCCCCTCAGGTCTCTTTTATATTTTTCCCCTCTCTCCCTAAACCTATGCTCTCTAGTTCTGGACTCCCCCATCCCAGAGAAAAGACTATTTCTCTATTTATCCTATCCATTTCCCATAATTTTATAAACCGCTATAAGGCCACCCCTCAGCCTCCGACGCTCCAGCGAAAACAGCCCCAACCTGTTCAGCCCTTCCGTATAACTCAAATCCTCTAACCCTGGCAACATCCTTGTAAATCTTTTCTGAACCCTTTCAAGTTTCACAACACCTTTCCGATAGGAAGGAGACCAGAATTGCACACAATATTCCAACAGTGGCCTAACCAATGTCCTGTACAGCTGCAACATGACCTCCCAACTCCTGTACCCAATACTCTGACCAATAAAGGAAAGCATACCAAACGCCTTCTTACTATCCTGTCTACCTGCGACTCCACTTTCAAGGAGCTATGAACCTGCACTCCAAGATCTGTATGTCCAGCAACACTCTCCAGGACCTTACCATTAAGTGTATAAGTCCTGCTAAAATTTGCTTTCCCAAAATTTATCCGAATTAAACTACATCTGCCACTCCTCAGCCCATTGGTCCATCTGATCAATATCCTGATGTAATCTGAGGTAATCTTCTTCGCTGTCCATAACACCTCCAATTTTGGTGTCTTCTGCAAACGTACTAACTATACCTCTTATGCTCGCATCCAAATCATTTATATAAATGACAAAAAGTGGAGAGCCCAGCACTGATCCTTGTGGCACTCCACTGGTCACAGGCCTCCTGTCTGAAAAACAACCATCCACCACCACCACCATCTGTCTTCTACCTTTGAGTCAGTTCTGTATCCAAATGGCTAGTTCTCCCTGTTTTCTGTGAGATCTAACCTTGCTAACCTGTCTCCCATAGTGAACCTTGTCAAACACCTTACTGAAGTCCATATAGATCATATCTACTGCTTTGCCCTCATCAGTCCTCTTTGTTACTTCTTCAAAAAACTCAATCAAGTTTGTGAGACATGATTTCCCATGCACAAAGCCATGTTGACTATCCCGAATCAGTCCTGGCCTTTCCAAATACATGTACATCCTGTCCCTCAGGATTCCCTCCAACAACTTGCCCACCACTGACATCAGGCTCACTGGTCTATAGTTCCCTGGCTTGTCCTTACCACCCTTCTTAAACAGCGGCACCACATTTGCCAACCTCCAGTCTTACGGCACCTCACCTGCGACTATGGATGATACAAGTATCTCAGCAACGTGCCCAGCAATCACTTCTCTAGCTTCCCACAGAGTTTGAGGCTACACCTCATCAGGTCCTGGGGATTTATCCACTTTTATGCGTTTCAAGACAGCCAGCATTTCCTCCTCTGTAGTATGGATATTTTCAAGATGTCACCATCTATTTCCCTACAGTCTATATCTTCCATATCCTTTCCACAGCAAATGCTGATGCAAAATACTTATTTAGTATCAGCCCCATTTTCTGTGGCTCCACACAAAGGCCGTCTTGCTGTTCCTTGAGGGGACCTATTCTCTCCCTAGTTACCACTAGGGAGAGAATAGTCCTTAATGTATTTGTAAAAACCCTTTGGATTCTCCTTAATTCTATTTGCCAAAGCTATCTCATGTCCCCTTTTTGCCCTCCTGCTTTCCCTCTCAAGTATACTCCTACTGCCTTTATACTCTTCTAAGGATTCACTTGATCTATCCTGTCTATACCTTACACATGCTTCCCTCTTTTTCTTAACCAAACCCTCAACTTCTTTAGTCATCCAGCATTCCCTATACCTACCAGCCTTTCCTTTCACCCGAACAGGAATATACTTTCTTTGGATTCTCGTTATCTCATTTCTGAAGGCTTCCAATTTTCCAGCCATCCCTTTACCTGTCAACATCTGCCCCCAATCAACTTTTGAAAGTTCTTGCCTAATACCGTCAAATTTGGCTTCCTCCAATTTAGAAATTCAACTTTTAGAGCCTAACATCAGCAGTGTAGAACATGCTAGAATCTATTATAAAAATCATGATAGCACAATAGAATCATCGGTATTGGACACAGCCAGCATGGGTTATGAAATCTCTACCGGAGATTGAAGATGTAACAATGAGAGATAAGGGAGACCAATGGATGTGGTGTATTTGGATTTCCAAAACCTTTTGATAAGGCGCTTCACAAGTGAATAGTGGTAAATATTACAGTACATGGTATAAAGGGTAATATATGGTATGGATCGAGAATTGACTGACAGACAGGGAAAAGACAGTGGGAATAAATGGGTCTTTTTCTGAGTGGCAGGTAGTGACTAGTGGGGTACAGCAAGGATCCATGCTTCAGCTCAGCTGTTCTGAATACATTTGTATACATTAGATAAATAAAATCGACCTGAATGAGAATACCAAATGCAACATTTCCAAGTTTGCTGCTGACACAAAACTGAGTGGGACTGGTCGCAAGAAAGCGTCAAGGTGATTTAAACAAGTTGAACTTATGACTGATGAAGTACAACGTGTCTAACTGTGAAATTGTACACAACAAGGGGGAGAATTGAAGTAGTGATATATTGGGAACTATGCATATTCGGAGAGATTTGGTTAACCTTGTACGCCAGTCAATGTAAGCAAACAGGCAAGTGCAGCAAGCAGTTAGAGAGGTAAATGGAATTTTGGTCTTCAGTGCAAGATAATTGGAGTTCAGAAGCAGGGATGTCTTACTGCAGTTACACAATGCCTTGGTGAGACCACATCTGAAGTACTGCATGCAGTTTTGGTCTCTCTACCTTAGAAAGATATATGTGCCATACAGAGAGTCCAGAGGTTCACTAGGATGGTACCCAGGATAACAGAACAGTCCTATGAGGAAATATTGGTTCGGCTGAGCCTGCAATCACCAGAGTTTGGGAGGAAGAGAGGGGGTCAGATTGACATGTCCAACATTCTAATAGGGTTGGACACACTGGATGCAGACAGGATGTTTTCCCAGGTTGGGGAATCTAGAAGTCGGTAGAGGGTAGATGATTTAGAACTGTGATAAAGAAAACTTTCTTCACTCAAAGTGGAGTGAGCCTGTAGAATTCTCCATCACAGAAGGCTGTAAAGGCCAAGTCACTGAGTACATTAAAGGAAGTGATAGATCATTTTTTTAGGTTTTAAAGGTATCAAGAGGTATAGGGAGAAAGCAGGAATATGGTACTGAGATAGAGGATCAGCCATGATCATGGTCAATGGCAGAGAAGGCTCGAGGGTTGAGTGGCCTGCTCCTGCTCGCAGTTTCTACGTTCAGCCAATAATCTAGAAGGTATGCAAGGTCATACTACTTTATATGAGAAGGCAAGGATATTCAGTATTTTTAAAGCAGCCAACCATTTGTATTGTAGCAATTTCAAATCTGGCAGAAGACTTCCAATTACAGACAGAGTTGATTAATAGGAAAAGAAATAGGCTATTCAGCCCCTCAAGCCTGTTCTACCATTCAAATGAGATCATGGCTGATCTGTGGCCTAACTCCATATAGCTACCTTTGGCCCATGTCTTGGATAACATTTTATTAAGCAATCTCGGATTTAAAGTGAACAACTGATCCTCCATTCATTTGCCATATGTGGAACAGACTTCCAAACATTAACCAATCTTTGTGCGTACAAGTGTTAAATCATCAACCACAGAAACACATTTAATGAAATATCACTCAAAATTCATTTTCTAATGTTATACAGTCATAGAGTGATCCAGCACGGTAACAAACCCTTCGGCCCAACTAGTCCATGCCGAACATAATCCCAAACTAAACTAGCCCCACCTGCCTATTTCTGGACCGTTTCTCCCTCCAAACCTTTCCTATTCATGTACTTATCCAAGCATCTTTTAAACATTGTAATTGCGCCCACATTCAGCATTTCCTCAGGAAGTTCATTCCACACACAAGCCACCCTCCGTGCAAAAAAAAATTGTCCCTCATGTCTTTTTCAAATCTCAATCCTCTCACCCGATTCTTGAAATCCGCCATCCTAGGGAAAAACCCCACCTAACTTGACCTGTTAAAAACAGGGGGAAACAACCCTACGAGGAGTTAAATGGCATACAAAGTGTCTTCTACTGAATGTATCGCCACGAACATAAAGGACATGGCTCAAAAATTTATTAAAACCATTCACAAACCTCTGGTTAATATTGTGAAACTTATTTGACAATGTTTTTAAAAATATGCAATATATCAAGACAGTAAACACTCATGTGCCACTAGTTTCAGTGAGGAAAATATTCTATTAACTAAATCAAGTTAATAAATACTGGTCAGACAGTTACACAGTTGTATACATCAAGGGGGGGCTCAGGTAATATCAAATGTCTATTCCTCTCGTGAGGGACAATCTTCTAAATCCAAGAAAATCAAATATCTTAAACTGATATTACAGGATATAAATGAATACAAGTTATACTTTCACTGGAGTCATTCCAATCTCCAGGCTCATTAGCAGAGATGAAAATGCGGAATCAAAGTTTACAAGACAGCAGCGGCTGCATTACCAAAATTGTAATTGATAGGATAAATCTAAATCAGAGCATTTTTAAAAATAAAATTCAGTATTAGTAAAAATTCTTTTCAGATGAACATTTTTTGTCGAAGGTGCAGGAATAAACACAGCAAATGCAGGATGTCTTTTTTTGTTGTCACATATCCGGTCTAAATTTAGACACCAGGATGATACCAAATGTCAGCTAAGTAAATGGTAGGTATCAACTACAGCTTAGGCTAAACATGTTTCAAAACATCAAGTTTTAGTTCAGTTTCAGTGAATTTTTGTAACACCTGTTACTACTCTAGCATCACCTTGCTGGATTTTACACAAAAGCATTAATCAATATTCAGTCAATCGTTTTGCAACAGCAAGTAGTACAATTTGCTTTTGATTACTAACTGTCTGTGTCCAGTATCCATTACATACATATTGGCAAACCACCAGTAAAATGCAAATCATTCAATGTCGATATCACACTTTGACAGTTATAAAGTTAGAGTTATACAGCATGGAAAACAGACATTTTTGTCCAACTCATCTGCTCCGACCAGACCTCCCAATCTGACCGAGACCCATTTGCCAGCATTTGGCCCATATTCCTCTAAACCCTTCATATTCATATATCCAACTACTGTCAATGCCTTTTATGTGTAACTGTACCCGTCTCCTCTATCTCCTCTGGCAGCTTGCTCTGTACACACATCACGTGCTGTGTGAAATATTGATATACAATTGAATAAATGATAGTTCATTTAAATTAATTTTTTGAAGTAAAGTACAACTCAACAAAAAAACATTTTAGATTGACATTTAAATTGGCAACTTGTAACCAAGCAAAGAAAACAAGTATTTGGTACGGAACTTGGCAAATAATGCTGTGGTTAATTTAATAATCTTATCAATACTTCTTTTTAAAAAAAAAAGAAAAATGTGTATTTTTGAATGCTTTATCACAAATTCTTCCTGCAAGAATTTTTTTATTGGATTGTGAATTTAAAAAAAAAGACTGTTGTTAAATCTTATTTTAATAAATCCACCATTAGCTTTATTGAAAAAGTTACATGCAGCTGAACAAATTGAACTGAGCAACTATAATATTCTCCAAAAATTGATTGCTTAATAACTGGCTACTGGGAGCATTAAACGTTTAAAGATGATCTTATTTTCAAATCATTGCAATCAGTATGTTGGGGTGACATGCAACCACTTTCACCTTCGGTCGCAAAAGGTTACAATCTGCTGAGGAGGCCAGAGGAAAAGTTCATAAAATATCAGAGAAGATACTGGTTTGCCAACTTGCAATTGATTGAAAGATATATTGAAACAGAAGTACTTTTATAAAATCAATTTCACTAGCAAATAAAAATAATTTTCAATTTTCACATTTTTGATGCATGAACAAACCCACAACATATACATATTATTTTTGGTTGTTATTATGTAGTTACAAGTTAGAGACCAGATTGAGCCCAAAGTGAAGCTAACTGCAAGTTATTTTAAGATACTAGTTATTAGCTTCCCTTGAGCAAGAGTAATCAAGCTGAAGCAAAATACAAAGTACTTCTAGTAAAGAGTTTACCAGCACTCCTTTTAATACTTCTCACTTCCTGAATGCACCAAGTACTGTGAAACACACGTGTAATCCAACAATGAGAGGCAAGTCCAAGGTAAACTCCAAGGTAAAAGTAATCCTCTAAACGTCGAAATAAGTAGTCTTGTAGAATCAGGATTATGTTACAGAGCCAGTTGCATTCTCAGGAGTTCAAATATGATTTGTGGTCAGTTGTATGTGCTATCACTGAGAGCTGAAGCTTGCCAGCAATTTACTATTTTTACAGTAGAATTTGGCTTCCTTGAGGCACTAAGTTAAGTCGCATCACCATCCTCTCAAGGGCAACCAGGGCTAGACAATAAATGCTGGCACACTCTGCACAGCCCATATCCACCCCTTTTAAACAATAACAAAAAATCTCAACTACACATCTGAAAAAAAAAAGTGAAAAACAAGGATCTAATGCAGTTCATAATGCTATACAGGAACCCACAAGATTAAATAAAAATCTATTTGTTTGAGTAAAGTGTTTCAAAGAGTGCCAATACATCTGTGGCAATCAGTACTTTTTTCTTAAACAAGTCATTTTCTTCCTCGGTTCCTCTACCCTGCTACATAGTGGAGCAGGTACATAATTCTTTGAAGTTTACATCACATACTGGCAGGATGGTTAAAAAGGCATTTGGCACACTTGCCTTCATTGCTTAGTCCTTTGAGTATAGGAGTTGGGAAGTCGTGTTGAGGTTGTACAGGACATGGTTGAGGCATCTTCTGGAACACACTGTCCTGTTCTGGCCACCCAGTAAAAAGAAGGATATTATCAAGTTGGAGAGGGTTTAGAAGAGATCTACCAGGATGTTGCCGGGGATGGAAGGTTTGCAATATAAAGAGAGGTTGGATAGGCTGGGACATTTTTCACTGGAGCAGAGGTGGTATAAAATAATAGAGGGAGCTGCTATAAAATAATAAGGGATAGACAAAATTAATGGTAGTCTCTCCGTATGACAAGGTCAAATTGTACTCTAGGATTTTACCATTGAAACTCTACATGTACTGGGACCTCTGCTCTTTGTGATTTTGATAAATGACTTGGATGAGGAAGTGGAAGGGCGGGTTAATAAGCTTGCTGATGACACTAAGGTTGGTGGAATTGTGGATAGTGTGGAGGGCTATTGCAGGTTGCAATGAGACATTGACAGGGTGCAGAACTGGGCTGATAAGTGGCAGATGGAGTTCAACCTGGAAAAGTGGGAAGTCATTCACTTTGGAGGGCCAAAATTAATGTTGAATACAGAGTAAAGGCGGGATGCTTGGCAGTGTGAGGAACAGAGGAATCTTAGGGTCCATGCCCATAGAGCCTTCAGAGTTGCCACCCAGGTTGATAGACTTGTTAAGATGATGTATGGGGTGTTGGCTTTCATTAGGAAGGGGATTGAGCTTAAGAGTTGCGAGGTGATGCTGCAACTCTATAGAACCCTGGTTAGACCATACCCGGAATATTGTGTTCAATGCTGGTTGCCTCATTATAGGAAAGATATGGAAGTTTTAGAGAGGGTGCATAGGAGATTTACCAGGATGTTGCCTGGACTGGAGGGCACGTCTTATGAAGAAAGGTCGAGGGAGCTAGGGCTTTTCTCGTTGGAGTGAAGAAGGATGAGAGGTGACTTAACAGAGGTATACAAGATGATGAGAGGCATAGATAGAGTGGATAGCCAAAGACTTTTTCCCATGGAGGAGACTTAATTTTAAGGTGATTAGTGGAAGTTTAGGGGAGATGTCAGAGGTGGTTCTTTACACAGAGTGTGGAGAGTGCATGGAATGCATTGCCAGCGATGGTAGTAGAGTCAGATACTTTAGGGACATTTAAGCGACTCTTGGATAAGCACATTGAAGATAGTACAATGAAGGGTATGTAGGTTAGTCTGACCTTTAAGGAGGATAAAAGGCCGGCATAACATAGATGGCCGAAAGACCTGTGCTGTACTGTACTATGTTTATGTAGTAGGTAAGAGGAATATGGTTAAGCCAGCTGACTGGGCTTCCTTCCTAGTTGTTGCTCCCACACATTTTACAACAGCATGACTGAAATTAAAATCTCACCAGGGGAGGAATTACAGCCCAGGATCTTGGTTCTCTTACTTCACAGGACACTGCACATGTTCAAACACAGTGCTCCCAGGCAAGATTTTAACACTGTATGTTATAAGAGATTATTTTAAGAGATGTTGGTTTTAGGAACTGTATATGCAAATGAGTCAGGGAGCCAAGATGAAACCACGTTTCAAACCTCCATGTGCAGTCTGTAACTACAAATTGTAGTCTGAGCTGTTAAATAAAAATGAATGAGCATTAGTAAGCTGAATCCATGGTGATACGACAGTGTGATTGACATTGGTGATTTTTCCCAAATAAACAAGGGAGTGGTGCAAATTTCAAGACCACAGAATGCCTCAGACAAAGCATGAAGCATTACAGAATTGACATTTGCAACAAGACCCCAGAAACATAATTACATAACAATCAGTACTTTCTGAAGATGAACACAGTACAGGGGACAGAATGCACGCACAGAGTAACCCAGAAAACATCACATCATGTCATGTGTCATGTGAATATAGGGTTAATTTGACACATGACACGTCATGACATATCATATGACATGATAGTGTCACATCATGACATGACAATGCCACATAACATGGCAACACCTGAAATGCCATGTGATACATGATAATGGCCCATATGACAACACAAGATGTGATATGCGACAGTGACCCGTGACATGACACCCAACATGTAAACGACACAAATGGCACATGACATGCCAGAAGACAAGACACATAACCCTTGGCATGCCACATGAATATGACAAATGACAATACGACACTGTCCAGATAACAGCTATTTGAATCAATTTATCTATAGGTGTTTCAACAAGGGTAATTACGGCTACAGTGCCAAGCTATCTGTGCAGATAATGGAAGTGGATATTCATTCAATGATTATCAATACTTTGGTAACATTGCATCTTGGTTGACTTCACCCCCACAGTTAGAAGCTTTCATCTTTAACATCATATCCCCGAAGGAAGTTAGCTAACACACACAAGATCAACACTGGCTTGCGTGCCAGTGCAAACACCTTACCACTCAATCTTGTCAAATGTGTACCTAGACTATTAGAAGCCAATGACAAAATTTACAACAAAATTAACTACATTATGGCTCAGCCCTCCCTTATATTAGTACACAGATGATGAAATAAAACTATAGAATTTCTTCTTGGAAACCCTAAGCATTTCCCTTAGTGGACACGAGCAGACTAGCAATAGTAGGATTACTGGCACGTACACATCACAATACTGTGACCATTGAACAGATCGCCAAGATATCAATTACCAAGACCAAGAACATTGACACGGAGACAATCAACAGTTGTGCCCAGTCAGATTTGATAGCATAGGAAGCTTCATAGGCAATGCTATATTGAACCTTAAATGAAGACGGGTTCCATCAAGCTACTCCTTCCTGCTCACTTACAACAGGAGCTGAAGAGTAAGTTGGTTATGAAATGTAATGGCATTATCCAGTCTGTGCACCTGCATTCAGACTGATGCAGTCCTATAAGATGATTGCTGAAGAAAATTGGATTGGTCTGGGTATGTTCAGACTCAAGACATCGAAAACTTTCTCTCAAGGAATATGCACACAAAATGCCAAAATTACAGGTCCTGAAATCCAAATTTTCAGCAGCTAAATTATTTTCTAAGCCAAGCAACAGATTTCTTTGTCAGTACACTTGGCAGAGAAATCTCAGGAAATCATTACTTTCAGAACACCATTTGAAAGCTATGGCTTCCAGAGACTGCCTTTCAGCCAGGGATCTGAATCAGCAACATACAGACAGAATTACAGAAAATATTTCTGGATGTGTCTGTATTGCTGGCAATATTGTGGTAACGGGCAAAACCAAAGAAGAACAAAATTAAAATCTATACTTCCAAAAGCAAGAAGTGTCAGGAAGGTCAGATTAATATGTTTGGTTCGATTTATTCAGCTTGAGGAATCCTTCCTGACCGAGGCAAACTTGAACATGTAGTGCACGTTTGCTCCTCAAGAGAAAAATGACCCACAGAGATGTCTCAGTTTTTCTAGCTTCCTAACACAATACACACCAAACTTATCAAACAATACAATATCATCAACATAACTCTTCAGGAGAAAACCTATCCATATAAGACCACATGACAAGAAAAGAAAATAGGCCATTCAGTCCATGAAGTCCACCATTCCATGAGATCATGGCTGATGTGATAATCTTCCATCCATTTTCCTGCCTTTTCCCCTATAACCCTCAACTCCCTTACTGATAAAAAACAT
The DNA here is from genome assembly GCF_004010195.1 of Chiloscyllium plagiosum. NCBI lineage: Eukaryota > Metazoa > Chordata > Chondrichthyes > Orectolobiformes > Hemiscylliidae > Chiloscyllium > Chiloscyllium plagiosum. The sequence goes on along the minus strand of NC_057721.1, from coordinate 19,256,868 downwards.
CCATCTCAGCCTTGTATATTCTTAATTTATAAGTGCATGGCAGGAAGACCATCATATTATGTCTGAATCACTCAGGAAACAGTCAGAAACTCACATCCTACAGTAATAGCATGACTCAAAGAAGATGACAATCCTGCAATTGGATACATCTCAGAGACAGTTGAACATGCCAGATGACAAAACAACCTTTTGGATCTATATCCAGTTATCACAGCACAAACCGCTATTTCCAAAAAAAGAGTGTAAAACACTTGCTCTAATATTCAGTATCACAGGATTTCATACATACCTGCTAAATAAGTAAGGAAACTGATCGCAAGCTATTGGGAAACGACTTGGTGCAAACCAATGAGAAGCACAGCACCTAGATTATACGCATTTCAGCAAACGTACAGGGTTAGGACTTCATTACCTGCTATAAACTTGACACCAAAATGGCTACACTCTGGACCTGGGCACACCATCACCAGCAGAGATTATCTTTGGAAGGCAAGGAAGGACAACCCTGCCAACACATCACCTGTCCGCATCCTGAGAGATACAGGACAAATTTATTTAAAATAACACAACAGAGAATGAAGATGGTGCATGACTAACAAAGTGTGGAAACAATGCCTAATCCACCCTTACAACGAAAGGTCAGAGACATACATTCAGCCTAAGGAGCGTAATTACCCATCAGGGGATCCAAGTGTGCCATGAGTACAAATCCTTTGAAGTCACAAAACCTAATGCAGCAACACAGAGGAGAAACAGAAGCCAATTCAGGAAACTGTCCAATATGCCATTCTTGTACAAGACACACACAAAAGCTAGTGTGGGTAATGAAGGTGTGAAAACTCATCACAACAACTATCAACACTAGACTCCAAAAATCTCTTGGCCTGAGGTGGCAGATGGCTGAATCAGCGTGGAGTCCTCTTGGCTTGACATGGCGATCTCCCAGCGGCCCAGCATGGCGGTCTTTGGGTGGTCTCTCAGCCTGGTATGGCCTCGGCGTGGACATCCGGCCTTGAGATGATTCCGAAGAGGTCTCCCAGCTTCGTGGATGCGGAGGTGAAGCCCGGCACAATCTGAAGTCAAGTCCCAGCGTGGACTGGGTCAGAAGACTGATGTGCTGAACTATTTTTTCACCATTTTATCATTTATTCCTAAATTCTGCAATGCTGGAATTTTTTTACATTTCTATTTTCCTATGAACTGTAACTGAAAAAGCTGTACCTAGGGTCCTTGGTACATAAAATGGTGCCATAAGCAGCAGCTTGTACACTTTTTACTGTACTCATTTGAGTACAAGTCACAATAAAGTTAAATCTAATAACACTTACAAGTTCAGGGCACCAAAGTGAGGAGTCTAAACCTTTGGAAGGTTAAACCATCACAGAATTGTCAAACCACCTATAGAAACATAAAATCCCTATTGTGTGGAAACAGGCCATTAGGCCCAACAAGTTCACACTGACCTTCCTAAGAGTAATCCACCCATACCCATTCCCCTACTACTCTACAATTACCCCTGACTTTCACACCCCTGTACACTATAGGCAATCTAGCATGGCCAATTCACCTATCCTGCATGTCTTTGGATTGCGGAGGAAACCCACAAAGACACGGGGAGAAGTTGGAGTCTGTTTCTGTGTAAATAGATTGCAACAACCCTAATATGGAATTTTTCTTGACAGTGGGGAAAGAAAGGACCTTGTTACTGCATTAAGAGTGGTGTTACAGAGTCAGCATCATACAGCAAAAAAACAGACCGTTTGGTCCAACCAGTCCATGCCAAACATAATCCCAAACTAAGCTAGTCCCACCTGCCTGCTCCTGGCCCACATCCCTCCAAACTTTTCCTGTTTGTGTATCGATCCAAATATCTTTTAAACATTGTAATTGTACTGTGGCCACCACTTCTTTAGGAAGTTCATTCTATATGCGAACGACCCTCCATGTTAAGAATTTGCCTCGTGTCTTTCTTAAATCTCTCTCCTCTCACCTTAAAAAGTGTGCCCCCTAATCTTGTTATCCCCAATCTTAGGGAAAAGATAACTACCATCAACTCTATCTATATACTTATATTATTTTATAAACTTCTATCAGATTGCATCTCAACCTCCTATACTCCAGTGAAAAAACACCCAGCCTTTCTTTATAATTCAAACCTTCCATACCCAGTAACATTCCATTAAGTGTCTTTAGAACCCTCTCCAGCTTGCTAATATCCTTCCTATAAGTTGGCAACCAGAACTGGACACAGCATTCTAGAAGAGGCCTCATCAAAGTCCTGTTTAACCTCAGCATGACTTCCCAATTCCTATACTCAAAGGACTGAGCAATGAAAGCAAGCATACTAAATGTCCTTGTAACCACCCTGAATGTATGTGATGAAAACTTTAAAGACTTATGTACCTGTAACCCCAAGTCCCTCTGTTTTACAACACCACCCAATTGCATTCAGATCTAGATATGGTAATGACCAAAGACCATGATGAAACCACATGACGACAGGACCATAAGGTACAGTAGCAGAATTAGGCCATTCGACCCAGAGTTTGCTCCACCATTCAATTGTAGCTGATATGTTTCTCATTCTGTCTTTTCCCCATAATCATAGGTTCTTGATTATTAAGGGAATCAATCTGTCTTAAATACACTCAATTACTTGACCTCTACATGAATTCCACAGATTCACTGCCCTCTGGCCGAAGAAATTTCTCATCTCAGTTCTAAAGGGTCATCCCTTTCCCCTAAAACTGTGCCCTTGGTTCCTCGTCTCTTCTACTAACTGTGCTGTCCAGCAGAAGCAGGACAGTGCCTTGATGCATGCATACTTATCTGTAATTGCAAGCTGTTGACTAAGGTGTTAAATAAACCTGTATGAGATGACACGAAGATTGGTGGTTGCAGATGACACGAAGATTGGTGGAGTAGCAGAAAGCATAAGGGACTGTCAAAGAATACAGGAGGATATAGATAGACTGGAAAGTTGGGTGGAAAAATGGCAGATGGCCTTCAATCCAGACAAATGTGAGGTGATGCATTTAGGCAAGACTAACTCTAGAGCAAATTATACACTGAATGGAAGAGCCTTGGGAAAAGTTGATGGGCAGAGAGATCTGGGAGTGCAGGTCCATTGTACCCTGAAGGTTGCTGCACAGGTGGATAGAGTGGTCAAGAAGGCATATAGTATGCTTGCCTTCATTGGACAGGGTATTGAGTATAAGAGCTGGCAAGTCGTTAAAATTGTACAGGATGTTGGTTCGGCCACATTTGGAATACTGTGTACAGTTCTGGTCACCACATTACCAAAAGGATGTGGACGCTTTGGAGAGGGTGCAGAGAAGGTTTAACGAGGATGTTGCTGGGTATGGAAAGTGCTAGCTATGAAGAGAGGTTGAGTAGGTTAGGTATATTTTCATTAGAAAAAAGGAGATTGAGGGGGGACCTGATAGAGGTTTACAAAATCATGAAGGGTATAGACAGGGTGGATAGAGACAAGCCTTTCCCCAGGGTGAGGGATTCCATAACGAGAGGTCACGCTTTCAAGGTGAGAGGTGGAAAGTCTAAGGGGGATACACGGCAAGTACTTCATACAGAGGGTGGTGGGCGGCTGGAACGCGTTGCCAGTAGAGGTGGTAGAGGCAGGCACAGTAGATTCATTTAAGATGTATCTGGACAGATGCATGAGTAGGTGGGGAGCAGAGGGATACAGATGCTTAGGAATTGACCGACAGGTTTAGACAATACATTTGGATCAGCTCAGGCTTGGAGGGCCGAAGGGCCTGTTCCTGGGCTGTAAATTTTCTTTGTTCTTTGAGAGTTGCAAATTACCTAAACCCATGTTATTTATCAAGATCAAGAAATGCAACCTGATCTAACAAATTCATGCAGTTTATTTCGCTCCTCACAAGTGTTCTCACATTCCTTTTCATTTAACTCTCTCAGCAAAACCTCCTTTTCCTATCTCAAGTGCTAATCTCATTTAACCTTCAATGCAATACTATTTACCTAACTATTCCACGTTGTACTGAGTTCCACACTCAGAGCATGAATAAATACATTTCTGCTGATTTTTTGTTGAATTTATTAATGACTCACCTGAATCACCCAAAAATGGGAACATTACCTCTACATCCACTCTATCAGTCTTTCCATGTCAAGACACGACTTTGAGAAGCAGACGTGTTATTTCCAGCCAATATTTCTCCACTAATCAATATCACAATGAAAATCCTGGCTATTCCCACATTTTTTTATAAGAAAGTTAATTGAGCACAAACTAGCTGGGGCATTTCCTGCATTACACACAGCAAAAAATGAGACACTGGCTGTAAAAAGCTCTGAGTTTTCATTGGTCATAAAAATGCTGTGTAAATGCAAAACTGTTTCTTCTCATTTACACGTTACACATGTCCCTCAGCCTGTTCGCTTCATATACCAATATTAAAGCCAATTTCATACTCTTTAAATTGAAAAAAATGTTTTGACTACTTTTGCAAATTGCTGACAAAATACAGTTCCATATGTCTGCTGGATCAGAAACATTTTTGATATCACAGAAACCATTTGGAGCACAAGGTGGCAAGTTCAATGCCAACTCAGTGATGTCATACCAGTAAGCATGTGTAAAAAGCTGGGGAGGATGCTATTCTGCTGAGGCACCATATGTCCACATTCAACTTAAGTTTTGTTTTTACAATATTGCCCACAATATTAGGTTGGTTTGCATTCTTTTGTGTTGCTGTTATTGTAACAATAGCTGCCACTTCTATACATCTATAGATGTTGAATTACTTCCAATATAGCTACCAACTACAATAAGAAGCTAAATACTCCCAAGTTTAGAAATAATTGTCAATCATTTGTTATAAGGAAATACTCTGGTCCACTTAACACACTCACTTGTGATATGGTTAAAAATGTTGTTTCCTTATTGCCAGTATTACAAATGCTAGAACGAAAACTATTAGGGCGTTACTCGAAATTGGGGGAGAGGCGGGGAAGAAATCCATCTTGCAGCCAGAAATATCTTTGAAGCAAATTATGCAGCGGGTGTGTGAACGACTTCAATGTCCCCTGTAATTAACATGTCCCACACGACACGATTTGCAGTTGCTCAGAATCACCGTCTCGGGGATGATCACATTCGGGTGCATGAACCAGGTAACAATCCCCAAGCCTGCACGGTCACCACACCGCTGTGTGCCCTGGGTATCATTATTAATATTTATTACAAACTACACTGGGAAGGTAAACGGCAAAGCTCGCAGTAAAATTGCGGGCTGGCTAGGGCTAGGTGAACTTCAGATTTGCGACGCGTGTGTCTTTCTCTCCCTCTCTCTGTATCCAGCAGTTGCAACACAGTTAAAGGGTTACATTGAATCACAGGACATCCTTTCCAGTGGATACCACCCCAACCTCTACAGTCTACCTGTGTCAAAGTGGCTCTCCCCTGGACACTTCACTCACCCAAGCTTGGCAGCATCAGTCAACAGGTCCCACTCACTTCCGCGTCTCTCTCTGTCTTTACCCTATCTTCAGGAGCGCTGCACGCAGTAACAATGTCTTCGCTGCCGGGACTCGGGGCTCCTCCCACCCCGTGCGCGTCCCCGAGTTCCCCCCACTCCGCGCGCCACCTCAGCCTCTCAACATTTGCAAGCCTTCCTCATTCCCAGCCTGTGCACCCGGCTCTGTGTCCCCTCCCTGGCGTTATTTTCCTACCAGTCCAAAAAAAGTTTCCGAGTCCTTCCTGTTACAATCGCTGGGCAGAGTGTAAAAGCGAGGGGAGCTGTCTGGTGGAATGCGTGTGCAAGAACACAGCGCTGGCTGGGCTACACTCGTGTGCCGCCTGCTGGAAGTTGCTTTCATTTCAGATATAATGTTGTATGGTTTTGAACTTTGTACACCCCAGTCCAACACCGGCATCTCCAAATCAGTTCAGATCTGAGTAGCTGTTAAACACCCTGAGACTGGGTTTTGGAAGTGTGCAGCTCAATGTCTCTGACTCTTCAGAACTCTCGCCCGAAACGACCTGCTCCTCCGATGCTACCTGACCTGTTGTGCTTTTCCAGCACCACACTCTGGACTCTGATCTCCAGCATCTGCAGTCCTCACTTTGTCCGAGAGCTCTGAGAGAGCCGACTGCTATAGGGGACAGGCAGGAGTAAAGGATGGGTCTGGCCTCCATGCAACTGAACACCCCAAGTAGTTGGACCATTCAGTATCAACTGGAAACATTTGTCAAAAGAAAAAGCTTTTGACCACAGGTCTGTCAGGAAGTAGTCAGCAGGTAGAGTTCTTGAGACCCAGAGGGAAAAGGAGAGCATGTGTCCTGTTGCAGGGTTCCCTGAGCAGAATGTCAAAGTCATTTGGCAGAATGCTTCATTATCAGAACTGGGAGAAAGTGAGGACTGCAGATGCTGGAGATCAGAGTCAAGAGGGTGGTACTGGAAAAGCACAGCAGGTCAGGTAGCATCCAAGCAGCAGGAGAATCGACGTTTCGGGCATTAGCCCTTCATCAGGAATGAGGCTTGTGGGCCAGGGGAGGCTGAGAGATAGGAAGTGGATGAGATGTGCTGGAGGACATCAACCACGTGGGAGGGGAAATTGCGGTCTTTGAAGAAGGAGGCCAACTGGTCGCTTCTGTGGTGGAACTGGTCCTCCTGAGAGCAGATGCGGCAGAAGTGAAGGAATTGTAAATGAGGGATAACATTTTTACAGGAGGCAGGCTGGGGAGAGGTGTAGTCCAGGTAGCTGTGGGAGTCAGTGGGTTTGCAGATGATGCCCATTATGAGTTGATCACCTTTGATGAAGATGAAGAGGTCCAGAAAGGGGAGGGGAGTGTCTCAGATGGTCCAGGTGAACTTAAGGTCAGGGTGGAACGTATTGATGAAATTGATGAACTGTTCAACCTCCTCGTGGGAGCACGAGGTGGTGCCAACATAGTCATCAATGTAGTGGAGGAAAATGTGGGGAGTGGTGCTGCTGCAGCTGCGGAAGATGGACTGTTCCACATAACCGAGAAAGAGAGAGAGACATAGCTCTGGCCCGTGCTGGTGCCCATGGCAACCCCTTTGGTCTGGAGGAAATGGGACGATTCAAAGGAGAAATTATTGAAGGTAAGGACCATTTCAGCCAAACAAATGAGAGTGTCAGTGGAGGGGTTCTGGTGGGGACACTGGGAGAGGACGAAACGGCTTGAGGCCTTCGTCATGGTGGATACAGGTGTATAGGGACCGGATGTCCATGGTGAAGATGAGGCGTTGGGGAAATGAGGCCTTCTATCTGCCATGACGAAGGCCTCCAAGCCCACCACCCTGTCCTTACGTTCACCTGGATGATCTCAGATACCTCCATCCTCTTCCTGGACCTCTCCATTTCCATCAACGGTGACCAACTCAACATGGACATTTTCTACAAACCCACCAACTCTCACAGCTACTTGGATGACAACTGCTCCCACCCTGCTTCCTGTAAAAATGCTATCCTTTATTCCCAATTCCTCCACCTCTGCTGCATTTGCTCCCAGGAGGATTAGTTCCACCATAGAACACACCAGAACCCTCCTTCAAAGACCGCAATTTCCACTCCCATGTGGTCGACGATGCCATCCAGCGCATCTCCTCCACTTTCCACACCTCCACCCTTGACCCCACCCCTCCAACTGCAACAGGGACAGAACTCCCTGGTCCTCACCTTCCATCCCACCAAACTCTGGGAAAATTGTATTATCCTCTGCTATTTTTGCCACCTACAAACGGACCCCATCTCCAGAGAAATATTTCCCTCCCCATGCCTATCCACTTTCCGTAAAGACCATTCCCTCTGCGACTCTCTTGTCAGGTCCACGCCCCCCACCAACCCATCCTCCCCTCCTGGCACCTTCCCCCGCCACTGCAAGAATTGCAAAACCTGCGCCCACACCTCCCCCCTCCGCTCCATCCAAAGTCCCAAAAGAGCCTTCCACATCCATCAGAGTTTTACCTGCACTTCCACACATGTCATTTACTGTATCTGTTGCTCCTGATGCAGTCTTCTCTACTTGCAGAATGCTTCAGAGAACATCTCCGGAACACACGCACGAAGCAACCCCACCACCCACTGGCCAAATACTTTAACTCCCCCTCCCACTCCGCCAAGGACATGCAGGTCCTGGGCCTCCTCCACCGATAAACCCTTACCACCCGACGCCGCCACTGCAAGAATTGCAAAACCTGCGCCCACACCTCCCCCCTCAGCTCCATCCAAAGTCCCAAAAGAGCCTTCCACATCCATCAGAGTTTTACCTGCACTTCCACACATGTCATTTACTGTATCTGTTGCTCCTGATGCAGTCTTCTCTACTTGCAGAATGCTTCAGAGAACATCTCTGGAACACACGCACGAAGCAACCCCACCACCCACTGGCCAAACACTTTAACTCCCCCTCCCACTCCGCCAAGGACATGCAGGTCCTAGGCCTCCTCCATCGATAAACCCTTACCACCCGACGCCTGGAGGAAGAACGCCTCATCTTCTGCCTTGGGACCCTGCAACCCCATGGCATCAATGTGGATTTCACCAGTTTCCTCATTTCCCTCCCCCTACCTTATCCCAGTTCCAACCTTCCAACTTGGCATCGCCCTCTTGAACTGTCCTCCCTGTCCATCTTCCTTCCCACCTATCCCCTCCACTCTCCTCTCTGACCTATTACCATTACCCCCAACTTCATCTACCTATCGCACTCTCAGCTACGTTTTTATCTCCCAGCCTCCTTGGCTGACAAGCCTCATTCCTGATGAAGGGCTAATACCTGAAACATCGATTCTCCTGCTCCTCGAATGCTGCCTGACCTACTGTGTTTTTCCAGCACCACACTGTCGATTCATCGTCAGAGCTTTCCAACGAGCACAAAGACACACAGTGATACACAGCACGGAAACAGTCCCTTCGATCCAACTCGTCCATGCTGACTAAATAAATCTGAATAAATCTGAATATCCTGAATAAATCTAGTCCCATTTATCAGCATTTGGCCAATACCCCTCTAAACCCTTCTTATTCATGTCCCCATCCAGATGCCTTTTAAACGTTGTAATCTTACCAGCCTCCACCAGTTCCTCTAGCAGCTCATTCCATACACGTACCACCGTCTGCATGAAAACGTTACCCCTTAGGTCCCTTTATATCTTTCCCCTCTCACCTAAACCTATGGACTCACCCAACCCGGGGGAAAGACCTTGTCGATTTACCCTATCCATGCCCTTCATGGTTTTATAAACCTTTATAAGGTCATCTCTCAGCCTCCAACACTCCAGGGAAAATAGCCCCAGTCAGCCTCTCCCTATAGCTGAAACCCTCCAAACCTGGTAACATCTTTGTAAATCTTTTCTGAACCCTTTCAAGTTCCACAACATTCTTCCTATAGCAGGAGACCAGAATTGAATGCAGTATTCCAAAAGTGGCCTAACCAACATCCTGTACAGTCACAACAGATCTCCCAACTCCTGTACTCAGTATATTGACCAATCACGGAAAGCATACCAAACACCTTCTTCACTATCCTATCTACTTGGAACGCCACTTTCAAGGAGCTATGAACCTGCTTGGCTGGCGGTAGAGAAAGGCATTGCCCATCAGATCATTTATGCACACCTGGTCTCTGTGCACCACCACACACTGTCCTTGAAGTAGCTGTGGAAGGGGGAAGAGATGGTCAAACATCTCCTTTTGGAAAGAAATTCTGGAGGGAGATGCAGTAATTTTTGTCAATGTTTGTCCGGAGCAGCTCTGTGACACAGAACTCTGTCTTCTACGTGCTGTCCCATTGGGGACACACAGAGACAAACATCGACTGCTCCTGGAACCTGGTGAAAGATGCTCTTTGCTCTTGCAGTGTAAAGAGTTGACCTTGACTGAGTGTTGCAGACTGACACATTCCAAGGTCCAGGGCTACATGCTAAGGGATACACCAAAGCTTGGGGCAGCTGACACTAAAGTGCAGTGGGGAAAGACCACCATCTAAAGTCTTTCTGCGTAAGTACAATGGGGTTCCATTCAGTTATTATACCCCCACTCAGTGTCTCAATGTATGTAAATATAGTGCTGTACGAGTAAGAAATGCCTTGAATTTTGTTGGAATCGCAGAGATTGCCAAATGGTTGTTATTCATGTGCAAAGACTATACTAAACTGTTTCAGTAACTGAATGCGTATAAAGATTTGTTAGAAAAAAGTACATTTTTGCAATTGAAAAGATTAGAACTGCAGTCTACAACTTTGACTCACTCTGGTTGAATAAAATTGGCTGTGAATTTTCCAGTCTTGTAGAAATGGAAGGCAGCATGAAACAATTGGAAGTTATTTCAATCTATATGGCAGAACTATGAAATAGCTACAAAACTAAACAAGAAACTTGAACAACTAAGAGTAACAACTTCATTATCAGTGCTGGGAAAGAGTTTTATAAACTGTATTCCACCATAGATGTCACTGAGGGGTGCTAAAGACTGGAGAAAGTTTGAAGGCCTTGAAGACACAAGATATGGATTGTTCCTAATGTTATTTATGAACTGTATTTGTTGAATATCAGAACTTAATGGAAATATTGACCAGTATATGACACCACTGACACATCCACCTGAATCCTGAGAGTCTGGTTAACTGAAATATGATTTCATTAAGATTGGATTATCTCAGGCATAAGAGATCCTGCTCTGAGCATATCTTTTGAGAGAGGACAAACTTATTCTTATCAGAACTATTAACATGGGAAGAAGCTCCAAAAGAAAAAGAAGAAATGTTTGCAGAAGTGTCTGCTTATTTATGAAGGGGGCATGTTTGGAGAAATGCATTTGTAAAGACACTATACATTTGACTTGTCGTAGTCATGTGACCTCAGTTGTAAATGGTTTTCACTTTAGGATGAATAGGTATTGATCACACTACATACAGCAGGAGCCATTACTTTCTGGAGGGAAATAATTGAAATGGTTGGGGATTATGTTAAAATTGTATTTATCCTTATTTGGACTTGAGTTAATTAAACTTCAGATATTTCTCACACCTGTCTTGAGATATGACTGCTACATTTATGACTCCACATTCAGTTGGTCTAACTCAAATGCAATGGGACAAAAGTCAGTTTTCCAAGTGACATGACACCATAGTAGCTTATTTGCCAACCAAAGACATCTATGTTGATATTACCTAAAACACATCTTGGTATGAACTCCTTAATATCAGCATTTTCATTCTGCTTGTGGACTTTTACAATGGTTTAACGCCCACCCCCCACCAAACCCCATTGTATATGTTTCATCTTTGGCTTTAACATTACTGGTTTTGGTTTGTATTATTATTATAGTGAGTAATAGGATGCATTTTTGTCAAGTAGAATAGGTATAATTTAGAAATTATATAACGTGCAGTCATACTAAAATGATGCTTGTAACAGTGGGATGTTTATGATATTATAGATGCCATATAAGTACATTTCCAAAATGCGATTTGTAAGTTATGTTGAGGGCTGAAAGTTTAATTAGTCTTTGTTCTCTTGAAACCAGAAGAACTTGAAATGAGTTGTTGATCCACTAAGCTATTATAGTAAGAGGGTTTTTATTCAAACTTGGGGATTGGTGCAAGATTGACAATGTGAGGACAATGTTATATACTGGTCCAGAAAAATCAACAATTTGGTCTATGGCGCATGACAAATAAAATTTTCATAAAATCCCTATAGTGTGGAAGCGGTCCATTGAGTCCACACCGACTCTCTGAGCAGCATCCACGCAGGCCTACACCCCTAATTCCTATCCCTGTAATCCTGCATTTCCGACGGCTAATCCACCTCGCTGCACTTCCCTCGACAGTATGGGCAATTTACAACACTAGGCCAATCCCCCAAACCTGCACATCTCTGAATGATGGGAGGAAATCAGAGCACCCAGAGGGAATCCCCGCAGACACGGGGATAATGTGCATACTCCATACGGACAGTCGCCCAAAGGTGGAATCAAACCCATAAAAGGAGAAAAAAAATCCATTCACTATTGCAAAATACTTTGCTGCAAATATACCAAACATCACTAATTTAACTTCCATGTGATATTAGGCATAAATTGGGCAAGTAATAGAGAGGAATTCCCTAAAGCTGAAGATCAAGGACACTCCAGTCTATTTTCTCTCACTTCCTGTTTGACATGTCAGTAATATGTTTTGATGAGTGCTTCAAAAAAGCACAAATAAGGACTACAGACCCATTTTAAATTTGATACACTAACCCTTGAAAGGGATCTTTTTATATCACAAACTCCAGGTTTGTACACCATATTTAGAAAACACTGAAACACACTATGATTCTACACAATAAATGGTCAGAGTCCAACCCTTCCTCACAAACAGTGGAGAGACACAGCAGATTGTTACCAATCCTGGTTAAAGTACTAACTATGTATCCTGCATATGTTCATTGAATGCAAGAAAAGAAGAAATGTCAGGTGAAAACAAAGAGAAAATTATGGCATTAAAGTAATGCAATAGGAAGTCTTCTGTTGTTCTATTCTGGGTAAGAGGAGCTCATTTTGTTTTGTCAAGTCTTGAACAAGTAAGAATACTAGGTATTTGGATGCTCACTCAAAAGGTATGAGATTCATGAAGGGCTTAAAGAATGCACATCCAATCAGATTGTAAATTGTAAAATATCATCAAAGCAAAAAAAAGAAGGAAGACATGTTGCCAGGGTTGGAGGATTTGAGCTTTAGGGAGAGGCTGAATAGGCTAGGGCTGTTTTCCCTGGAGCGTCAGAGGCTGAGGGGTGACCTTATAGCCGTTTACAAAGTAATGAGGGGCATGGATAGGGTAAATAGACAAAGTCTTTTCCCTGGGGTCAGGGAGTCCAGAACTAGAGGGCATAGGTTTAGGGTGAAAGGGAAAAGATATAAAAGAGAGCTATGAGGCAACTTTTTCACACAGAGGGTGGTACGAGTACGGACTGAGCTGTCAGATGAAGTGGTGGAAGTTGGTACAGTTGCAACATTTAAGAGGCATTTGGATGGGTATATGAATAGGAAGGCTTTGGAGGGATATGGGTCGAGTGCTGGTAGGTGGAACTAGATTGGGCTGGGATATCTGGTTGGCGTCTCTATGACATGAGGAACAGGAAGTAGTACCAAAAAAGGACAATGGGTAACAATTGCAGAACTTGCTCAGAGAAGAGTGAATGTCATTCCACGTAAATGTAACTACATCTGATATGGCAATGCAATTTACATTTATAATTGGCTCATTGTGTTTTTCTGCTACATTCTGAATAGTGTAGTGAGTTCAGGGATTTCAGTCCATGGGAAATCTCTGTGAGTCATTATTTTTAAAATTTGAATGAGAAGCAGGGACAAATACCAAGAGACAGCTTTTATCCTATTGTGATTCATCTGAACCAAGTGTTTTCTACAATAAAGTATTCAGAGCACTCTACATTCTATAGCCATTATTGTTTCTTCCCTCAATCACATCAAGCAATATACACATACCAATATCAGTGTAGGAGCCAACTCTGTGTAGTGATTAAATGGACAAAGAGTCTGTGGAGTCAGCAGCAAATTGTTATGTGTGAACAGGTCAAATGCAAGTAAGATGTGGGTGGTAAGAATTTTAGATTAGATTACTTACAGTGTGGAAACAGGCCCTTCGGCCCAACAAGTCCACACCGACCCGCCGAAGCGCAACCCACCCATACCCCTACATTTACCCCTTTAACCTAACACTACGGGCAATTTAGCATGGCCAATTCTCCTGACCCGCACATCTTTGGACTGTGGGAGGAAACCGGAGCACCCGGAGGAAACCCACGCAGACACGGGGAGAATGTGCAAACTCCACACAGTCAGTCGCCTGAGTCGGGAATTGAACCCGGGTCTACAGGCGCTGTGAGGCAGCAGTGCTAACCACTGGGCCACCGTGCCGCCCACAAAATGAGATGAGATGGAGTTTATATAGCTTGTGCAGCATTAGTGGAGTGATGTTTGATGGCAATGGAATGTAGATAAGGCTATCAGTGGCAGTATTGCAGTATTTTCCATTGAAGTTTTGTTAAATTGCATTTTGTACCTTTTAATTTCCACATTTTAGAAATGGTAGATGAAAATAAAGAAAATAAAGTGATGATGAATTTGTACTTTCTCAAATAATTAAAGAATATAAATAGTGGAACATTTCATATGCCCACTTTCAACATCATGTGCTTCTTGTTCATGTTTGGAACAATCAGCAAACCTTCTGAAGATGTCATATTCAACTCGAAATGTTAACTGTTTATCTCAATGCGGATGTTGCTCAACCTGTTGAGTTTCTCCAGCATCCTGTTGATAATTTATTGAAGTTCTACAAATCTGTCCTTATAGAAGTGTCTTGGTTTTATGACGAAGTCCTCTGGTTAAATTCTTTAATTGTATTGAGCAATGTAGCATTCCCTGCAAAATGTAACATTCAGAGTACACTCTGTTCCAGAATTGCTAATTGCTGCCATTCAATTTCCCAAGAACTAAAGGAGGGGCTGATTGTTCAGTGGGTCATCAGGACCTTTCAAAGGTCACAATGCAGAAATTCAAAGGTGAAAATCAGAGACTGAAATCAGTGAATGTGGGAGAGAGAAAGAGACAGAGCTTCCAATTAGATAGTTATTATTAACTGTACTGTTAGAAGCAGTTGAATGACGCAAGTTCTGTGTAGGTAGAGCGTTCAGCCAAGAGCAGTTGAATAGTTCAGACTGCAGTTGGGGCTCAGGCAATACTAGAAGACGGGAAAAATAACTAATCTCCAGGCAGAAATGAGCTGTTGAGCTGTAATGCTGATAAGAAAACAGAACGGCATTGAGTCTATGAATTAGGGGGCCCAGTAAGAAGTCAAGATCAAATAGGATTATAATTCTTGGAGAAATTTAATAATCATTGATGACCTACACTGTCATTAACAACTGGGGGGAGTTACTGAGAAATCCATGGGTGTGTCCTGATTGCATTTGTTATGAGCTATGAGATGTGTGATAATAGTATATTCCCTGTATTTACTGCATGTTCATTTTGGGTGTTAAATTTGTATGTGTATTGGAGGTTGTATTATTACTCTAACTTTTATAGTAAAATTGTTGTTCAAAACCATGGAATCTTGTGGCTTTATTCACTTCGTAAGTCACCTGGATCTCATTTTATATCTATTTTAAAAACAAAAAGTTACTGGTCCCTAAACAGATCATAATATAAAGTAGGTGATTTGGGATCGTAGCAGTATCCATATCAAAAGATCATCCCAAATGTAACAATTTGATAATTGCACTTCCCACACAAGCCAACTATGTAGGTTCTGCAAATTAAAATGCCATGCATTGTCATGTTAGGGTTTTACACAATTGATCCATCTAAGGTAGGACCTGCGTTGAGACTGTGTTGAAAACAGATTCCATCCAAGTTCTTAACAACAGAGAGAAAACATTTGTTTAAAAAAAGTCCTGGACACAAACCAGTCCCTGAAAAGTGAATGTCCTGTGTACTCATGCAATCATTTACCATATTTCCAGACTACAAATTTCAAGTTTGTGCGGTGTGGTTTTATTTTAATTAGTGAAGGAAGAGGAAGCCTCTGACTATTATTCCAGCACGAGTGGGTCATTCAGGTCCTCAAGTCTGCTCTCTTCTTGATAAGATCATGGCTGATCTGATTGTGACCTCAAGTCTATATTTGGACCTACCCCTGATACACTTTGACTCCCTTCTCAAGCAGGGATCTGACTCCACTTTAAAAATAATAAATGACCCAACTCCCCACCAATATCTGAGGAAAAGCATCTTGGAGATACCCAGTCCTGTTGAAAGAAGGTCTTTCACCTCATCTCCATCCTAAATGGGAGACTCATAATTTTTAAATCCTGTCCCCATGCTCTAGTTTCTCCTAACTAAAAGGAATATCCTTTCAGTACATATGCTGAAAAATTCCCTCAGGATCTTATATGTTTCAATAACACCATTTCTCAATCTTCCAAACTCCAGTGAATACATGCACAAACTGTCCATCCTTTCCTGATAACTAGACCCGTCAACCAGGAATCTGTTGAGTGAAACTTCTGTGAACTTCAAACCAAACCATACTCTGTAAAAACCTCCTTACATGGTCTAAGGACCTGCACAGATGTCAATGCATTCATCTCAATATCATTTCACTAGTTTAATTGTGAAAACTGGGCGACGTGGACAAGTTGGGTCGAAGTTTCATGAGATCAAACAATATTTTGGTTCACTATGTAAATGTATACATTAAGTGAAAAGTCATAAAAGCTCCTTTGTGTAGAATCAGCTATTAGAAAGCAAATATTTCTCAAACCATTTCCTAATTGCCTAAATTTCTTAGCGAACAGACAATGAGTTAAAAACAAAACTAGTGACAGGTAAACTAACAAAGCACTGGGAATAAATCATAAGATTCTCAGAGATACTAAGTCATCACAATACCTACTTCAGTGGCAGAGTAAGCAGTACTAGGGTAGGGTTAGACAGCAACAATCACTATCAATGTAATACGATGAAGCCAAGCTTTATCTCTCCACCCTGGAGGCTTTCTGCCTCTATTTCGATGAAGGGCTTTTGCCTGAAATGTTGATTTTCCTGCTCCTCGGATGCTGCCTGACCTGCTGTGCTTTTCCAGCAACACACTGATCTAAACTCAGGTTTCCAGCATCTGCAGTCCTCACTTTTGCCAGGTTTTAATATGTCATACTTTATTTTACTTAAATGTTTCAAGTATTTTTTCATAATTAAAAAGTTACAGCTTTGAGACCTGCGATTAGGCTTTACATTTATAATGTTCAGAAGAATGGTATTTGTAGAATGTGTGCTTTGTACATTCAAATTTCTCAGTGATAGAGCATCATCTTGTGATAACCTCAGAGTTATCTGTTGTACCCGTAATGTGCTGGTTTCACAATTCAAAATTATATTTCATCTAGATGCCCCAGAATTGCCGATATTCCCAAACCTTGTTGCACTCACTTAAAAACTGTGAAATCTCTGACATTTCCCAGATTTGATGAAAGATCTTCAACATGAAACATTAACTCTCATTTCACTTTCTTCACAAATGCTGCCTGACCTGCTGAAGGCATCCACTGTTTACTTTTGTCTTTTTATCACATTTTCGATATCCTCAGCTTTTTTATCTTTGTTTTCTCCTGAAGAATTTTGAGGGTTTTTAAAATGAAAATGTGGTATGAATGTTGCAGAGTCACTCACTTATTTGTTTCGGCCGATGGGTTCAAATGATTTGAATTTGGATTTCGACGGAAAGAAATGTGACAGGAGAAATAACCCTGGAAAATTCTGGCTAATGCTAGAAGGATGATATCATCTTTGAGGTCACAATCATTGTATAATTCCAAGGGAAATTAAGTTGGTTTAAGACTGTGCAAGTAACCAGTTACATTAAAATGAGTAACCCTGTCCCAGAGTACACTGTGAGATAGCTGGCTATTACTTGCAATTTCGGTCATGCTACAAACGTCTGACATGATCACATAGCTCAAATCTAAATACTTTCCAGTTAATGTTGTAATGGTCAGGTATAAGCAAGCTATCTCGCCATTTTGTGCAGCAAAGCTTTGGGGATGAGGTCTTCTTCACTCTGCAGAATAGTTGCATCAGGATGTTTTACATACTTACAGTCCCAGTTGAATTTCAGCAATTGCTGCTATAATGTAAAATCAAATCAACAGCTGTTGTAGAAATTTGATGTGTAATGTGATAGTGTTGTAGGTACCGTCACAGCTTTAGTGAGGACACCCTTCAAAAGACCAGGCTTGTGAAGGTCAGCCAGGAGGAGCACAATACCATATCTTTTTAAAAAACTCATTTGGATATGTTAAAAAAAAGAGATTGCCTTAGATAGGGTGAGGAATGGAGAACAGCAAAAGTGACTTGTAAAAAGGATGATAAATTAATCAGAGAATTGTACAAGAGTTAAAGTCTGTAACGGAAAAGGTGCTGGAGACCTTGCTAAAAAGTGACAAAATGATGCTTCCAGATGCAATGAGAAAGTCAAAGTTGACATTGAAAAGAAAGCTGACGTTTAACAAGCCTTTGCAAATCTTATGAAAAAGGAACAAAAAGAGTACACAAGCAAATGCAGTGAACCTTCAAAAAGATCTTCAATAAGACCATTTATTGGACTCCACAAAGTTCAGGACATGAGGATTTAGGCCTGGCAGGTGACACGGTGGCTCAGTGGTATGCACTGCTGCCTCACAGTGCCAGGGACCCAGATTCGATTCCAGCCTTGGACCACTGTCTATGTGGAGTTTGCACATTCTTCCCGTGTCTGCGTGGGTTTCCTCTGGGTGCTCCAGTTTCCTCCCACAAACCAAAGATGTGCAGGTCAGGTGAATTGGCCATGCTAAATTGTCCATAGTGTAGGTTAGTGTAGGATGTGTAGGTTAGGTGCATTAGTAGGGGTAAGTTTAGAGTAATGGGGATTGGGTTTGGGTGGATTACTCTTCGGATGGTTGGTGTGGACTTGTTGGGCCAAAGGGCCTGTTTCCACACTGTAGGGATTCTAAGATTTATAAAGTAGAATAACACCTCAAGACTGCAGAAAGGATACTTGAAGCATTGAGGAAATGTAGAACGGAGAGCTTGCAATAATTAGAGAAGATTGATCAGGCTGGGCAGTGCTCTTTTCTCTGGAGAACTGTGAAGAGTTCAACTGGATGGGGATTAGGAAATTCTTCCCATTGAAGCAGAGACCAATGTAAAAAAAGAGGTATGTATATAAAATGGCCATAAACAAATTAAATGAAAAAAAATGAAGAACCTTTTGCACAGATACGTGAGAATGTGAAACTTATTGTCACATGGACTGATTGAAACAGATAGTTCAATGCATTCAAGGAAAGGCTTATGTATAGGTGATGAAGTAAAGAGTAGAGGGATACAGTGGCAGGTTGGGAAGGGGTAATTAGAGTGGGATAAGCCTTATGTGGAGGATAAACACCAGCGCAGAACAGTTGGGCTGAGTGGCATTTTCTGTACTGTGGGTTTTATGCAGATGGCTCTCTACAGGCCATATTCATGTCTTAAAAATATGGATCATTAACATAGAACATAGAACATAGAAAAATACAGCACAGTACAGGCCCTTTGGCCCTCGATGTTGCGCCGATCCAAGCCCACCTAACCTACACTAGCCCACTATCCTCCATATGCCTATCCAATGCCCGTTTAAATGCCCATAAAGAGGGAGAGTCCACCACTGCTACTGGCACGGCATTCCACGAACTCACGACTCACTGAGTAAAGAATCTACCCCTA
>NC_057721.1:19159811-19236179 GCF_004010195.1 Chiloscyllium plagiosum | reverse complement strand
AACCTCCAACTCACCCTCTATGCCATATCTCCGTATTTTCTGCAGTAGCCTACCATGGGGAACCTTATCAAACGCCTTACTAAAATCCATATATACCACATCTACCGCTTTGCCCTCATCAACCTCCTTCGTCACCTTTTCAAAGAATTCAATAAGGTTTGTGAGGCACGACTTGCCCTTCACAAAACCATGCTGACTATCCTTGATCACATTGTTCCTATCCAGATGTTCATAAATCCTATCCCTTACAATTCTCTCTAAGACTTTGCCCACAACAGAAGTGAGACTCACCGGCCTATAGTTACTAGGGTTATCCCTACTCCCCTTTTTGCTATCCTCCAGTCTTCTGGCACTACTGCTGTAGACAAAGAGGACATAAAAATCAAGGCCAATGGCTCTGCAATCTCCTCCCTTGCTTCCCAGAGAATCCTAGGATAAATGCCATCAGGCCCAGGGGACTTATCTATTTTCACCCTTTCCAGAATTTCCAATACCTCTTCTCTACATACCTCAAAGCCGTCCATTCTACTTAATTGTGACTCAGTACTCACATTGACAACAATGTCCTGTTCCTGATTGAATACTGACGAAAAGTATTCATTCAGTGTCTCCCCAATCTCTTCAGCCTCCACACGCAACTTCTCACTACTATCCTTGACTGGACCTATTCCTACCCTAGTCATTCTTTTATTCCTGTCATACCTATAGAAAGCCTTAGGGTTTTCCTTAATCCTACCAACTAAGGACTTTTCATGTCCCCTCCTTGCTGCTCTTAGCTCTCTCTTCAGGTCCTTCCTGGCTACCTTATAACTCTCAATCGCCCCAATTGAACCTTCACGCCTCATCTTTACATAGGCCGCCCTCTTCCATTTAACAAGGGATTCCAATTCCTTATTAAACCATGGCTTCCTCACACGACCCTTTCCTCCCTGCCTGACAGGTACATACTTAATATGTACACTCAATAGTTGCTCCTTGAACAAGCTCCACATATCAATTGCGCCCATGCCTTGAAGCCTACTTTTCCAAGCCACGCATCCTAGGTCATGCCTCACCCCATCATAATTTCCCTGCCCCCAGCTATAACATTGTAAGCTTCTAGTAAATGCAATAATTGTGACCTATGATATAAGCTATGGCCATATGTATAGACAGAATGAATTGTATACTATTTAGATAGATTTAGATCCACAATCTATGAAGCAATTAATTTTCAGATCCAATTAGCAAATATATCTAATACTGGTTTAACATATCAGGCCTTCAATTACAATGGATAATTAAGTCATATGCTGTTCCTGATACAGTGATACAAGCCATGCAAGACCAAGGCTCTCACCAAATGTAGCTGAATTGCTAGGAATTCCAAGTGAATAAGTAGAGATTAGTATTCTTATTGTTTCTGTGTTCTTTTCAAATAGAAAAATCATAAATATGAGCAACCAGCACCATCCCTGAGACAAATGCAAAAAGCAACCTAACTGCTATCATGAATTATATTTCAGACACATGGATATGAGGATCATGTTTGTAGACTACACGGCAGAGTTATCCTGAAAAGTCAAATCCATTCTCGGGTAATTTGAACAGCAATTTGGGCCAACATTTCCTCAATCTGGAGCTGCAGCTGAAATAAATCATTTGTTCGCTTTTATCAAGAAATTCAAGTACAGCAGGTTACAGGGGGACGAGACTGCTTTAGCCAGGTCTGAAATAGCAAGTTGTTTCATATGTCACCCAACAAAAGAAGTGAATTGATGCACCTTGTTCTGATTTAGTCTGAGGGTATCAGTTGCTGCCCCTAAGGTGAGAACTGAGCTCTCTCTGGTGGATGGACCTGTTCCTGGGTCAAGATTCTCCAACTGCTTACAGGTGTAATTTAAAACTCCTTCGGAATGAGGGTTAATTATTTTCAAAGGCACCTTCTTAAAATCAAAGGTCAGAAGTGAAGATGTTCACCAATCTGATGGTTACACACAGTTTAGCAACATTTGTGACTCCTCAGATACCGAAGCAGACCATATCCAAATGCAACAATATCCAGGCTTGGCCTGAAAAGTGGCAAGTAACATTTGCATTTCACACATGTCAGACAATGACCATCTTCAATAACCACAACACCTTTGACATTCATGGGTATTACCATCACTGAATCCCCCACCATCAATATCCTCGGGGTTACCCTTGGCAGAATCTAAACTAGATTCACCATATAAATACAGTAGGTCAGACCCTAGAAATACTGCAGTGAGTAACTGACCTCCTGACTCCCCAAAGCCTGTCCACCATCTACGAGGCACATGTGAGGAGTTTGATGGAATACTCTCACTTGCCTCCAAGAAACCTGATACCATCCATGACAATGCAGTCCCCTTCAGTGATATCACATCCACAAGCATCCACTCCCTCCACTACTGATGTTCCATAGCAGCAGTATGTACTAGCGACAAGATGCACTGTAGAAATTCACCAATGAGCCTTAGGTAGAATGTTCCAATCCTACAGCCGGTACCATAGAGAAGAACAAGGGCAGCTGATATAAGGGAACAATGCCACCTGCGAGTGACCTTCCAAGCCACTCACCATCCTGACTTAAAAATATATCACCACTCCATCGATGTCACTGCATTAGAATCCCTTCCTAGCAGCATGATGGGTCTACAGCAGTTCAAGAGGGCAGCTCACCACCATCTTCTCAAGAGCAACTAGGCATGGGCAATAAATACTGGCCAGTCATAAGTGAATAAAAAAACAAAATTCTATTCTCACTATGATCAACTCTGATTAATTTTCTCTACCTTCCTCTCCTGACAGCTCACCGAAGCTGAAACATTCTCACTGCACTCTTCTGCCTGGTAAAAGGCTCCTTAAAATTTACCTCTTTGATGGAGACTTCTGTTACCACTCCTCAACTCTTGTTCTGTCACCGTTTGTTGCCAAATTCTGTTTGTTTCTATGAAGCACTTTGAGACGTTTTACTAGTTTACAGTGCAAGTTGTTCTCCTCCACTGAGAATCACACAGCAGTGCCAATTCACGAGCTCAGCGTGGCTTCGTGAAACCTTTTCCCAAGTAGATAACAAATGTCTAGCAGTAGCAGAACCACCAGCATGCACAAATGTCAGTATATAGTCATAGTCCATGAGATTCAAACTGCACCTACTGTCACAAAACAAAACATACATGATGTGATTGAATCAGTCAATGACCTGCAAGGACATGACTTTGAAGTGAGACATAAGCCAGGAACCAAGACAATTATATCGACATTCTGAGCAGCTTACCCAACACACACAAAGATCAAGATATTCCTCTCAATCTATGCAATGTTGCTTGAGGCCACGGAGTCGAAGATATTCAAGGTCGATCAAAGACAGAGGAGAACGAAAGAGAATACACAGCAACCAGCAAGCAGAGTATGGCCAAACTGCACAGTGGGCAGAGAGTGTGAGTTCGAAGGTCAAATGCTTGGATATCAGCAAAAGTTTCTCAAATATGCAAATAATCCACACCGTATGAAGTCATTCCTAATCACAGTGGCACATTGTGAAGGAACAGCCCAGTATAATACACACTGATCATGATTGGACAGCAATGTTGAGTGACAGCAACCAACAGCAAGACAAGCAAATGCCAAACACTTGGAACAGAGAACAATGTGTATTACCCCATAGAAATATGTGCCTTAGAAATATAATGTCTGTACATAATAATTGGAATGGAAACATTAATTGTAATAAATGTCTGTTGGATTTTTCATATCCCAATATGCACACCAAGTTTCTTAAATTATAGGAGTTAACATAAGCATTCCCACATGAGATAGAACAATCTATCGAAGGCAACTTGCATTAGTGATTGTATTTATAGCCTGAGGAAAACTCTTCATTTGTACCCAGAGAATCATTCTGATACATTCAGGAAAGTTCTTTGCAATGCAAGTGCTCAAAGCTACAGAATCCAGAGAGTCACATTCTTGGATAAACATCAATTATTAGCCCATATCAGTGTCAGTGAAAATATCATTCTCTTGTGATTGTTGATATTATGTCACTGCAGGGAAGGTAGAGACATCCTAAATTGAAGTGGTACTGAGAGTTTGCAAGCGTTCCCCAGAAACAGAAATTAAAAAAATTATACTTCTAGAAAGTAACAAAAGCAGTCATTTGGAATATGCAGGCAAACTCTCCTGGAACAGAAAAGACAACATCCCTGGGGCCATTGGTGACTGTTATCAGAGAGTGGGAATGGTGAATAGGGCTTGACAGGTGGTGCATACAGGAAGGGCATTGGAGTGAGGAGCAAGTGATTTTGAAAGCTGGTCTCATTATAAGATGACAGGCTGGGGCTGGCTGGCTGATTGGGTAAGCAGCAGGCCATACAATCACTTCTTTCAGACAAGAGTGATGCACCTTTTATAGAGAGATTGCAGTCACTGAATATAATCCCTGTTTTAATTTCTGGTTGTTGCTGGACATTGGAAATAGTTTAAAGGGGGAAAACAGTTGAACACAATTTTCAGAATCCCCTGTTTAACACTATTATTCTTTGTTCTGGACCCACTCTAAAGAGGAAATAGTAAGTCTCTTTCTGCTTTATCAAATCCTTATATAATTTTAGACATTGCAACTAGATCACCTTGATGTTAAGAAATAAAAAATGATTTACAACTTTCACAATCATAGGAAGCAGTCAATGGAGTCCACTGCGTTCTGTGGCACTGTAGGATATACAACAACCAATCTATACAAAATAAGCTCTCTTATAGCTTTCATGTAGTGACCAGATAATCTGTTTTGTTGTGAACGTTGGCTGTGGAGTAAAATCAACCAGGACATCAGGGATAACTCCACAGCTCTTTTTTGGCAAATCACAATGGGATCTTTATGTCCACTTGAGAAAGCAGCAGGAACTCAAGTTCACCTTTTATCCAAAAGACAGCAGCTCTGTCATCTTGACTTTGGTGTTCAAGCTCACAGCTTCTGACTCAAAGCAAAGTGTTACCAATTGAACAACCCATCTAAGCCTGCAATATTAAAGGAAAACAGTCCACATCCAGTCTATGCAACAGTTGTTCATAACTTAACCATTTTAATTTTGGTTATTTTGATGATTACCGTACTCCCTCCAAGGTTAATATGTCGTTCCCATGTGTGATGTCCAGAGCACATAACTTCAACCTATTCCAGATGTCTTGAGATGAAGGCTACACACACATTGGCTGTTTGTTGATTCACTGATTCTAATTATGATATGCTCTTCTCACCAGTAATCCACTGTTAAACATATCAGCGTGCTTCCCTTCTCATGACTCTTTCCTCAATTCACATTCAAGCCACTTACCTCTTATTCAAAACAGAAAGCCTGAGATCAGAACAATACTGTAGGTCAGATGGGTAGTCACAGCATGAGGTTCAGCAGTCACTCTTTTACAGTGTATAACCTTCCATCGTGCTGCTTTCAGATTCCTGGGCATCTGCCAAAGAGCAAACACAATTGAGAAATATTACAAGTGTGACTGTTAAACAGAAGGCAAACCATATGAAACAGATGCTGCAGGGGAGTAGGATGTGACAAGGATATAAACTCTTGGAAGAATTTCAAGGAACAAGGAGGGTTGTGGCAGCCAAAGTTAATGGGAATGCATCAAAGCAGATTTTGTTTGAAAAATATGGAAGTTCAACAGACAACAAGAAGTTCAGAACAATTTACTTACCTCGAGAAAGTCATTTTGACATAAAGTGTTTTCACAATTAAAGTTTGTTTTTGAATGTAATTTTATGGTAGCTACCAATACTCTAATGCTCATTTAATTCAGTTTCTGTGCAGCTTGCAGTAATCATCTTAGAAAAATGAAAGAAAATATAATTTACAGGATTTGCAATTAATAACATTTCAGTAAGGTTCAATGCTCAAGCTCAATATGAGTGTATTTTTGTCAGTATTCAAATTTGCATTCCCTTCTTTTAAAAATAAGTGTTTCTCTTCATAATTAACACAATTTCCTTGCTGCCTTTTTACAACCGAGAGTCACCAACATATCACAAAGTCTCTACCAGTTTTTTGGATGACTGTCAGGACATGTGCAAGAGTTGTAATGGATATTGCATGATCTCTCTTCCCAAGGGAACGTTTAATTGATACTTCTGAGGATCTGGAGTGCCATTCACATGTTAAAAGAATGACAATTGTGTTTGATAGGTACCTCCATTCTGACACTAAATACAGCTGGACTAATCAATGAGAACATCCTAGGCTTACATATATTGCTTTCAAAACTGAAGATGCAATGTGCACTCATGCCCCTGAGAGAACCTCTGCTCCATGGTTCTCAGTGATTCTCTTATTTTGGTGCACACCTTTGCCATGAATCCCTATTGAGCAGCTGGATATTCACTCACACTTTGTTCTGAAGAACTGTGACAATTCTGCACCCAAAGGTTGATATCCTCCATTTAGAGTCATAGAGTCATAGTTGAGGACATCTGTCCTGAGCTCTCCATGCCAACAGAGGAATAGCAGCAAACAGTACAGGCGCTCACAAACAACCTGTTTCTCTCTTGTGCCTGACCTGGGTGCAACCAAAGCTTTGTGCTACTTCAGTAAAACCAGTTGAAGGACGGTGTTATATGGGGTGCTTGCATTGCTTCATGAATGGAGCTGGGACCATCACCTTCTCTAGGGCAGTTGGGGATGGGAAATTATTGCTGGTCTTGAGGCAATGCTCCACCCCTTGCATGAATTAAAAAGAAGATATATGTATTTGTGAATGCATGAGGATCTTCTATTCCAGCCCACTATTGTGCACAGAGGTTATTCTTTGGGCATATGATTCCATTTTCATCACCGCTCCATAGGCTTCCTGTCACAGTGGCAATTAGCAGATGGGTGATCTGCATCAGGAGTCACAGGAAACAGATGCGGACAATGATGTTTTCTTTGTATGAAAAAAACGTTTAATTTGGCACAGTTGGAACAGCATCAAATGGCATTCTATACAGTCTGTCTGGCTGAGTAGTCAGATTCGATGTCAACTTTATCTTATGTTACTTATCTGCAACAGAAAATATGTGTCCATGGTAGTGTGAGGACCCTCAGGGTACCTCCTTTAGTGGATGCAGTAGCTGTTATTCTGGATGTTCTAATGGGGAAATTGGTATATTCTGTAAGGTGTGAAAAACTAGCTAGAAATACTTGGATGAAGGTAGAAGACTGAGGATGCTACGAGCGTGAATTATAAATGGATAATGCTGGACATTCTCAACAGGCTTCTGGCAGTAGTTGTGAAGAGAACACCAAATTAATGTTGCAGGTCTGTGACCTTTCACATTAGGCATTTGAATAAGGGAAGGCTGAGAAGAACAACAAAGGGTCTGTGATAAGGCAAGAGACTGGAAGCTGAAGGCCAGATTTACTCACTATGTTCAGTATCCAATATAGAGAAGATCCCAGTGTGAGCAGTGAAACAGTATATCAAATGGAAAGAAGTAAAATTAAATGTCTGTTTTACCTCGAAGGTGTGCTCGGATGATTAGAAAGTTGCATTTCCTATACTTTGCACAGAAAGGTGTTGCAGCTGAATGTGTTTTTCCTTCTATTAATGCAAACATTTCAGGACCATAGAAACTGCACGAAAAATTCTGGCATCTATTAACATAATGATCTTCCAAATACCCTGTAACCACTGTTAACTTACAGTTCAGGTTTGACAAAACGTTTAGATGGTTGCATATTAATGCTGTGACAAATAGCTTAACTCGTGAAAACGAACAAAAGATTCTGGAAAGCACACAGATCAAAATTGTTGAAAAGTCACGGGTACAAAAGAATTTTTTTTGCAAAAATATACTTTATTCATTGGAGGAAATCTTTACGTCCATAGACACAGCTAATGAAGCCATTCAGATCTATACTGTCTTTACTTACAGAGAAGAAAACAAACATTGGGGTTTGGCTTCTCTGCATTTACAATTAAACCCTTGGCATTTAGCTGAGGTATCGGGAAGGTCTGATTACTGAATTGACCACCGTTATTCTTTGGCAGAAGGACCTTACATGGTGGTCTTCCCCCACTGCGCTTTGGCAGTGGCTGCCCCAAGCTTTAGTGTGTCCCTTGGCACATAGTCCTGGACCTTGGAATGCGCCAGTCTGCAACACTTAGTCAGGGTCAACTCCTACAATTTAAAGACCAGCAGGTTTCAGGCAGACCATACAGCATCTTAGATCAAGTTGATGGTTCCCAAGATGCCGTCAATGTTTGTCTTGGTGTGCGTCCTGGGGAAAAGACCGTAGAGCACGGAGTCCGCATAATAGAATTGATGACCCTTGACAAAAACCATTGCATTCCTCTCCAGACGTCCTTGGGCATAGGCAAATTCCAGAAGGAGGTGTATGACAGTCTTGTCCCCTGCACAGCCGCTTCGAGGGCAGAGTGTGGTGCGGCAGAGAGTCCGGGAATGCATAAGGACCTCACAGACCCCTTCTCACCATCAGCCAAGCGATGTCCTGGTGCTTTTTTGAAAGTCCTGGTGTTGAAGCATTCTGCTAAATGACTTTGGGAGCCTGCCCAGGGAACTGGTCGACAGGATCCGCCCTCTCCTTTTCCCAAGGGATCTTGAGGGCGCTACGTACTGACCACTTCCTGATGGACTTGTGGTCAAAGGTGCTTTCGTTCACAAATTTTTTCCACGAAGGACAGGTGATATGGAACAGTCCAACTACTTGGAGCGTTCTGTGGCAGCGAATGTAGGCCCATCCTTCACAACACCGGCGATAGAGAGAACCTTAGTATGTAGTGACACTTAGTGCTTGCGTACTGAGGGTTCGTGCACAACTTGATGTAGCCACACACAAAGGTAAAGAATAATACTGAAGATGCTGAAAATAAGCTATGTTAGGAACACTCAGCATCTTTGAAGGGAAACAGAATTAATCTTTCAGGTTACGTGATCTTTTACCAGAGCAGAAATAAAAGAGATTTCAAGCCTGTGGGAGGGGGAGGGTGTGGAACAATGAAAGTGAAGCTCTATTGTGGGTTGGAGAACAGTAAAGATTAAATAATAAAAGATTTCATGATAAACAGCCAGAGAGAATGGGGATGGGAGAAGTAAAGTAACAAGGGTTTTGTCCAAATGAAGCCTGAATAGTAAAACAGTAATATAAAAACATCGAACTGAAAGATCAGACCAAAACATGAAAACATGACGAGAAAAATAAACACAGAACAAGATAGAGGTGACGATTACGATATCGATTTGTTGCACTTGATGTTAATTCCAGAAAGCTGGACAATGTCAAGTTGAAGGTTAAGGTGTTGTTCCACAAACATCACTGGAACAGTGCAGCAGGACATGCACAAAGGTCAGCATGGGAGCAAGGTGGCGAATTAAAATGAGCAGATGGAATGGTTAGAGTGGGCTCAAAGACTGAGTGGTATTCTACTCCTAATGTTTGCATGCCAAGAAGCTAAGAGTTATGCTTGCAGACTTAATGAAGGTGTTATGTAAGATGCTGGAAATGTGTTGCTGGAAAAGCGCAGCAGGTCAGGCAGCATCCAGGGAACAGGAGAATCGACGTTTTGGGCATAAGTTATGTAAGATGGCCACCCCCCATGTCTGCATTTGCTTTCCCCAGTGTAGAGGAGACCATATTGTGAGCGGCAAATACAATACATTAAATTCAAAGAAGTACAAGTAAAGGAGTATTTGGATCTTTGGACACTGAAAAGGAAAAATCACCACAGTCCTACCAGACCATAGGGCTGCTCTCTGTTTACAGAGAATCAACTGGTGGTAGCTTAACCTGAAGGTCACCACATCTCAGCAAGTGGAGAGGTTGAGAAGAAAAAGCCTTCATGGTGACCTCAGCCTTTGTGGTTTAGACACTGAGAAGGGAGGTGGGGGGTGAAAGAATGATTCTGCTTGACTCAATTACATATTTCCAAATTCTTTGCTCATACATGATTCATAATGAGTTCTAATATGTTCCCAATAACTGATGTTAATGTAACTAGCCAGATAGCTGCCCTCTAATGCTGCCGTATATTTTTGCTTTGTAAGTGAAGCAACTCCAAAATGGCCGATATCCCAACACCAAGCCAGCCCTTTATTTACATGTGGAGAATCCTTGACACTGATCATGCTCCCTCAGAGCCAGTTCGCAGAGTGAACAGAACCTCTGAGACTTCTGTTCATATCAGTCAGCCAGGGCTGACCTCATTACAATCACTATAGTAAGTCCACATTCTCCTCTCCCAAATCCTGCTTCCTCACAATTCGTTCATAGCTCTCTCTGCAGCTATAGTCATTTGATTTGGCTTCAGCTTGGTTCATGTGAGGCCCATTCTACCAGAACAACCCAAGTACTGATACCTGTGCCTAACGAACTGAAACCCATTCCATCAACACCAATCTTTGAGCCATGCACTTAACTCCTTGACTCTATTAACTCTCTGCCTGTTTGTCCATGGCTCAGGGTGTCATTGAGATTATTACCTTGGAGGTTCTACTTTCTAATTTATCTCTTAACTGTTTGACTTCTTTCTCAGCAGAGTGTCCTTTCAAGTCTTATCACTGTCGGTTGTGTAAATGTGTATAAACCAATTCAAATCAGAAGATTAAAGCCTGTGTCAGGAGTTATACCAGTAATAGCTCTGTAGAGATGCTGCATGGTTTGTTGTCACTAGATGGGGATGTTGCAATGCCTACAACTGCTGCTTTCAGTGTATGAAAACCAAAGTGACAGCACAGCTAATCTAATTCCATGTTTAAAGTATCTTATGACTAAATTGCAAAAGACTTTATATTGTGTTTTGTCAAAAGAAATATCATAATTATTTTAATACAGCAAACACAGATCCTTCCACAAACTAAAGAAAAACACAGGACAATGCCACCCATCTTGGTTTAATGGGTGTTGACATCATCATATGAAAAGAAATGAAAGTTCTGTATAGAGCAGCCACTGACTGCTAACAGGTAATAAGAACCTATGTCTGAAACTACAGAGATTCTCTACTGATGCCGTTATGATTGCCGTAGAGCCAGAATGTTTGAAAAAAAAGTTTAAACTTTGAGTGAAAAGCAGAAAGGGATGACATGACAAAAGATTTTCATTGTAACAAATAATTCAAAGCACTATTCTGGTGAGCAACTTATACTTCAACGACAGAAATTAATACTCCCCTTCTTAGATTTACTGAGAAATACATTTCACAGGTAAACTGTACATGATCCTTAATGTAGACATCGGCTTACATACTGGAGTCTGTGGCAGATTTTCTTCCCAACCAATGGCATGGTCATTTCTTCAGAGATCTTTCTGTAATCTGCGTGTAACAATGGTTTCTTTTGTGTTCTTCCTTGGCCATGTGAGTCACAGGTGTCACATGTGTATCTCAGTAGAAATGCTAATTAGCTATCCTTGAGAGTCCTCTCTCTTTCATTTAAAATTAAATCGACAGTTTGAGATATGACTGTTTACATTCATTCTCACACTTCTCTGAGGTGGTGGAGACTCATACTCTCCACTGTTCATTCACAGGCTACTGGCATTGTCTTGAAACACAAATATCTTCCTCTCAATAAATCATACTGAGCTTCCTTAATCTCCAACAATCAAACCACTCAAGTTTACTACCAGGCAGACTTCAGACTTAATCAAATGACCCCTTTGTTTTATTTCTTTTCAAAGTTAATCACAGTCTCAAAACAGAATTACATAAACCTCATAACTGTGACAATACCATTGATGAAAGGCTTTAGTTATGAGTTATCACTGGAGGAACTGCAGTGAAAATCTTATTACAGTTGGCCTGCACACTGTGGGGAAGTGTATAATAGGCCAGTTTATTTTAACTACTCGTTCTTTTGACCTCTACCTTTTTGCATCTCCCAGCCACTCCAGATAGTAGCTTTCTGGTAAGCAGCCTTTATGAGGAGCAAAGTGTGTGAATGCAATAGTTGGCTGATAGCTCGTTGACTGCTGGATTATATTGGGAGATAACCTCATGCACTCAGATCACATCCAGTGTGCCTGAATGAGTCTGTCATATATTCCTTGTATATATATGCCGATGCAGGCACCATGGCCATACCTGGCTCCTCCTCCACTTCCTCAATAAAGAATGCCAGTGGATCTGCACCTTTCCCTTGCTGTATTGCACTCCTCTCTATGACATGATGTTATGAAGGTCAGTGTTTTAGGGACCCCATGAGGTACAGAGAGGAGCACCTCAGGATTAGTTAAGGCACAGATTGAGGTGTTAAGGCACCTGAAGTATATCTGAAGGAATCTCATTGTTTGTTCTACTCCTTACCTTTTGATGATGTGCATCATATTGCAACTCTCCTTTCGATCACTACTTGGTTTCCTTACAAGAGTCATCAGCGTGACTCTCACAGGAGGCCATTTGTCCCATCAAGTCCATATGAGCTCTCTGTACAGCAATCCAATCACTTGTGCTCTCCCCTCTACCTCTTCAGGTTTATTTGTCTCAAGTAAGCCATAGCTCTTCCTGACAGTCAGCACAGGGAGTGCAATGGTCAAAAGGCTCCTTCTATGGTTTCTGATTCATTAAATTGATGATAAAGCAATAAAATAAATGCTTTTCTTTTAATCAAGCCTTCTTCCATATGACCAAAACTAAAGCAATAAAGAATGAATCAGTACCCCACCATGTTGAACACATTCTGGGTAAGGGTCTTGAGTGTACACCATCAAGAGTTAAAAATCACACAACACCAGGTTATAGTCCAACAGGTTTAATTGGAAGCACTAGCTTTCGGAACACCGCTCCTTCATCAGGTGGTTGTGGAGGACACAATTGTAAGACACAGAATTTATAGCAAAAGTTTACAGTGTGGTGTAACTAAAATTATACATTGAAAAATACCTTGTTTGTTTGTTGAGTCTTTCATCTGTTCGAATACCATGATAGTTTCACTTCTTTCGTGTTTTTAAAAGTTGCATTCTCAGGTTAACTGTAACAATTAGTGTTAGCTAGACAATATGTTGAAGATGTTAGCCCCCTGTGTTCTCTGTCTGTGCCATAATGTTTAGACTGATTCTAATGTGTTGCAGGTCACGAAGAACATGGCGCAGTTTTTCAGCTCCTGGGAAGTACTGGAAGGTTACCCTTCATTATCCAGTACTTCCCAGGGGCTGAAAAACTACGCCATGTTCTTCGTGACCTGCAATGCACTATCAATGAGGATGAGCACCTCGCCAAGACCTTCCCCACACCTCCACTGCTTGCCTTTAAACAACCGCCAAACCTCAAACAGATCATTGTTCGTAGCAAGCTGCCCGGCTTTCAGGACAACTCCATAAAACCCTGTCACGGTAGGTGCTGCAAAACGTGTCAGAATGTGGACATGGATACCACCATTACACGTGGGGACACCTCCCACCATGTACGTGGCAGGTACTCATGTAACTCAGCCAACGTTGTCTATCTTATAAGCTGCAGGCAAGGCTGCACTGAGGCATGGTACATTGGGGAAACCGAGCAAAGGCTACGGCAATGGATGAATGGGCACCGCACAACAATCAACAGACAGGAGGGTTCCCTCCCAGTTGGGGAACACTTTGGCGGTCCAGGACATTCGACTTCCAACCTTTGGGTGACCATCCTCCAAGGCAGACTTCGGGACAGGCAGCAGCGAAAAGTGGCCGAGCAGAAGATGGTAGCTAAGTTCCGTACCCACAGGGAGGGCCACAACCGGGACCTTGGGTTCATGTCACACTACAGGTGACCACCATTGCAGTATATACATACACACACACACACAGGCACTCCTATACATACACATACACACAGACACACGTATATACAGACATGCACACAGATACTCACATACACCCTTACAGACACACACACACCCACACTCACACATGCACCCCCTCACAGACTTAAGATACTCTACACTCACATAGACACACATATATACTCTCTCTCACAGACACTCACAACTCCCCAACCCAGACAGACAGACCCACATGCACACATATACATATACGTTTGTGGGGTGAATTTGTACTTGCAGAGTTACAGTGTACTTTGCTCAAAAACTGCAGGAATTCATGTAAGACTCTTTTATCTCACTTTTTAGATTAGAATCAGTCTAAACATTATGGCACAGACAGAGAACACAGGGGGC
The DNA here is from genome assembly GCF_004010195.1 of Chiloscyllium plagiosum. Lineage (NCBI taxonomy): Eukaryota > Metazoa > Chordata > Chondrichthyes > Orectolobiformes > Hemiscylliidae > Chiloscyllium > Chiloscyllium plagiosum. The sequence continues at coordinate 19,222,021 of NC_057721.1, read as the reverse complement.
TAACACCTTCAACATATTGTCTAGCTAACACCAATTGTTGCAGTTAACCTGAGAATGCAACTTTTAAAAAATGTTTTGTGATTTACACATTAAAGAAGTGAAATTATCATGGTATTCGAACAGATGAAAAACTCAACAAACAATCAAGGTATTTTTCAATGTATAATTTCAATTACACCACACTGTAAACTTTTGCTATAAATTCTGTGTCTTACAATTGTGTCCTCCACAACCACCTGATGAAGGAGTGGTGCTCCGAAAGCTAGTGCTTCCAATTTAACCTGTTGGATTATAATCTGGTGTTGTGTGATTTTTAATTTTGTACACCCCAGTGCAAAAGAACAACTAGAGTGGGAAGTGGGCCTCTTAAAGATCAATAAGATCATCTATATGTTGAACCTCAGGTGAAGGGAAAGATACTAACTGAACATTTCACATCGGTTTTTACAGTGGAGAAAGAAATGGAGGCTAGAGAACTCGGGGAAATAAATATTGATGTTTTGAAACTGTTCACATTACAGAAGAAGTGCTGGAGGCCTTTGAAAACATCAATGTGGATAAATATCCAGGACCTGGTCAAGTTCATCCCATAAAGTTTTGGTAAGTCAGGGAAGATATTGTAGGACCCCTAGCATAAATATTTGTATCATCTATAACCACAGGTGAGGTGCCAGTGGCCAATGTTGTGGCATTTATTTAAGAAAGGCTATAAGGAGAAGCCTGAGAACAATAGACTGTGAGCCTGACATCGGTGCTGGGTTTGTTGTTGGAAATAATTCTGAAAGATAGGATTTACTGTACATGCACTTGGAGAGGCAAGGACTGATAATGGATAATTAGCATGGTTTTGTGCAAGGGAAATTAGGTCTCGCAAACATGATTCAGTTTGTTGAGGAAATAACCAAAAAGATTGATGAGAGCAGAGTGATGGACATTGTTTACATGGACTTTAGTAAAACCTTTGATAAGGTTCTGCATCGTAGACTAATTAGTAAATTTAGATCACATGGGATTCAGGGTGAGCTGCCAACTGGATACAAAATTGGCTTGACAGTAGAAGATAGAGGGTACTGGTGGAGAGTTGTTTTTCAGACTGGAGGCCTGTGACCAGGTTGTTCCACAGGGATCAGTGTTGGATCCACTACTGTTTATCATTTATAGAAACAATTTGGGTGAAACTATAGGAGGCATGGTTAGTAAGTTTGTGGATGACACCAAAATTGGTGCTAAGAGTGGACAGTGAAGAAGATTATCTACGATTGCAAAGAGATCTTGATCAATTGGGTCAATTGGCTGATGAGTGGCAGATGGAGTTTAATTTGGATAAATACAAGGTTTTGCTTTTTGGTAAAACAAACAGGGAAGTATAGACTAGTGAGGCTGACATCAGTGGTGGGCAAGTTGTTGGAGGGAATCCTGAGGGACAGGATGTACATGTACATGTATTCCTGAAGAAGGGCTTATGCCCGAAACGTCGATTCTCCTGTTCCTTGGATGCTGCCTGACCTGCTGCGCTTTTCCAGCAACACATTTTCAGCTCTGATCTCCAGCATCTTCAGCCCTCACTTTCTCCATGTATTTGGAAAGGCAAGGACTGATTAGGGATAGTCAACATGGCTTTGTGCATGGGAAATCATGTCTCACAAACTTGAATGAGTTTTTTGAAAAAGTAACAAAGATAATTGATGAGGGCAGAGCGGTGGACATGATGTTTATGGACTTCAGTAAGGTGTTCGACAAGGATCCCCATGGAAGAATAGTTAGCAAGGTTAGATTTGACGGAATACAGGGAGAACTCGCCATTTGGATACAGAACTGGCTCAAAGGTAGAAGACAGAGGGTGGTGGTGGAGGGTTGTTTTTCAGAACTGGAGGCCTGTGATCAGCGGAGTGCCAGAAGGATCGGTGCTGGGTCCTCTACTTTTCGTCATTTACATAAATGATTTGGATGTGAGCATGAGCTATAGTTAGTAAGTTTGCAGATGACATCAAATTTGGAGGTGTAGTGGACAGTTAAGAAGATTACCTCAGATTACAATGGGATCTTGATTAGATGGGCCCATTGGCTGAGGAGTGGCAGATGAAGTTTAACTTAGATAAATGCGAGGTGCTACATTTTGGGAAAGCAAATCAGAGGAGGACTTATATACTTAGTGGTAAGGTACTGGAGAGTGTCGCTGGACAAAGAGACCTTGGAGTACAGGTTCACATCTCCTTGAAAGTGGAGTCGCAGGTAGATAGGATAGTAAAGAAGGTATTTGGTATGCTTTCCTTTATTGGTCAGAGTATTGAGTACAGGAGTTGGGAGGTTATGTTGCAGCTGTACAGGCTTTGGTTATGTCATTTTTGGAATATTGTGTGTAATTCTGGTCTCCTTCCTATCGGAAGGATGTTGTGAAACTTGAAAGGGTTCAGAAAAGATTTACAAGGATGTTGCCGGATTGGAGGATTTGAGCTATAGGGAGAGGCTGAATAGGCTGGGGCTGTTTTCCCTCAAGTGCCAAAGGCTGAGGGGTGACCTTTTGGAGGTTTATAAAATCATGAGGGACATGGATAGGATAAATAGACAAAGTCTTTTCCCTGGGGGTGGGGGAGTCCAGAAATAGAGGACATAGGTTTTGGGTGAGAGTGGAAAGATGTAAAAGAGACCTAAATGCCAACTTTTTCATGCAGAGCATAATACATGTATGGAATGAGCTGCCAGAGGAAGTGGTGAAGGCCAGTACAACTGGAACATTTAAAAGGCATCTGGATGGGTATATGAATAGGAAGGGTTTGGAAGGATATGGGCTGGGTGCTGGCAAGTGGGACTAGAGTGGGTTGGGATATCTGGTCGACATGGATGGGTTGGACTGAAGGGTCTGCTTCCGTGCCATACATCTCTATGACTCTATGACATGAGGGGCAACTGTTTTACACAGATGCGATTCGTGTGTGAATTGAACTGCCAGAGGAAGTGATGGATGCAGGTACTGTTACAATATTTAAAAGACTTTTGGATAAATACATGAATAGGAAAGGTTTGGAGGATTATGGGCCAAATGCAGGCAGGTGGGATTAGTTTACTTTGGGAACATGGTCAGTGTGAACTGGTTGGACCGAAAGGTCTGTTTCCATGCTGTATGATTCTATGGCTCACTGTGTAAATGGGATAAATATTGAACATATCCAACACCTCAAAGTCGGCATCCATGAGGATCTGTGTGCTGTTAGCAGCAGCAGAATTGCATTCAACCACAACCTGTAACCACACAGCATGACGTGGCTCATACTTTATCATTACCATCAAGTTCATACCATCAAGAGAGATCAACTCTGGTTTGATGAAGGGTGTAAGAGGTAAACCTGAAAACAACATATCAAACGACTACAACACAGGAGATTACTTGTGTGCCGAACAATGCAAGCAACATGTGGTAGCTAAGGCCAAACAATTCCACAAGCATGAATCTGTTCGAAGTTCAGGCATATTGAGGACTGCTGATGCTGGAACGTCAGGGTTAATAAAGTGTGGAGCTGGAAAGGGCACAGCGGATCAAGCGCATCAGAGGAGCAGGGGAGTCAACATTTCAGATCTGGACCTTTCACCAGGACTGGGGAGGGGGAAGGGTACTGAGAAATAAATAAAGGGAGAGGGGTAGGTCTGGGGGAAAGGTGGGTTGAATGGCGATTGGTGGGTGCAGGTAGGAGATGGTTGTGATTGGTCGTTGGGAAGGGTGGAGTGGATAGGAGGCAAAGAAGATAGACAGGTAGGACAGGTTGAAGGGGTGGGGTGGAGAGGGATGGCTTGCCCTGGGATGAGGTGGGAGGATGGCGAGATTTGAAAGCTAGTGAATCCAAAGCTCTGCAATCCTATCATGTCCAGTCATAAATTAAGGTAAACAATTAAACAATTGACAGATTATCAGGTTTCACAAATGTCCTCACCCTCAACAATGCAGAAGCCCAGCACATCAATTCAAAGACAAGGCTGAAGCATTCACAGCCATCTTCAGCCAGAAATCCAAGTGGATGATTTATCTCAGCCTCATCCTCATGTTCCCAGCATCACAGATGCCAGTCTTCAGTCGATTTGATTCACTCCAGGTGATAGAAAAATGATTGGAGGCACTGGATACTGCAATGGCTGTGGGCACTTGCAATATTCCAATATTAGAATTGAAGATGTGCTCCAGAACTAGCTGCTCCCCTAACCAAGCTGTTACAGTAGAACTACAACATTAGCATCCAATCAGCATTGTGGAAACCTGCCCTGGGTATATCCTGTCCAAAAAAGAGGACAAATCCAACACAGCCAATTACTAGTCTATCAGTCAAACTTCTATTAGCATTGATGTACTCAGTGACAGTCAGTTTGTGTTCTGTCAGGGCCATTTGACAGCTTATCTCATTACAGTTTGGGCTCAAACATATCAAACAAACAGAGCTTGGGTTGGAGGTTCACAGTTCCTTGAAGGTGGAGTCACAGGTAGACATTGTAGTGAAGAAGGCATTTGGTATGCGTGCCTTTATTGATCAGTCATGATATGGAGATGCCAGTGTTGTACTGGGGTGTACAAAGTTAAAAATCACACAACACCAGGTTATAGTCCAACAGGTTTATTTGGAAGCACTAGCTTTCAGAGCACAACCACCTGATGAAGGAGCAACGCTTTTTAACTGTGTGATTTTTAACTTTATTGATCAGTGCATTGGGTATAGGAGTCAGGGTGTTATGTTGCGTCTGTACAGGACATTGGTTATGCCACTTTAGAAATACTTCATTCAATTGTAGTCTCCCTGCTATAAGAAAGATGTTGTGAAACTTGAAACAGTACAGACAAGGATGTTGCCAGAATTGGAGGGCCTGAGCTATAGGGAGAGGCTGAAAAGGCTGGGGCTACTGCCCCTGGAGTGTTGGAGGCTTAGGGGTGACCTTACAGAGGTTTATAAAATCATGAAGGGCAATGTTAGGGTAAATAGACAAGGTCTTTTCCTGGGCTGGGAGAGTCCAAAACTAGAGGGCATAGGTTTAAGGTGAAAGGGGAAAGATTTAAAAGGGACCTGAGGGGCAACATTTTCATGCAGATGGTGATGCGTGTATGGAATGAGCTGCCAGAGGAAGTGATAGAGACTGGTAGAATTACAGTATTTAAAAGGCAACTGGATGGCTATATGACTAGGAGGGGTTTAGAGGGATTTGGGCCAAATGCCATCAACTGGCACTAGATCAGTTTAGGATATCTGGTCAGCATGGATGAGTTGGACTGAAGGTACTGTTTGTGTGCTGTACATCTCTATCTCTATGACTCTATATAATTTATCCATTACCATTTTAAAAGGTGTGCAGCATACACTGCAAGTGTCCCTTCCCCAAGAGAATGAACATCTTCATCGTCAGTGTTTTTAAGGATGTCGCACAGTACAGTCCAGGGCTTGAGTTAAATTTAACAAATGTTAACCAGGTTTTCCAGAGCATGGAAAATCAGCAGTGAAATGGAGGCTGAAGAAGGCTCTAGAAATGAACTTTTTCTTTAGAAAGAAAAGGCAGGAGAACTGTCCTTTGACCTTTCAGCAACCCCTTTGCACTCCAATACAGAAACCAGAAACCTCAGTCCCTGACCGGCCTTTATGTGTAGCTCCATTCTCCTGATTATAGTTCATTCACTCCCCATCTCTAAACCCCAGTCCATAGCTTCTCTCCATTTCCACAAAAACCCAATTTCTAAGCTGACGCATGTGGTGAATATCGTGGGCCTGGCAAATCTTTCTGGAGGACATCTTTTTGCACCTTCCTCCAGACTCTACAAATCCTAACCACCATCATGAGTCGTTTATGCGACATAATATTAACTGCCTAACTTCTAAAACAGACTTTCTTGTTATTATCACATTGCTCTACATGGGATCTTGCTGCGCACATATTGGCTGCAGCACTTCCTACGTTTCATGAGACAATGCTTCAAAAGGTATTTCACTCTTTTACATTGATTTAGGGCATAATGATTGCAAAAGGCACTATATAAATGTATCGGCCATGTTATTTCTGACTCGAGAACATTGTCTGATTCTAGATAATTGAAATGGCATCCTTCCATTCCTTTGTGTTAAATATTATTGCTTGAATGATCAGCACCAATACTACACTTTAGCATTTCAACAATCTTATATTATTGAAATACTTTGCTAATTATTAAAGTAACAGATTAGGACTGTAACACATTTTATGTTTGATTGCTTACATGATGCATGCAAATCCAATGTACTGAAACATTTCACGCTACCCCTTTATGAACACCATAGCCATTTAAAGTAATGACATTTTGAATGCAGTGAACAGCAGCAGGTCTGTACTGGGCATGAAATAATTATTGAGTTGACTGTGAAAATCCATCAACAAACCACAGCTTTTTGATGCATTCAAGAACTTTCAGCATGTGTCCCATTAAAAACCTAACCTGACAAGACCTTTTGCACAAAGCCAAAATTATTCAAAATTCAAATGACAACACAGGCTTAGGCTGACAACATAAACGATTCACCGTTAAACTTCCAATGACTGTTCTCTGGTTATTCACATTTTAAAAAAATCATTCATGAGGTGTAGGCATCAGTGGCAAGGACCCCTTCCCAACTGCCTTTGAGAAAGTGACAATGAGCCGCTTTCTTGAACTGCTGCAGTCTGTGTAGTGAGGGTACTGTAACAACGCTTTTAAACAAGGAGTTCCAAAATTCTTTTTAAAATTATTTTTATAGAAAAATAGATTTTTAAAATATTACAACAAATACAAAACAATTCAAAACAATACAAAAGAAAGAACATCAAAAAAAATGTAAAAATCCCAAACTGCCCTCATGTACAAATACATATGAAAAAATATTTTAAAACCCCAACTAACTACTTAACTAAATAATTAATAACTAACAACAAATTAATAAATAATAATAGTACAGCTCAGTGAAACAAATCACTAACTCTCGAATATAGAGAGCATTAATTTTCACCGATTCATACGTCCACAGTTCCCCCTCTCTGGATACTGGACTCATAAAGCACACAATTGTTACAGCTATATAAAAGTCCTTATTAGTGTGGCAGATAAATCTGTGTCCAGGTATTCCAAAAAGGGCTGCCATGTCTTAAAGAAATTCTCAGTTTTGTGGTGTACCATACTTGTAAGAAAATCCAAGGGAATATGCTCTGTAACAATTTTACACCAACCCCCGACAGGCCTGGGGGATTTTCGGATACTCAACCTAATAAGATATTCTTTCCTGCGCAGAAAGTGAGGTTGTTGAAAAGGTTTTTTTAATGCACATTTACAGGGAACACACTGGGCAGGCCAAGAAAAGGAGAGATCGGGTCCTTCTCCACCCTTACACCCAAAATCCTCTCCATTGCATCTACCACAGCGCTCCAGCATATTTGAAGCTTACCACAGGACCAGAGGCAATAGGTAAAAGTACTCATACCAACCCTGCACTTGGGACCTGTTGAAGATACCCCTGGTTTAAATTTTGACAAATGGTCTGGAGCCAAGTGGACCTTGTAAAGCATGGATCCTATTGCAAATTGATATCTTTCTTGTGTTTTCCCAAATATCTTCCCATGCCTCTGAGGAGACCTCAACATCTAGCTCTCTCTCCCACACCCTGCAAAGTCGATCAAACGCATCTGAGGGGCCGCGCCCCCCCCCTCCCGATTGATGATATAAAGTGCTGACAGAAAGTGTGCTTTTACCACTGAGCACCCTCCTCTCTATGTCAGATTTGTAGGATCAGTCAAAAGTGTGGTCTTTTTTTGAATAAATCCCTACCTTGAAAAAAATAAAGAAGTTCCTGCTAGATAGCTCATATTTCTGTGCTAACTGATCAAATGACATCATTGTGTCTCCTTCAAATAAATCACCCATGCAAGACACACCCCTAGCTGCCCAATGTTTGAATCCTGAACCCATCATTCCTGGTTGAAAACCCACCTACGGAACCACTCTCACTGAAAACCCACCATACCCACTATAGGTGTAAGAAAAGATGTTTTGCCAATATTGCCTTCCCTCTGCTGAATTGCCCTCCATGCTTTCACAGTATTGATAACTATTGGGTTATGGCAATATTCCTTAGCTGTCCTCATTTTGTCCAAAAACAGCAAACTAGTAAGGGAGGATTTTGCCTGAGAGGTTTCAATATCTAACCATATTGAACGAGGGTCCCCACAAGCCCAATCCCTCATTTAAAAGTGAGCTTAGTTGATCGTTTTTAATGTCTGGGAGAATCACTCCTCCCAATCTATGAGGTAATTGCAGTTTAGCTAATTTAATAAAGAGCTGCTTATGATGCCAAATAAAAGAGCTGAACCAGCTATTCAATCTCCTGAATGTTTGCTTATTGAAAATTGGGGAGCATTCGTATAGGGTATAACAAACGGGGGAGAATAATCATCTTCATAAGCGCTATCCAACCTAACCATGACCTCCCATTTTGGAAGGCCTTGTTTGATTTTGTTAAATAATTGAACAAAATTAGCTTTAAACAACCAATCAAGAACTGGAGTGAGGAATATGCCCAAATACATAAACTCCTCGATTCCAATTTAAGTGGTCACAGAGATTCGCCCTTAAGACCTTGCACCTTCGTAAGACCACACATAGGCATAGCCTCTGATTTTGCAAAATTAATCTTTTACCCTTAAAAAGTGCCAAACGAGCTGCTGTATTATATTAGGCGGAGCACCAAAACTGCTGGATTTGACAAAAAAAATCCACGTACAACGAAATCTTATGTAATTTTGACCCTACTTCTGGAGCTGATGTATTGGGATGCCTACAAGTGGCCTCCACCCATGGTTCAATCACCAACATAAAAAGCAATGCCGGCTGCCCCTAAAAATGTTAAAATTGCTGGATCGCACCCCATCGGTGATGACTGGAGCGAGAGGGTCACTGTAGAGAACCTTTACCTAGCTTATAAAGGCTTCGCCCAAGCCAAACCAAAGGTACGGCCATTCACCTCGGTCAAATGCCTTCTCTGCATCTAGAGAAATCACCAATGCCTGTATTGACTGCTGTTGACATGCTTGAAATACATTAAGCAGCCTCCTAACATTATTGGAGGATCGGTGGCCCTTTATGAAGCCCGTCTTTATGAAGGTCCTCTTTAACAATAGAAGGTAACACAGTCTTAAACCTTAACGCAAGAGTCTTAGAGAGGATTTTAAAGTCCACATTGAAGAGTGAAATGGACCTGTACGAAGCACAGTTCTCTGGGACCTCTACTTTTTAAGTATAAGCAAAATATTGGCCTCTCTTTAGAGATGACAGGACACCACCATGACTTTGAGTCATTGAGCATGTTGAGTATCGGGCCTGACAATATGCTTATAAACTTCTTACAGAATTTACTGGGACGTCCATCAGGACCAGACGCCTTTCCACTCTGAAGCTGTTTTACAGCCTCCTGCACCTCTTGCTCTGATAAGGGGGCATTGTTAGGGGGGTCACACAGGGGAGCTCCAGATCCTTGAAAAAAGCCCACCCCTCCTCACAACCCTCAGACTGATATAATTCAGAGTAAAATCTCTGGAATGCTGCATTAATCTTTTTGGAATCACGTTAGGTTCCCAGACCCTTTCCTAATTGAGGAGCACTCCTTTTTCTGGCAAGATATGCTAGGTACTTGCGCGGCTGGTCATCATGCTCATATAACCTTTGTTTTGAGTAAGTAAGGTCTTTCATTGTTGTCTGTGTGAGTATGTTCAGTATAGGCTGCACCACCATAATCCTCTGTTTCTTGGCCAACGAGGGCCTGTCAAAGTAAGCCTTCTCAGCTGCTTTCAACCATGCTTTGAGGAGACGTTGCTGCTCATCTTTCTGCCACTTCCAACTGGCAGAAGAGAAAATAACTAATCCCCGGCATAGGCTTTGGCAGTTTCCTAAAGTACGGACAGGCTAGTAATCGAGCCTGAATTAATGTCTAGGAACACCCAAAATTTCTTAGAGAAGTACTCCATAAATTTATTATCCTTAAGGATAAAGGGAACCATTCACCAGTGCCTCCAGCCCACTATGGCATCCTTAATCTTTACCAACAGGTAAACTGGAGCATGATCGGAGATGGTAATAATACCAATCGTACAAGATGCCACCAAGTCCAGGGTTGCCGTTAGGGTCAAAAAAAGATCAATCCGGGTGTGATATCTGTGTGAATTGGAAAAAAACGTATAATTCCTGCCTGTAAGGTGGAGACACCTCCAGATGTCCACCAACTCTAACTCCACATACAGATCCACCAATTGTTTACTTTGCACAGAGGGTATCGGGGGGCCTTTGGGCAGCTTGTCTACCGCTGGATCTGTAAGACAATTAAAACCTCCCCCTACAATGATATGCAGGGACTCGAGTGATCAATTTAGAAAATGCATCTACCAGTAATTTGAGGGGATGGGCCGGAGAGCAATATACATTTAAAACACCATATTCTCCCCATTTATCAGAGTTTTGAGAATTACAAACCTCCCATGTGTGTTCTTAACACACTCTAGTAATTTAAATGTGAGATTCCTCCTAACCAATACAGCCACTCCCCTACTTCTGGTATTAAAAGATGAAAAGTAAACCCAATCAAAGCCATTCTGCTGTAGTTTCAAATGTTCCCTATCTTCCAAGTCTGTCTCCTGTAATAAAGTAATATTCACCTTTCCCTTTCTAAGACTCGAGAGTACCTTATTCGTCTTAATTGGTGAGTGACTTTCCTTGGTGTTCCAAGTACACCATTTAATCAAGTCATTAGCCATAACCTTCTGCAGTAACATTTAAATTTCAAGGAGAAGGAACTCGAACCACAAATCACCGAGCCTTAGTGTTGCATGATCCATCGAACATAAAAACTACAGAAACTAAACCCACTACAGTTAACAAAGCTATCAAAAACTACATACAACAAAAACCAAATAAAACAACATATAAAGTGCCAATGGCACTGAATAAGGGAATTCATCCCCTGCCCAAAGGGGGAAACTACCCATCTCAAAACCCAAGTTCCCATCCCGCTGCCAATACTGCAGCCAGGGCATTCAAATACGTGAACCGGGTATAAACTGCCTGTAAGTAGGCATCTAGCCATCCCAACCATTTTCCCTCCTCCGAGCTAGAGCCACACCACAAACACAAGCAGAAAAGAAAGAAAATACACCATGGAATAGAATATGAACAAAGACATTTTGAAAAAAAAGGTAAGTACCCCACCCATCTTTTGGTATAACTTAAATTAGAAATTGAAAGTACACATCCCAATCGCCCCTGAACATAGTTTAGGCCAGACTATTACCAATAAAAAAGAAAGGAAAGCCCTGACTGAACTTCTTTTTTTTTTAAAAAAAATGTAGAGATGTACTCAAACAACTCTACTATTTGTAATACTAAATTGATCAGATTAAGTTAATTTGTCCACAAAGTCGCTTGCCTTCTCCGATTGTCAAAGAGATGTACAGAGCCATCTAAGGTGATTGGAAGCACAGCCGGAAATCTCAGAGTACTGGATCCCAAACTGCCTCAGCCTTCTCTTGACATCATCACAGGATTTTCTTTTCCGCTGCTGAGAACTCCTGGAAGAACATGATCTTAGTGTCCTCGTAAACCAGGGTCCTCGGATCCTTCCCCTCTGGAAGCTTCCACAATTCTCTCCTTATCTCTATACTGATGAAACTGCGCCGAGAGAGGACGAGGATGTTGGCCTAGATCTGACCTCCGCACCGTGACCCGGTGAGCCCTCTCAATCTTCAAGCCTCTCATTCCAGTCTCCAAGTTAAGAATTTCAGCAACCTGTCCTCAATAAATTCCACCGGCCGTTCACCTTCCTTCCCCTCCAGCAGACCGTTGATCTGAGTATTTTTTCTCCTGCCCCTGTTCGAGGTCATCAACCTGGTCAAGCAAATTACAGACCTGTGTCTCCAGCGCTTGGATTCCTATCCTTGGAGGAACTGGTATCAGCTTTCACTGTGACTCTGTGTTCTACCTCATCCGTCCTTTTCTCCAGGTCTTCCAGCTGCTGTTCATGCTTCTGCAGCATGATAGAGATTGGGACCAGCTTCTCCTCTATCTGCCTACCCAACATCTCGCGAGATTTCGCAAGCTCCTTCACCAGGCCTGGTAGATAATCGAGTCAGAGGATCCTGCAGGCTGGGCCGTGGGCCTGGCCTCAGAAGTACCTCCTCCATTCTTCGGCATCCCTGGATGGTGAAAATCTTTTCAGAGTCCCTGGATATTGTGGTGGGCCGGATAGGGTGGATTAAGACTTCGTCCCACTTGCGATATGGTGCGAAGCTCTGCAATGTGTTCTTCCCAGATCTCTGCCATCTTGGAACCCCCTCCAAAATTTTAATCCACCAACAAGAAGGACTGATGTTCCATTTCCATGTCAGGATGGTATGAGACTTGCATAACAACTCATTTTTAATTGTATTTGATGATATGAAGACCTGAGGATAAAAAAAGTTATACCTACACTTTATTAAGACAGATCCTTCATTTAGTGACAGGATGTTTTATTTAATGTTTTACAGTACACTATTACACAAAGTTAAGAACTACACTATTCATCACATAACTGCAATGGCTTATTAACGGTATAAAAGCAGGACTGCAGTTTGTGCCTGGAATCTTGATAGGCATGATTATGTTTTCAATCGGCTACAAGATGGAAGATGATGCCCAATGCAAAGATGAGGAATCACCATGAGAACTTTTCAATCCTCTTTTTGTCAAGTTTTAATGGAAACTAGCATCCTTTTTTAAAATTCATTCTTAGAATGTGACTATTTATCTTCATCACTATATAAAGTGAGTAATGTTCTTAACAACTCCTATGAAAACTAAAAGGACTGAGCACAGAATATAAGGCACTTGTAAATTTTGACTTTTGGCTGATCAGCTGAGGAAAACAGAAAGCTTAAAATATGAGACATGCAATGTTTTTGCCACTGTCATTTTTAGAATATCATACTGTGTTCTCATGATAGAGAAAACCCAGAATAATTCTGAAAGATAATGTCAGTCAAGAAGACATGATAATCATAAAATGCTTCTTGCTGCAAAGCTGTTCTGTTGTATCCAGCATGTGAATAGCCTTGTTTCACATTTGAATGCATTAACAGCAACCTACTATTGAAAGTAAATTTCTTGCTCTGCGTGAATACACTTGATGCACATTAAAGGGTAAATTGCTGGGAAAAAGCTTTCAACATTTCAACTGTTTCAATCTTTCAAACGTACTTTTTAAAGAAATGCAACAATGGAATTTGAATAATTATGATGGAGCAAGGTTCTAGGAATCATAATCTGAAATACGTTTTAGGAATAACAGGAACTGATTCTACTTAAACAATCAGAATAAATCTATTTTGTAAACAGAATATATAAACTCCACAATTTTCCACAAAGATGTTACATATGTTCTGTAATATTTCCCATGATCCCGGCAAATGGACCTAGATTAATTTAGGATATCTGGTTGTCACGGATGAGTTGGACCAAAGGAGCCAATTCCATGTTGTACATCTCTATGACTCTATGAACACATAATGTCAATTAGGTCAAATTCAATTTGACTTTTCTATTTGCACGTAATCTGCATTCAGTGGTTCCTTCAAATCAAATCGGTATTTGATACTGTAGACATGCAGTGCTGTTCTGAAACCAATTTTCATATCTTTGCAGAATTTACTCCTGATCTTAAAGACGTGGAATTATGTTCATTAATCTGAAGATTTCCAGTCACGTGAGCTATGAAACATCTCAGCAGATGAATCCCAGAATAATTCAAAGAGCTGCAGGAATAAAATGTCACAAATTTTAAAAATAATACTTTAAGTTTTTCAAGAGAATACTGCATTATGCAACCTGTGAAAACTTTGATCTAAAGTTTAACAGAATGGTGTTTAAATTTGAAGTTGCCACTATCAATATATGGATGGCACAGGAATCAACCCACATACTGCTTGCTATGTGAGCTGCCTCATGATTTTAGTCACACACCAAACTCCCCATTTGATCCACAGAGAAAAACTGATTCACAGTCAAATAACCTTCCATGGGAAGCAAATGCAAAATGTACAATACAGAGGAACCTCGATTATCCGAAGGACACGGGTGGGGAGTATTTTGTTCGGTTAATCGAATTCCAGATAATAAAATGCTGGATAACATAGTTTAGCTGAGCATTTTGCAATCTTGCTGGATAATCCGATATTCGGATAATTGAACATTGGATAAGTGAGGTTCCTCTGTACACCTAGCAATAATTACAATAAACTCATTGTCTGGAATACCGGGCTCCTCCACATGGACACTGTGATCCTGACATTCACTTTATTTTATGTTTTTTTTAGGTTAAGAATGGTTTTGTCAGTGATGTCTTGAAGCTCAAATCATCGGTGTCAAACAATCCCCAAACATCTGCATTTGAGCTGGGTGTGACTCCAATCCGGAGAGAGCTTTCCTCCTGATTGCCGTTGATTTAAATTTTGCTATGGCTCTTTGATGCCTCATTTGGTCAAAAGTTGCCTTGATGTCAAGGCCAATCACTCTCACCTCACGTCTGTCTTCAGGTCAGTTCTTGTATTTATTTCTACATGGAGGCTGCAATAAGGTCTGGAGATAAACATTCCTGGCATAACTCAGAAAAATGCTTGCTCCCATGCAGATAGCATGATGAGCAAGGCAAAGAGTTCGTAATTATAAAGAATTTAGTATTCTCTTAAGTTACATGTGGGTGAATATAAACCTGATCAGCTTAAATATAGATTTGGAACCTAGTTGGCTTACAGACATTTATTTCCTAAGAAATCAGCTCAGCATCAATTTTGGGAGAGGGTTTCATGGAGAGTGTCCCTCTGTAAATCCTGGAGACTTTTCTTGTGAAATTTTATGCAGTTCATCTCATTAATAATGCATTCCGCCTCCGTGGTGCTGCTCTCACACTGCCTTGTGCTCAGCTGCAGTGAAGGGCTTGCCCGTTCTGGGACCTTCTGACATTCACATGACAGACATCATATACAAGTCCCGGCTGCATGCACTGGCAGCCAGCTGGGTGGGCACACTGCCCCCAGGATGGAGGAAGGTTAATGGGCTTCTGCACTCTGCAAGAGTAATGCTATCATTTTCTCTTTGCTACCTCTCACTCACTTTTAATTCTGTAACGGCACCCACCTTACTCGCTCCATCCCTCCCCCTTCCTCCAAGCCTTATGGTGCATAACTCTCATCAATGCATGTCATGTTTTCCTTCAACGGCTTTCACCCACAGCCAATTCTTACCCTCTGCATTTCCCACTCACTCATTCGGGAAACCTTCATAATTTTCCAGACTGATAAACAACCAGGCCCTTTGCTGACCATTATCCCCCTTGACTGGTCACTGTTGGCAAACAGGACAAGCTGCCTGACCAGCTATCTGCACTGAAAGGCAAAGCAAAGCTGCAGTGAGCATCCAGGTAGGTACAAAGTGAATGGGTGCTGAGAGAATGACCTAAAGGCTTTGAGCACACTTTTCCAATGTATACTGGGCACTATGTGCAATGAGACCCGGCAGCAGCATTGCAATGAACACTCCAAGGTGCAGTACTGAGGAGCTGAGTTGTATCAGAGGTCAATCTCAAATGCACCAAATGCACCATGGATGGAGGCTTCAGACAGCCACTGCCTATGGAGCACTCTCTGAGCGTTGGGGAAAGCTGGCCAAAGAGAGGCTGCATCCTTCAGATTTTCACATCTGGAGTTGTTCTCTTCCAGTTCATCTCCATGCCTGCGGAATAGCAAACTGCATACAAATGAGGAACTATTAAGGTAATAATGAGATGTAATGCATGCAGATAAGTTCTTTGATTCTCAGTAGTAAAATTCTCATCTAGCCATTAAAACGTTTGAGTGGAAAACTGGAGTATTTTTCTCGAAATTGAGAATCTCATTTTTATGTTCTCCTCATATGTGACTTGCAATTGCCTGTAATACTCCCCATTTGTTTGAATAGGTGCAGCTCCAAGAACATTCATGAAGCTTGACACCATCCAGGATAAAGCAGTCCGCTTGATTGGCACCACATCCACAAGCATCTGCTGCCTTCACCATTGACACTCAGTAACAGTAGTGTGTACCATCTACAAGGGGTACTGCAGAAATTCACCAAAGTTCCTTAGATAGCACCTTCCAAACCCACATACACTTCCAACTAAATGGTCAAGGGTACTGGATACATGGACTATCAAGGCCTGCAAATTCCAAGCCACTCACCATTTTGACTTGGAAATATATCACTATTCTTTCACCGTGGCTGGGTCAAAATTCTGGAACACTCTCATTAATAGTACTGTGTGTCTGCTAACAGCATCCAAACTGCAGCAGTTCTGGAAGATTGCTCACCATTACCTTTTCAAGGCCGAGCCTGCGATGTCCCCATTCCATTCATTTTTTTTTTTTTACAAAGGAAACAGTGAACAACAGAACTAATTTCAGCATCCACAGCTTCTTCCCACTAATTATCTTAACAATTTTTTAAATGGAATTTTAAAGAAATACATTTTTAACATACCTCACGAGGAACGGCTGAGGAAAGCACCCTGACATTTGTTTTTCTATCGCTCCTTGTACTCCTAGAATGATCTTCAGCAGATTGCCTTGCTGAGGCCTGTCAATCTTTGTTAATACAAGCTGGAGTGAACATAACAGAAGAAGGCAATTACTGATTACACTAAGGATGTAATTTACCAGCTCTATCATTATTACTTCACATGATGTGCAAAACAATGTTTTTATGAAGTGGCCCATCAGTTTGCCTACTTTAATGACTTCCTGCACAAGTGTGCAATCTTATTATGCAAGAAAAAAAATCAAATCTGCATTCTTATATTGCTTGCAATCAAAAATCAGAAAGCATATTGACAGCTGGTGTTACGTGTTCAGAATTCTTCAATAAGTATTGTTGTAGAGAGACATGGTAGACTGTCTAATTTTTTTTCCAATGATGCTTAAGTTACAATGGAGCTCTTAATTGAACTACAGAGTAACAAGAAACAATACTTAAATTGTACTCATGTTTAATTTAAAAAAAAAATGCATTAACTTGGATTTGTTTGTATATGTTATAGACTTGTGTACAGAGGAACCTTGATAATCCAAAGGAGACAGGTGGGGAGTATTTCGTTCAGTTAATCGAATGCCAGATAATCAATGCCAGATAACATAGTTAGCTAAGCATTGGGACCTTGCGATCTTGTTTGGATAATCCGAAATTCGGTTAATTGAATGCCGGATAATTGAGGTTCCTCTGTTTGTGAGAGGGAGGTGACAGTGTAGTGGAAATGTCACTGGACTAGTTCATGAACCAAAGCCTAGAGTAATGTTTTGGGGTATTCATCTAAACCCCATTATGCCAGATAGCAAAATCTGAATTCAGTGACAAATCTGAAACAAAAGGTTAGCCAAATGGCAAACTCTCTCCATACATCAATCCTGCCATCCCAGGAATCAGGCTGGTAAACCTTTACTGCATTCCTTCCATAGCCAGAATATCCTTCCTTAAATAAGGAGACCAGTGTGGTCTCACCAAGGCCCTGCAGCAAGACACCCTACTCTTGCACTCAAATTCTCATGCTATGAAGGCAACATACTACTTGCCTACTTACCGCCTGATGCACCAACATGCTTAATTTCACAGTTCATCTTCAAGGACACTCACTGCACTTCACCTTATACAGTCAAACAGTCACATAGGACAGAACCAGACCTTTCTGCCCAACTTGTCCGTACCAACCAGGTTTCCTAAATTGAACTAGTCGCATTTGTCTGCGTTTGACCTTATCCATTTACCTGTCCAAATGCTGTAAATGTACTAGCCTTCACCACTTATTCTATCTTTTTGAATACATTCACTGATTTGACTTCCCTGGCCTTCTGATAGGGAATTTTACAGGTCCACTACACTTTGAATGAAAAAGATTTTCCTCATCTTAGTCTTAAATAGTCTACATTGTATTCTGAGACGTTCATGGATTCTCAGCTCCCCACTGTCCCCAGGGAAAGCGTACTATCTGCATCTAGTCTATCCAGCCCAATTATAATGTTGTACGTTTCAATCAAATCCCACATCATCCTTCTAAACTCTGCTGAGAACAGGCCCAGTTGGACAAATCTCTCCTCTTAGGACACTACTGCCCTCCCTAAGGAACCCTATGGCAAGTATATCTTTCTACGGTATGGAGATCAAAACAAAACTCAAATCCTCCTACAAGGAAAGCCAACGTACCATTTGCCTTTCAAACTGCCTGCTGCACCTGCCGGTCTACTTTTACAGGCCAGTGTACAAGAACACTCAGATTCTTTGTACATCCACACTTCCTAATATATCGCCCTTTAAATAACACTTTACCTTTCCGTTTATCAGTTCAAAATGATTAACTTCACATTTAACCACATTGTGCTGCATTTGCCATGTGTTTGCCCAACATTCAACTTTTCAAAAACACCTTGAGGCCTCCTTGCATCTTCCTCACAACTATCAATCTTGTCCAGTTTTGTGTCGTCAGCAAACTTGGAAATGTTGATTTTCAATTCCCTAATCCAGGTCATTTATATATATCATGAAAACCTGAGGCTCACTGATCTTCATGGTACTCCATTAGTCACTGGGTGCCACTTCATGCATTAGGACAGAAAAACCTTTAGACTTCTCTTTTTAACCATGTTAGTCATCTTAGCTTTATGTTGCACTATGCCCCCATTTTTCCACCCTCGACTTTTCTGCCCTGCATTTCAACTTCATACTTTGTCTTTTGTTGATATCCTTGTTTCTCCCTCTACCTATTTGCTCAGGTTCCGATGAGGACATCAGTCCTGGTTGCAATCAGATGTGACCACCCTGCTTATAACGGTATCAAACTCCAACCATCAAACCACCCCCACCCAGGAGTCCCAGGAAACTGAATCCCTCCTGGCAACACCGTTTCCCCAGCCATGTATTTGTCTGATATATCCTACTAGCATGTGGTTTGGTAGTAGTCCTGAGATTACATTCTGAACAGGAAATAGTGAGAGAAAACCACTTTCATCATTAGCTTAACAGAGAAATGTATGTTTTGCTCGTGACCTATTGAGTATTTTCGTAACTTTAAAAGGGGAACAGACGTCAGTTATATCAGGGACTGTTAGATACAGATTCCCCAGGTTTTCTCAACAAAAACAGTCAAGTTTACACTGAGAATGGGTTCAGCTTGATCAATATGGTTTCAGTGATGGGGTAGGACAGTTGTTTCGACATTATGTTGCCTGAAACTTTGAAGCACATCCATGTTATGTCATGAGGCAAGGCATTGTGAAAAAGCTGCCGTTGTGCTTACACCTGGAACTCCTGTTAGGCCGAATATGTGGATCACATATCTGTGGATCATCGTAATGACCCAGAACATACACATTTCAAATACGGTGATCATGTCCACAACTGGAACATAGCGACTGATTGTATGAACATATGTAACGTGTTGATCCATTGTGTCAAATGCAGCTATGTAGATACCAAGGGTTGAACCTCAAGTTAAACTGAGTTAAACACTGATGGGTTCTTGGCAAACATGCAGAGCCAATCACAATATTACCGCCTTCTCTTGTGGGAGAGAGAGACCCATAGTGAGAACATCAGTCTTGGTTGGATTTAAATGTCCAAAGGTTTCAGGACAGTCTGCCAGCTTATTGTGACAGTCAACTGAGTAACAGCTGCAGCTTATTGTCAGACAGGCCAAATCTATGGCAGGGGATTACAAATGGGAGTTCAGAAAAAGAAGAGGTTTCCTGAAGAGCCAGGTTGCAAAGGAACAATCAACCTGTAGCACTTGCATTCAACTCCAGGCCAACTCAAGCATTGGCAGTGGTCTGCAAACAGGCAGCCCCATGTTCTTGTAATAAGGGAATCCAAAGGGGATAGGAATCATCAGTAAAATTAGGTAACTGGATTTTATTACTTACAACAAATGGAATGCCAAACTCTTCACACATTTCAATTGCTATATGATCTGCTTCCTGGATTCCTATTGATGCATCCAATAGCAAAAATGTTCTCTTTAAACTATGGAAAAAACACAATCAAGTCAATTTTCACATTGTTATAACTATTTTAGGTGCTGAATATTGGAACTGTTTATTTCATATCTGTCATGAGGTGTCAGAAACAAACACTTCGACATGTGGGATAGGTGACCATAAAACCAACAAAAACAAAAAGATGAGAAGGCCATTCAGTTCACGTAAAGTATCCACTAAGAGAGATCTACCATCCACCGCATTGTATCAACTAATTATTAATTAAATTATGTTTATTATTCATTTATGGGATGAGGTCTGGTAATAGTTAGCATTTACTGAACTCCCTTAATTGCTTTGATACTGATCCAGCTCCCTCAGAGCCAGCTCTCAGAGTAAACAAGATGATACGCCTGTTTATAGCTGTCAGCCAGGGCTCCCTGTTTGGATCAGATTAACAGCCCAAATCAGGGAACTTATATTCTACAAAGTACATCTGGCTGACCTTGTTACAACCACTACATCCCTCCCCCACTAAGACCACAGGTATAGGCCTGTACTGGGGCATTTTTGCATCAGGTCCAGTTTCTCCATCTCAGCCTTGGAAAAGGGCGCTGTGTAACAGACAATAACCCACCTCCTGCACCCGGAGTGTCTCAGAAGAAATTCATCCTCTTCTTCAGGTAGTGAAGATGTTGAGGCTGCGACATCCGCTGTGTCCATCTCAGACTCTGAGGTTAAATGGAGTTGGAGAACCATGCCTGGGAGAACCAGGCAGGAACAGGATACTGATTAAGGATGATCAGCCATGATCATATTGAATGGTGGTGCAGACTCGAAGGGCAGAATGGCCTACTCCTGCACCTATTGTCTAATGTCTATTGTCTAACCCATGAGGTCCAACAGCCTTTCCAGCTATTCTAATGGTATGGATATGTTTTGCTCCTTTCCCGTTGCGAGTTTGCAGCTTTCATGTGGTTCATATGCTTGTTCAGGACTGTCTCACCTACCCCATCTTTGTACGACATGGGGCCTGACATTGCGTTGACCATGCCTGCTACCCATACAGGGCCATTTCCGTAGTTTTGGCACCAAACTTCGTCCTCTAATGTAAACTGGTCTCTCTTGCTTAAAGGAATCTTGTTTCGCCCCCACCCCCATGCCCAGTAAGGTCAGATTTAACCTGGTGCAGAGTCTTCTCCCCATCAGTAACTCTGCTGGAGCTATCCCTGTAGCTGCATGAGAGGTGGTCCCACCATCAAATAGGAACCTGGACAGTTTGATATCTTGTGAAGCTATAGGCTGTGTCTTTAAGGCAGTCTTCAAAGACTGGACTGCACTTTCTGCCAGACCATTAAATGAAGAATGATATGGAGCTATCCTTATATGCCAGATGCCATTCAACTTTAGGAAATACTTATATTACCTGCTGGTAAACAATGGCCTGTTATCTGTGACCGACACTTCCTGGAGCTAACGTACTGAAAAAGATGCTCATAAATTTTCTACCATTGTCCCATGTTTGAACAATGGATTCTATGCACATCTAACCACTTTGAGTGGGTACTCACAATGACTAAGAATGTTGAGCCCATGAAAAGCACCTGCATTGTCGATGTGTGACGGTGTCCAGGGTTTACCTAGCCATTTCCATGAATGTGGGGGATCTGCTGGCAGTAAGTTTTATTAAAGACTGTGCCAGTATCAGCCTCCATTACACAGGTGACCATTTAATCAGACGTTTATTTTGATTGGTTCTGATTAGGATATCACTAAGCAATTTAATTGTTCCAAGCCAGATGTAGGTGGGTTTTCCAGGATGTGCACTCTACTGGATTCCAGCCTATGAATTATCTTACTCAGTTCAGACCTAGTGGGACTCTTTTTCAATCTCAAGTCAGCAGACCGGCAGCAACTACAATGGCTTGCCGGCCTGGATCCTGAAGAAAATGTTAACTGTTTAGCACAGGCTTGACTTTGTTTTGGGGTTTTGCTGTGGGCTGACCGAGAGTCCCTATGTTCAGGATAAGCCCTGAATGAGGCCTTCACTAAAGCGATGTCCCCCAAGCTCAGTCGGTCGAGTGAGGGTGTCCACTTCTATTGGAATATGCTGCAACTGATATGCTCCACTTGCCTTATTTTCTAACGATGAAGCCAGTTGTAGTGCCCATTTGGGCTTCAGCTGGTAGAGGCTTTTGCCATGGTTACATCATTAGTGCCACTCTTGTCACCTCTGAAATAACTGCACAGAGGCCAGTATCCTATCACTAAGTCACCCTTTATTTACATGTGCATAGTCCTTGACACAATTATCATCCGTTTTTACAAAATTAAGGGGTAAACAAGTGATCAAAACAGAAACTATGTGGCACTTACTTCTGTCTTGCCTCGAGATATCTTTCTACCATTTCCACAAAATCAGAAGGTGCTCTGTATCCATAGCCAGGCATGTCAACGACAGTAAACGCCTTGCCTACTTTAAAGAAATTCATTTTCTTTGTATGTCCCTAAAATAACAAAAGCAAAAGTTAACTCCTGAATTAAAGAAACCTCCTTTCATGTAATGGTACCTTAGTTCAGGTTTGGTGTTTTTGTTACAGTTTACAAACATAGCCAAGCATCAGTTACAGAGGAAACATGTTTCTGAATAATATTGTCCTATTACAAACATAATGTTATTCTGATGAGCAAAAACAAAAATCATTTCTAGTTCCTAGCACAATGGGAATTGATACATGAAGAAATCTTATACCTAATTATTAGTTAACTTTCGAAATATAATTGGGAGTTTGGATAATCATTCACAAAGCATTAATCACAGGTGAAACCCATAAGCAACCAGTGATGATTCTATCCCTCATTCCTCACAGAACCAACTTGCAGCAGAACATTGCCACTCTGATGATTTCTTGTCCCAGTCTCACAAAGACAAATGTTCCAATGCCCTTAAAACACAATGGATTCCTTTTCTTAAAACAGCAGACGAACTTTCCTCAGCATATTGTCTGGCAACTAACAGGAAAAGCAGCCTTTTCTCTCTGCACACTGCAACAACTGTTGTTCCCTATCTCTCTTGTTCCTTGATCCACTTCTCTGAGACAGAAGATCTTCAATAACAAGAACATCTACCTTTGTTTCTAGGTGTTAAGCCTGGCATGTGCATTTCAATAAAATCTGCCCCAGGTCTGCATGTCTGCTACATTAGGCTTGTTATGCAGAACATATGGCAGATCCACTGACTCTCTTCATTGGAGAAATGGAGAAAATTTGATAGAATTATTCAAAATTGTGAGGGAACTGGACAGAGTAGTGAGGGAGAAACTGTTCCCATTTATGAAAGCATTAAGAACAAGATGGCACAGATTTAAACTCAAAAGAGCAAAAGCCTCCCATTAAGAGAAAAAAAATGTTTCTTGCACGGAGTGGTTAAGATCTAAAATGCACTGGCAGAGAGTGGTGCAGGGAGGATCAATTAAAACAATCAAAAGAGAATAGGACTGTTATCTGAAAATGAAGAATGTGCAAGGTTACTGGGAGAATGACACTAAGTAAACTGTTCATTTGGAAAGTTGGTGCAGATATGATGTGCCATATGACCTCCTTCAATGCTTTAACGATTCTGAGAGTAGGTCATTTTACCTTGAGTTAATGAGACAGTTCAAAATGTAATCACCTTATAAAACCTTGCATTCAGAACATTGTTAGTTCCTCTTTCTTCTCTTGAAGTACTTTTTAAAAACTATGTTAGCAGCATTACAGAGGAGAGAACATTGGATGGATGTCATCTACAAAATCGGAATCCTGAGTAAAGAATTCTGTGAGCGTATCAGATTAACAGAGAATGAGTCGTTGGAAGAAATAAAAGAGGTGGGGAGGTAGAGAAAAGAAGTAAGTAAAGTCAGAGTTAAAATTTTGGGTTGAGTGACCTGAAGAAGGGTCACTCGACCTGAAGTGTTAACTCTGATTTCTTCCAACAGATGCTGCCAGACCTACTGAGCTTTTCCAGCAATTTCTATTTTTATCTCTGATTTACAGCACCGTGGTACTTGTGTTTTTTAGAAAAGTAGTCTTTGGGCGATCAACTTAAGGTTAGCAGGAGTGTTATGGGATTACAAAGGGATTCAGGGGAAAGAAGAGGAGTACCTGAAGAACCTCTAACTTTGGAGTCAGGATGTTCAGGATATCACAGATGATGTCAGTGAAGTATGGTATATATTGATTACCTGAAACAAAATAAATGTGCATTTCACGAAGTACAAAATGTAAATACTCACTGGATTTTTTGAAACTCTAACTTCAATGCCAGGAACCAGGGAAAACAATGCTTTTATCAATGAAGACTTTCCCACATTACTTCTGCCTATAAAACAAACCTGCAAAGGAAACAAAAATACCATTCATATCAAAGATCTCAATTCCATGATATTTTGATTGAGTTGTGTAAGGGCTTCAAACCCTTGGCTTCAAGTTGTATGTATAGATACTGTAACAATTTAGTGGAAACAGCACCAACTGAAAGTTACCTTCTAAGCTACTCACGATCCAATCGTGGAAGCATATTGCCATTCTTTCAGTGTCACTCGGTCAAAATCCTGGAATTTCTTTCCTAAGAGCATTGTGAGTCAACCTGCAGCAGTTCAAAAAGGTGGCTTACCACCTTCTCAAGGCCAATGAATGTTGGCCAGCCAGCAATGCTTATGTTCACAAGAGAAATTAAAATCTCTCCATCCTATGACCATCACTTTCATGGTTTAGTCAAAATTAATTTTATTCCCCAATCCACATTCAATAGTTGAAACTCTTCCGAGAGTTGATATAGTTGGCACCAATTCCAATACCAAAAGGTACAGAATACTGGAGACAGGGAGATTACTGCATTATTCAGTGTACCAGAACTCTGGAACCATAGTCAAAGGGAGAATTGTTCTGTTTTCTCCTTGGGTGAATTATATGTCTTACCAACTTTACAGACTTTAATACAGCTTCCATTTAATATCTTGCTATCTGCTGAGACTGTATTCTTTACTCATTCCCACATCTGGCCTCATTTAAAAAAAATCCTCCTCTGGCAGCTTTCACCTTACTTTGTGCTCCTTTGGTTTCACTTCTTATCATGGAGTCTTATCATTCACTGGATTTGACTCTCAAATGATCTCTTCTTCTATGCCCACTGCACTGCTGATATAAACTTCATCGACACCTTTGTTAATCCCATGCTTAATATCTTCAAATATCTCTTTACTGTAGACTTTGCTACCCGCATCCTATCTTCTGTCTGTCACCAACCACTTCCCCAGGTTTTCCATTACCCAACACATTGACTTCAGATCCTCATTACCCTTACAAGTTGCACTCAGCATTATTTGGTCTGACAGTTTCCACTTTCTCCAACCCAGTGATTCTCACACCCTGACCAGTGTCAACCTGCCTGGTTTGAAATCTAAACAAAGCCTAGTGGTTAACTGACAATCATCTTCAACTGCTACATTCTCCATGGCGATGCCTCTACCAATCAGAATATACTGCTACTCAGCACTATTCCAGTCTTTGCCCCATTATTGTCATTCTTATGGCTTGTCCTGCTGAGTATAAGACAAAGAAAATTGATGAAATGTCTCTAACTTTCAACAACAGAAGTTGTTATTGCTTGTTGTTTTCCTCATTTATATAAATGATTTGGATGTGAACATAGGAGGTATAGTTAGTAAGTTTGTAGATGACACCAAAATTGGAGGTGTAGTGGACAGCGAAGAGGGTTACCTCAGATTACAACAGGATCTTGACCAGATGGGCCAATGAGCTGAGGAGTGGCAGATGAAGTTTACTTCAGATAAATGTGAGGTGCTGCATTTTGGAAAAGCAAATCTTAGAAGGACTTATACACTTAATGGTAAGGTCCTGGGGAGTGTTGCTGAACAAAGAGACCTTGGAGTGCGGGTTCATAGCTCCATGAAAGTGGAGTCGCAGGTAGATAGGATAGTGAAGAAAGCGCTTGGTATGCTTTCCTTTATTGGTCAGAGTATTGAGTACAGGAGTTGGGAGGGCATGGTGCAGCTGTGCAGGGCATTGGGTTAGGCTACTTTTGGAATTTGCGTGCAATTCTGGTCTCCTTCCTATCAGAAGGATGTTGTGAAACTTGAAAGGGTTCAGAAAAGATTTACAAGGATGTTGCCAGGGTTGGAGGATTTGAGTTATGGGGAGAGGCTGAATAGGCAGGTGCTGTTTTCCCTGGAGCGTCGGAGGCTGAGGGGTAACCTTATAGAGGGTTATAAAATTATGAAGGACATGGATAGGATAAAAAGACAAAGTTTTCTCCCTGGGGTGAGGGAGTCCAGAACTAGAGGACATGGGTTTAAGGTGAGAGGAGGAAGATATAAAAGGGACCTAAGGGGCAACATTTTCACGCAGAGGGAAGTACATGTTTGGAATGTGCTGCCAAAGGAAGTGGTGGAGGCTGGCACAATTGCAACATTTAAAAGGCATCTGGATGAGTATATGAATAGGAAGGGTTTAGAGGGATATGGGGCAAATGTTGGCAAATGGAACTAGATTGGGTTGGGATATCTGGTTGGCATGGACAAGTTGGACCGAAGGGTCTGTTTCCATGCTGTACATCTCTATGATTCTATGACTGATACATAATAAGTCATAAATGAACTATGGAGAAAAGTAGCACTAACCTCTGGCTGTGCTGTTGTTGGTGCATGATCAATCCTGACAGCAGAGGTGAAATAATCGATACAGTGCTTATGTGAAGGTGTGAAGAGTTGTTCTGCATTTCCAATATCCTCAAAACTTGGAGCAAACATTTGAAACTTCGTTTTATTTACATTTTTGACCAGGTACCTTTCCAAGTCTTTGAATGGAAAAATAATACTGTTTTGCTTCTTCTCACTAAGTTTGAAGACACTGTGGATAGAAGCTAACTTGTGAGAGTGTCTATGCACCATGCAGACTGAAGTTACCCTCTTGCACACTGGTTTTGCTTTTAACGCGTGTGACAACTGTAGAAAACACGTTCGTATTGTGAGCATTCTTCCAATTTCTTGCTTTACTTAATTGCAGACTAACCTAAAATGGAAAAATGTAAATTAAAAGAGAAAAGCAGCATCAAATAAGCTAAACATTTCAAAGCGAGATTCAGAATATGTCTAAAGTGCTCACCTGAAGTTGGAAACACTTAGTTTTGCTTAACAAAGAACTGCAGAGAATTCAGAGTGGATTCTGGACAGTGGTTGTCTACCTTTCAAGATTTCGTAAGAGAAGGAAACTGTTGAAGAGAAGTTAGTTGAATTATACTCATGAAAGGTAAAGCAACCTGGCTTTTTTGTGTGTGTTTATGTAAAAATACACATCTGCACATTTCTTTCCTTCCTTTTTCCTTTAATACATGATTAGATTAGATTACTTACAGTGTGGAAACAGGCCCTTCGGCCCAACAAGTCCACACTGACCCACCGAAGCACAACCCACCCAGACCCATTCCCCTACATTTACCCCTTCACCTAACACTATGGGCAATTTAGCATGGCCAATTCACCTGACCTGCACATTTTTGGACTGTGGGAAGAAACCGGAGCACCCGGAGGAAACCCACGCAGACACTGGGAGAATGTGCAAACTCCACACAGTTGCCTGAGGCAGAAATTGAACCCGGGTCTCTGGCGCTGTGAGGCAGCAGTGCTAACCACTCAGGTGTCAGAGGTAGTTTCTTTACTCAGAGTAGTAGGGCCATGGAACACCTTGCCTGCAACAGTGGTAGACTCGCCAATGTTAAGGGCATTTAAATGGTCATTGGATAAACATATGGATGAAAATAGAATAGTAGGATAGATAGACTTCAGATTGGTTCCACAGGTTGATGTAACATCGAGGGACGAAGAGCCTATACTGCACTATAATGTTCTATGTTCTAAAGTTAGACCATAAGGCCATAAAACATCCGCCACTCAGCCCAGAGTCTGTTCTGTTATTCAATGAGATCACCGCTGATCTGATAATCCTCAACACTACTTTCCTGCCTTTTTCCAATGGTCCTTGATTTACTTACGATGAGAAATGTCTATTTCTGTCTTGAATATATCTAATGAAGTAGCCTCTACAGCCATCTGCAATAATGAATTCCACAGATGCACTATCTTGGAAGAAATTTCTCATCATCCCTGTCTTAAATGGTGACCTCTTATTCAGAGATTATGCCCCATGATCCTAGATGCTCCCACAAGACAAACCAACCTCTCCACATCTAAACTATGTTTCAATAAGGTCACTTCATTCTTCTAAACTGCAATGGCTACAGGGCTAACCTATTCATAAGAAAGTCCCTCCATACCTCCAAGCCTTCTCTGGTCTGCCTCCAATGCCAGAATGTTTCCTTAGATAAGGGAACCACATCTGTTACCTTCCTCAAAAATGACACCATTCTCGCAATTAACCGACAGAACTATGCCACAAAACTTCACACTTACACACAAAATTCTACTGCTAATTAAATGAAATTAAACAAGTACTATTAATTTAAAACTATAGCATATAAATACCCATGTTATAAACTCAGTTCTTTTTTTTACATCTCGTCAACAGTTTCCTTCTCATATAAAATCTTGAAAGGTAGATCACCACCCTCTGAATTCTCTTCAGCTCTCCATTTATTTGCCAAAGGAGCAAATTTCTGCGTTAAGCGACGCTCAAACTTTCCTTTAAAACCTCATGATTCTAGACGCCACAGATCCAGCATGGACCATCCTGCAACTCCTGTGCAATGACTTAAAATGATGGAGAATACTCCTTGTTTCCAAGAGTTCACTGCTACGATATCAAGCTGATGACTTGCAGGACTCCAAGTGCAACAAAGTTAACTGTATTTTACTGAGGGGAATAACTGGATTTTTTTTCCTTGAAGAAACTTCCAGTCACAGTTTCATCGAGATGTACAGCATGGAAACAGACCCTTTGGTCCAACACGCCCATGCCGACCAGATATCCCAACCCAATCTAGTTCCATTTGCCAGCACTTGGCCCATACCCTCTAAACCCTTCCTATTCATATACCAACACAGGTGCCTTTTAAAAGCTGTAATTGTGCCAGCCTTCACCACTTCCTCTGGCAGTTCATTCCATACACGCAGAACTCTGCGTGAAAATGTTGCCCGTTAGGTTCCTTTTATATCTTTCCCCTCTCACCCTGAACCTATGGCCTTTAGTTCTGGACTCCCCCACTCCTAGGAAAAGACTTTGTCTATTTATCCTATCCAGCCCCTCCAGATTTTATAAACCTCTATAAGGTCCCTTAGCCTCCGATGCTCCAGGGAAAACAACCCCAGCGAATTCAGCTTCTCCCTGTAGCTCAAATCCTCCAACCCTGGCAACATCCTTGTAAATCTTTTCTGAACCCTTTCAACATCCTTCTGATAAAGGAGACGACCAGAATTGCGTGCAATATTCCAAAAGTGGCCTAACCAATGTACAGCCGCAACATGACCTCCCAACTCCTGTACTCAATACTCTGAACAATAAACAAAAGCACACCAAACACTTCTTCAACAGTCATTGTTCATTTTTTTCCCCAGACCAATTTGGTTTAATAGTAAATACCAGCTACCGACCACAGACTGCATCGTAGATCTAGTAGAAACAAATCTAGCACTGACTCTAGTTCCTGTGTAGATCCATCTTGATCTTTTGACTTCTAAGGAGCTATAAGCTAATAAGACCCAAAGCTGGCATGGTTTTGGAACTGCTTTCTAAATACAGAACAGCTTTTCTGTCTTTTGTTTTCATTGACCTATTCAGAAACGTTACTACACACCACTGGAGCAGATGGGAAGAAAAGACAAGACAGTTCTTCCAGAATAGCCAGCACCAACAGCAAGCTGACTGCTGTTTAGGAGTTTGATTTTCTAGCTATTGACCTCTTAAGTTAACACAGTCCCAACCTTTTAAATGCAACAAACTCCAGCTTGTTTGAATTGCATTTATTTCAGTGTTGTTTATCAGTTTCTCAATCAGATGCACCATTTTCTCCTGTTAAAAGGTTAATTCTTAAATCTTCAAAAAAATTAAATTCTAGAACACCACCTCTACACTAGATTTTTGCAACAGGTGCAAAATATATTTTTGCCTGAAATATCAACTCTCATATTTTCTTGACATTTCTATTTTTCTTTCAGGGCTTCAGAAGCCGTAGCTTTATTTTTTGTTCAGGGAAATGTTCACAACATCAACCAATCTAATAGTTACCCGCGGAATGAATAAAAAGGTGGTGAACTGCCACATACCTTGAAAGTGTGATGCTGGAAAAGCACAGCAGGTCAAGAAAAGCACAGCAGGTCAGGCAGCATCCGAGGAGCAGGTCAGTTGATGTTTCGGGCTTCCTGATGAAGGGCTTATGCCCGAGTCATCAACTCTTCTGCTCCTCGGATGCTGCCTGACCTGCTGTGCTTTTCCAGCACTACACTCTCAACTCTAATCTCCAGCACCTGCAGCCCTCACTTTTGCCTAGATACCTCGAAAGGCTCACTGGCCTACTTGTATTCCTGTGTTCCACGGAATTTTAACA
Organism: Chiloscyllium plagiosum; assembly: GCF_004010195.1. NCBI lineage: Eukaryota > Metazoa > Chordata > Chondrichthyes > Orectolobiformes > Hemiscylliidae > Chiloscyllium > Chiloscyllium plagiosum. The sequence goes on along the minus strand of NC_057721.1, from coordinate 19,191,426 downwards.
GATCTGCTTTCTCTTTTTGGTAAAGCCTTATGCTAGTGACAGCATTGCAGCACATCACTTCAGTTTTACAGTAGGAAGTGAAGGCAGTGGCTCCAGAGCCTATACCAGAGGTAATGTAAAGGCCATAGTCCTCTCCTCATTGGAGAATAGGAAAAGCTACACCTACACTTGGTCATCTCACAACTGGCCTGGTACAGTAATCTGATTAATGAACAGGAATAATTCCAGCCCATCTCACAGTGAAAAAACTCATGGCAATGAGTATTCTAGGAAGCAAGAAGAACATACATCAATGTGTTTTCTATAAAAGACAGTCACAACAAATTCTGGTTGCTAGGATTGATCAGGTTTTACACAAGTTAGAGATTAAACTTTTTACATTGCTCTTGAGCAACCTGGAAGAGAAAGTAAAACGCAAAGAAATCACTGACCAATGAAAAGTTGTCTGTATTTATTATAATACTGAAGTAAAAAAAAACATTCTAAGAACGTATATCCGAGGCATCACATTTTATTGCAGTACTGTCATGCTCAGAGTAACCACATATCAGTTTACCAGCCACATGGAGAGCTGAAAGAGTACTCAACAAAGCTCCAGCAAAGAGGTCAGATGTGTAGGAACCAGAAGGCTTAATATAGCGGTGATAGCTGTCTATAAACAAAAACTTCAACATGTTAGGTGAATTTAATGCTCAATTAAATTGAAAAATTAATCTAAATGTGTCAGAAAGATATGTGGAGTGAATCATGCAAAATCAAAATGGTTGCTGCAGCAATGAACAGACAGCAGCACGGCAGACTGGGAGGGTAATGATGCTGTGAAAGCATTTGGGAAGTTCAAACAAAACTGAAGTCTGATATTCAATAGGTTGCTACAGGCCATAAATGAAGAGGAAGAATTCAGCAACATCATTTTGTGGGCAGGAGAGCAAGGGCTTAATTTATTTAATAGCTGGAAGCCGAGTAAAGCTGACAGCAAAACCCCAGACAACAGTTGTGAAAAATCCATCACACACCTTCCAATCAAAATCAAAACATTGGATCTACCAATACCAATTTCAAAGACAGAAGCAGGAACCAGCTTAGCCTTATGACCATTTCTTCACAAGACTGATAAATGCAGCCCGAAAATAGAAAATCAAGGACAAAAGTGAAAGACAACAAGATCAGCTGATTTTGGGTTTTGTACATCGGAAAGTACAATACCTAAGGTCTAAAGTAATAAGCTCACAATATCACAAACTGCAGACATTATCAGAACACACAAAGCCAGGGGTGGACAGGTAAACATGCTGCCTATCCAAACAGTTAGGTTTCAGTAGCATCGAAGAGTAACTAAGCAGGGTGGATGCAGTGGAACAGCAGCAACATAATGCACAGCTGAGAGAGAAAGATGTGCAAAAGCTGCAGGCAACCATAAGTTCAGTCAGAGGAACTGACACACGTGAATTAAACTGTTGAATCTGTATAACACCAAATCATTGGGAAAACATACAAAGAAAGATGGTATATGAATTATCAGAACATGATGAAGGCTTACAATATGTTATTATTGGGGAACTTGGATTCTAAATTAAAGGTCAAAGGATTTTTGGTTTTAAGTGCTGCAAAGGTCTGCTTTTTCTTAAAAACGAAAAGGTCAGAGAGTCATTTGGAACCATCAGCTAAAGACTGCCTATCTAAGAAATCATGAGAGTTAAGCTCAATGACTTAAGAAGCTACCTGGAGAGATAATTGCTGCTTATTGAGCTTTTACAACTTACAAAAGAGGAAGCCAGGGTCTAAAAGCAGGGTGACAGTTCAAAAGAAAAGATCCACATGAGCAGATATGCTGTTTAACAGTTGAAGAGTAGGCAAAGCCTTGTTTTTTTTGCCTTAGTTCTCAGTGAGAAAGGTCAGTGAATTAACCTGGTGGGTAGGCGCTTTGGGTAGAGACTGTAATTCAGACAATCACATCTGGTGAATGTGCAGAAAGTCATGGAAAGAAAATGCTTATAACCTCATCAGTTCAGTAAGAAATTTTGAAATGAAGATAGCAGTTATACTTCTCTGGGATTAAGAGTCTGTAAAGCATTTTGTTGATGAACAGAATTGAATCTTTCGTTTTGCTATTTATGATAAGATTATTTGAAATTGACCAAATAGATAGCTTTTTAAAATTTTTATTTCATTTGTGTAATTAACCTATGTTATTTAAAAGTACATTTACAGCCTCTTGTGAATATGTTCAGTGACTGTCCAACATGGAATATTGAATTGAAAAACTAAAAATTATTGTCTATCAAGTCAGGTTTCACTCTGGAATCTGGCTAGTCTAATATTCCCATCAGCTGTGACTATCGTGAGATACAGCAACATGGTGAATAATAAGGAAAAAGAATCAAAAACACCACACTCTGGAAGGTGATGATAAGATTGAGAACACAATAGGCATAGGATCCACACAACTACATGAGTGGCTGGATGTGACCGTTCCCAAAGAAAATAAATTAATGCATTCAGATCAGGAAAACCATGAGAATTAAGGGCATAGCCATGGAATGAAAACAATTTAAAGCTGAAGCTTGATCCAAGAGAACACAGTAACATTACCCCACTCACTCAGACTATACCTGATGATATTCCCTGAAAACTTAAAAGATGGTGGTTACCAAGGAAACCTTCTTGAAAATCAAGTCAACATCATGCATGGGAACTGAGATTTGACAGCTTGGACCAACCCATGTGATAGAAATGCACACAAAAACAAAAATAAAGTGTTAATTATATGTTATACACCACTGAAACAGATGGCCTTGCTATCCTGAGGCTAAGTATTTGTGGAGAGCAGCAGCCTATCTCATTTAAGGATCTGGTTATAAAGATCCATCACTTAATGAAAGTAACATCACCAAAACTGAATCAAATTAGAGATATGAGTAAGGATGAAAGTTAAAAATGCTCCATCGGCAATTGGTCTAAGCCTAAAAGGAACATCAAGCCCAGACCAATACTGCAATATTGGTGGATATTAGAGATGACCTCTCACTAGGAGAAAGTGTTCTTCTAGCTTGATCTGGAAAAACCATACCTATAACGATGCAGAAAGAAGTTCTCCAGAAGCTAAATGAAGGTCACGTGGGAATCGATCGAGTTAAACTAGCCAAACCAGCTATGTACTGGATAGGCATCTATATACAATGTATGCCAGAAGTACAGAAAGACACAGTAGAAAAAAGAAATTATACCTACTGAAGTACCACTCAGATCAGGAGCCAATTTATTCATACAATCAAGTCCCTCCCAGTTTCAGGCCACTACTCAAATTTCCCTTTTTTCTGGAAGATAAAAGGCTTGACAGCAACCACAATCACCTCAGCAATTAAGTCCTACTCATTTTTTTAAAAAATCACTACAAATATTGTGTCTCAATCTGACTCAGATTACCTCCAGAGAATTTCAGGGGTCCACTCAATGTCATAATGTCATCACTACATGACCAAAGGGGTCATACATTTACAGAAATACATATCAAAATGGTTAGGAGTACTCTTGCAAATGCCAAAACCAGAGTCTCGCCTTATCACTCCAATCTACACCTCTCAATCATCTACAGAGCCATGTAATAGAAGAAACTATGAGACAACACTCCCAAGAAAGACATTCCCTCCCAGTAAGAACCGACTAATGCACAAGCAGAAGGAGGTCAATACTTCAAAAAGCATATTAAATCCCTGACTAAGTTGCTGAAAGTCAAACTATACCTGCATAAGATGGATTCCAACAAAGATCATACATCATTGAACCAAAGCCAATAATGAGAAGTAACAGAGCCCATATTTGGTTTACATGTGAGTTAGAAAAGCAGGAAAGATCTTCAACAGTATCCATTGTGACTAGCCTCAAGAAGTGTCTGGGAAACATCATGAAGGACCAGGGGTGGACCACAAGCCTGCCCACCTCTTTGTCATTCAGTGATATGATTAGTTTAATTGGAAATACATTGAAATTGCTGAGGCAGGACTGCCTGGGAGCAGCCGAAAGTACAGCTGCCTGTACTGCTCTCCCACCTCTGGTGTTGTGTATCTTCTGACCTTGTACAGCCCAGTCCAACAGCGGCACCTCCACATCATGTCTATCATGTGAGCGACTGCTAGCTTGTAGTTCAGGTCCGGGTACACCATTGGGTGTGCTGCTATTCTCATACCATTCACAAGGCTTTTGGCACTAAGCAGCTCCCTTCTGTGAACTGTCATCTGAGCTTGCCTCCAGCTACAGGTTCGATTACAAAGTACAATAATGAGTGTCAAGACGTTCAATGACTTTATGGGAGTGAGGATTGCAGACATCTTATTTCTTATTTTAGCCACATGGTCCTGCAATGTTTTATTCTCAAAGGATGCAATCTCTTTACTTTGGGTAACCCTGATTGATGCTCAGCTATCCAATCATTAACATGGCCAACAGCTTCAGAGCACACAAATTAGAAGAGAAGGCCATTTAACCCCATGTACCTGCTCCACCATTCAATGGGATCATGTCTGTTCTGACTGGAACCTCAACTCCACATTCCCATATAATTCTGATAATCTTTGACTCACTAGTCAAGAATTTGTGTGACTCTTCCAAAAGAAAGGTGATGCAGAAATTAGTCTGTTGACAGATGTGAGTTACTGTCAGAAAGCACTCAAGCCACTTTTAGAATTATAGAATCCCTACAGTGTAAAAGCAGGCAATTCAGCCCATTGAATCCATACCAACCATCCAGAGAACAACTGACCCCAACCCACCCCTACCGTACCCTACCCTACCCCTGTAACCCTACATTTCCCATAGTTAATCCCTCTAGCATGCATATCCCTGGACACTATGAACCAAGTTAGCATGATCAATACACCTAACCTGCACATCTTTGGACTGTGGAAGGAAATCAGAGCATCTGGAGGAAACCTATGCAGACACAGGCAGAACATGCAAACTCCACACAGACAGTAACCCAAGGGTGGAATTGAACCCAGATCCCCTTACGCTGTGAGGAAGCAATGATAACCACTGAGTCACTGTGACGCTTTGTTTGCTCTCAATGTGCCATGATGAGAACAGACCTTACGGGTAGTAGTGGCAGTCCTGGCAACATGTTTGGAATTCTGCTGTATACAACAAAGCGTAAGAAAGGGAGAAACAAACCTGATGTGATGCATAAAAGGTTCCAGTTCAATAACTCAAAACCAGAGGCAGTTTTAAAAAAATAATAAGCATAAAACAAAATCAAACAGTTGTCCAATTACAGAATCCACCATCTGCAACATGCACATAGCCTTGGTTCCATTCATACCCACGTCCTGGTCCTGGTCCTGGTCCTGGTCCTCGTCCTCATCCTCAACCCCCCTCCCAGAACACTTTTCACGCCCCCACGGCCTTGAACGCGCCCTCACCGCCCTGAACACGCCCCCAACGCCATGGACACGCCCCCAACGCCATGGACACGCCCCCAACGCCATGGACACGCCTCCGACAAAATGATCCCCGCGCATCCGTACTGACCCCGCCCCCTCCTGGCACTTGTCTTGACCACGCCCATTCCGCGTTGCCAGCCATAACCGCGCCTTGGTCCGCCCCTTTCGGTGTTGACCACGCCCCTGCAGCGCCGCCAACCGTAGTCCCGCCCACCAGCCCTGATGTCCTTCAATCTTGACCGCGCCCCCTACGGGCATGACCCCGCCCATCCCCTCAGCCCTGGCCCCACCTCCAAACCCCCGGCCCCACACCCTTCTCTCCAACAGCCCGCCCAGTCATCTCCGCCGCCGTCTCCAAGCGGCAGGACTGCGTGGGAGCGAGCCGACATTCCCCAAAGTACAACTGACCTATCCCGCTCTCCGACCTCTGAGGTCACAATCGCAAGGGCTTCCTCCTCTTTGAGGCGCCTCCGCGGTGCCCGAGACCCGAGCGTCCTTCAGTCGGCCTGAGTAACAGCGCCGCCTGGTCCGCGGGACTTTAGTGTCCCCCCAGGAAACAAAGAGCGGGAGTGACTGGACCGGGGGATAACTTCCACAAAGACAGCTCTGGGCATCGCTCAAAACCACAGGGAGGGGGCTGGGCACGCCCTAAATCAGGGAGAAGGCGGAGCTGATGGTGTTGCTTATTGCACGACCAGTTTAACACATTTACAGCAAATCAAATGGTGTGCAGCAGATTTGGCTCCTTTAAAACAAATTTGACATATGAAAGACAGTGCAATGCGCTGTACTCGAAACTTAAAAGTTAAAATATCAACATATTTAAAGCAGCGTGGAATAATTTTCTTTCCTTCTCATCTCATCGTCTTCGGTAGGAGAACAGATCTGGTATATTGACTGTTGTGGGTCAAGCCATTCCCTGGAAAAGAATGGATTAAACTTGCAGAGCCTCTTTGACATTGCCTTGGAGCAGTAACCTTGAACGCTCACTCACTAGAAACATCGCAGAACGAATGATCCTGACCAAATAAGAGAGATTTCACGTTTTGTTAAAGCGTTTATATATTGAAGTCATCAGGACAATTCCCAAGTAATAACAAAACAAGGGAAAACAATATTTATGTTGCCATGTTGGCTGTATTGGACAAGGCATTCCCACGAGAAATTAACCAGAGAATGGATGGGACCCATTTTGTGACTTTGAAACAGGCGCAATGTTTCATAGCATCATACATTGCGGAAGAGACCCTTCTGCCTATCAAGTCTGTTACCATTAAAGCTACACCAAATCTACACTAATTTACACTTTCCAGCATTAGGCCCATAGCCTTCAAAATTATGAGATTTCAAATACTTTTTAAAGGTAGTGGGCGACACAGTGGCACAGTGGTTAGCACTGCTGCCTCACAGTGTCAGTGCCCAGGTTCAATTGCTGCCTCCAGCGACTGTCTGTATGGAGTTTGCACGTTCTCCCTGTGTCTGTGTGGGTTTCCTCCAGGTGCTCCGGTTTCCTCCCACAGTCCAAAGATGTGCAGGTCAGGTGAATTGGCCATGCTAAATTGCCCGTAGTGTTAGGTGTAGGGGTATGGGTGGGTTGCGCTTCGGCGGATCGGTGTGGACTTGTTGGGCTGAAGGACCTGTTTCCACACTAGAAGTAATCTAAGGTTACGCACATCAACCACCCTCCCTTCTATTGCATTCCAGATGGGTGTATTGTTTCCTCAATTTGCTTCCAAATTATATGCATTTCACTTTAAAATTGTGCTCCTTCTCATTGATCCTTTGACTAAGGGGATCAGCTGCTTTCTATTCATTCTGTCCATAATCTTATACACCTTTATCTGGTGGTCCCACCCACACATCCCCTCAACCTTTGCTACACCAAAGAAAATAACCCAACCTTACTCAGCTTCTCTTCATAGATAAAGTGCTCCAACCCACGCAACATCCTGGTGAACATCCTTTGCATATCCTCCAGTGCAATCACATCCTATAGTACGAAGATGAGAACTGCACACAGTACTCCAACAGAGTCATACATTGCTTTTGGAGACAGACCTTTGGCACAAAGTGGTCCATGCCGAACAAAACGTCCAACCAAAATGTCCATCTATGTTAACCATTGCCCTACACTTGGCCCATATCCTTCGAAACCTTTCCCGTCCATGCATTTGTCCAAATGCCTTTCACATGTTGTTAATGTCTCAATCACTTCTGCTGGCAGCTCATTCCATATGAGGGACAACCTTTGTGTAAAAAGGTTGTCCCTCAGATTCCCTTTTATTCTTTCCTCCCTAACCTTAAACTGATACCCTCTAGTCCTCAATTCCCCAACTCTGGGAAAAAGACTGAGTGCATTCGATCAATCCATGCCTCTCATGATCTTATAAACTCCTATAAGATCCTCCCTCAGTCTCCTAAGCTCTGAAGAAAAAAGTCGTAGCTTGTTCAACCTCTCCTAGTAACACAGACTGTTGAGTCCTGGCAACATCCTTGTAAATTTCTTCTGCACTCTTACCAGTTCACTAACATCCTTCCTATAGCAAAGTGACCAAAACTGAACACTACTCCAAGTGTGGCCTCACCAACGTCCTGTACAACTGCAACATAACATCCCAACTTCAATAATCAATGCCCTGACTGATGACGGCCAGTGTGCCAAAAGCCTTCTTCACTGCCCTGTCTATCTGTGAATCCACTTTCAGAGAACCGTGCACCTGAACTCCAAGGTCCCTCTGTTCCACTACACTCCTTAATGCCCTACCATTTACCATGAAACTCCTGCCTTGATTTGGCTTCCCAAAATGCAAGACCTATATTAAACTCCAAGTGCCATTTCTCTGCCCACTTCCCCAGCTAATTAACGTCCTGCTGCAGTTTCTGATAACCTTACTCACTGTCCTCCATACTGCCTATATTAGTGTCATCTGCAAACCTATTAATCATGCCTTGTACATTCTCATCCAAATCATTGATATAAATAACAAATAGCAATGGCTCAGCACCAAGCCCTGAGACACGTCACTAGTCACAGGCCCCCAGTCCAACACGCATCCTTCCACTATAATCCTCTGCTTCCTACCATCAAGCCAATTTTGTATCCAATTTTCCAGCTCCCCGTGGATTCCATGCAATCTAACCTTCCAGAGCATCCTACCATGTGGAACCTTATCAAAGGCCTTACTGAAATCCACATAGATGACATCCACCACCCCGCCCTTGTCAACCTTCCTGGTCACTTCATCAAAGAACTCTAACAAATTTGTGAGGCATGATCTCTCACACACAAAACCATGCTGACTATTCCTAATCAAACCCTGTCTTACCAAATGAATATCTTATCTCTCAGAATCTTCTCAATTAATTTACCTTCAACAGATGTTAGGCTTACTGGTCTATAGTTCCCATGATTTTCTTTGCAAACTTTTTCTAAAAAGAGACAGTGCAAGATAGCAGACGATGACATATCCCTCGCAGATTGTCTCAACGCCTTCTATGCTCGCTTTGAGCAGAATTTCGGTGGACAGGTGACACCTATTCCAACAAATCCTGATGAACCTATCCCAACAGTCACTGCATCAGAGGTCAGACCAGCTTTCCTTCATGTGAATCCAAGGAAAGCAATGGAACCAGACAAAGTACCAGGCAATGCATTCAGAGCATGTGCAGATCAACTGGCAGAGGTCTTCTCTGACATCTTCAACCTCTCCCTGCAGCAGGCCACTGTCCCTGCCTGTTTCAAGAGGCCAACATCATCTCTGTGCCTAAGAAGGCTCATGCAGCATGTCTCAATGACTACTGCCCAGTGGCCCTAACTTCGGTGGTCGTGAAGTGCTTTGAAAGGCTGGTCACGGCATTAATCAACTCCAGCCTCCCCACTACTCTTGACCCAGTCTAATTTGCCAATCGGACCAACAGATCCACATCAGATGCCATATCACTTGCCCTTCATTCTTCCCTAGAACATCTTGACACCAAGAGCAGCTACGTAAGAATCCTACTCATTGACTACAGTTCAGCTTTCAACACTATTATCCCCTCGAGACTGATTCCTAAACTTAGTGATCTCGGACTAAGCCCCACTCTCTGCAACTGGATCCTCAGTTTCCTGACCCACAGGCCACAATTAGTGAAGATTAGGATCGATATTTCGTCGCCACTAATACTCAACACTGGAGTGCCCCAGGAGTGTATACTCAGCCCCCTACTATACTCACTGTATACCCATGACTGTGTTACCAAATTCCACACTAATGCTATTTACAAGTTCACTGATGACACCACCATAGTCGGCCGAATATCAGATGGTGATGAAACAGACTACAGATGGGACTTGGAAAACCTGGAAAAATGGTGCACTGAGAACAACCTAGCTCTCAATGACAGCAAAACCAAGGAACTCATTATTGACTTTCGGTGGGATGTTACTCATGCCCCCCTACACATTAACAGCACAAAGGCGGAGAGTGTCAAGCTCCTGGGAGTGGTTATCCATAACACACTTTCTTGGACTCTTCATGTGGACACACTAGTTACAAAGGCCCAATAACACCTCTTCTTCCTCAGGCAGCTGAGGAAATTTGGTATGATGGCGAATACCCTTGCCAACTTTTATAGATGCGCTATCGAGAGCATTCTGTCTGGATGTATCATAGTCCCACAACCCCGTACCGCCCGTGTCTACCTCCTGCCCAAAATCCACAAACGTGACTGCCCCGGCCGACTCATTGTCTCAAGTCCCTCCTCCCTACCTTTTATCTTAGCCTGCTGGACACACTTTCCTCATTCCTGAAGAAGGGCTTATGCCTGAAACATCGATTCTCCTGTTCCTTGGATGCTGCCTGATCTGCTGCGCTTTTCCAGCAACACATTTTCAGCTGGATGTATCACTACCTGGTATGGCAACTGTACCATTCAAGATCGGAGAAGGTTACAGAGAGTGATGAATTCGGTCCGTACAATCACAAAGGCCAACCTCCCATCCATAGAATCCATCTACCAGGTCTGCTGTCAAGGAAAGGCTGCTAGCATTCTCAAAGATTCATCCCACCCTCTACAACCTCTACTATTGGGGAGTAGGTACATAAGCCTGAACACGCACCAGCCAGTTTCATAACAGTTTCTACCCTACTGTTGTTAGAATATTGAATGGACTCACAAACTCTTAACATTCCTTTGTACCTGTATTTTTGTTTTTGCCGCTGTTTACCTATAATTTACTTATCTGTGCTCCTTAACTCGGTGAGCTGCCTGTATTGCTCGCAAGGCAAAACTTTTCTCTGTGCCTCGGTACATGTGACAATAAATTCAATTCAATCCAATTCAATTCAATTAAATAAGGGCACAACATTTGCTACCCTCCAGTCTTCTAGGATCTCACCTGTGGCTAATGATAATGCAAAAATATCAGCCAGGTGCCCACAATTTCTTCTGTAGTCTCTCGCAGTGTTCTTCAATGTATCTGGTCAGGACCAAGAGATTTAATCACCTTCATACATTCTAATATGTCCAACACCTTCTGTATTGTGATGTGGGTTGTCCCAAAGATATGACCACTAACTTCCCCAAGTTCCCAAAGTCTTCTACTTTCTCCACGGTAAGTACAGAAGAAAAATATTCATTGAGGACCTCGCCTATCTCCTGCAGTTCTACACATACATGTCCACTTTAGTCCTTGAGGAGTCTTATTCTCTCTCAAGTTATTCTTTGTCCTTTAATATATTTACAGTACCTCTTTGGATTCACCCTAATCTTCTCAGCCAAGGCTACCTTGTGCCCCCTTTGTGGCCTACTGGTTTCCTTCTTCAGAAAACTCCTGCATCTCCTTTTTACTTCCAGGAATTCCCTTGATCCAAGCTACCTGTACTTGAACCATACCTCCTTTTTTCTGGTCAAAGCCTCAATATCTCTTGTCATCCAGGGCTCCCTATTCCTGCCACCCTTGCCCTTCACCGTCAGGAACATAGAGACCTTGAACTCTAGCTGTCTTACTTTTAAAGGCTTCCCACTTGCCAGAGGTCCCTTTGCTTGCAAAAAATCTACTCCAGTCAACCCCTGCAAGTTTCTGTCTATTTCCTTCAAAATTCACCTTTCCTCAATTTAGAACTTGAACCTGTGGACCAGTTTTGTCCCTCTCCATAACTGTCTTAAACTTAATCGGATATTAATCTAATCAAAGTCTTGGACAGATCCAACATAACCTTCCTGCTCTTATATTAGAGATAATATCTATTTCCTTCAAAATTCACCTTTCCTCAGTTTAGAACTTGAACCTGTGGACCAGTTTTGTCCCTCTCCATAACTGTCTTAAACTTAATCGGACATTAATCTAATCAAAGTCTCGGACAGATCCAACATAACCTTCCTGCTCTGATATTAGAGATAATATGCCTTCTTAACCGCCATATTATCCTGCTGTGTTCATCTTCTTTTTGTTTACAATCCTTTCTGTGGACTCTTTTTCTGGTTGTTTGCAACAATTAACGTGCTGTCCATACCCAGTATTCCCTCGGAGGTGCAATGGCTGCACACACATGTATGGAACTGCTCCGAGGTGGATCATGGGTGTGAAGTGCATATGCCCTCTGCTAACGTATCATGGGTGTCCAATGGAGGTTTGAATGAGCAAGTGCCATGCTGGAATCACCCAAGCATTTACTCTTACTTTCATATCAGAAATTCCCAGCAACTAGTTTTGATTGGGTCTGGGAAAACGTGAGCCTGCATAATAATGAGGTTTAATTAATTAGTTTTGAGTGTTATAATGAGCAATAATCCGTGTTAATAGGCCTTATGTCATGACATCCGGGACCTGGTGGAAAATATGACTTCTTTGTCTCCATGACCTTGCTCGACATCTCACCTGATTTCCCCAAATTTCTCAGTTTAGCCCACATTGTTCAGTACTTGGGAAGATTCCATCCATAAAGTTTGAAAAGGAGAATTTCAAAGCAGCAACTGAGATTCTAGTAAAGACTGATATTGGTATGATTAGTCTGAGCCTGTCCACAGTAAGCTGGGCAAGTTTTTTCTTGGAAAAACATCGTGAGATCAATGGGAATTCCTTAAAACGAAATACCAGGGCCCGAACAATGGTGGAGAGGGCAGGAAGGGTTAGTAGTTTGAGGTAGGTGAGGTATTGAGTGGACATAGTGCATGGAATAGTGAGAGTTGTCATCCATGAGCTATAATGAGAGGTGGGCTCAATGGCAGAGTCAGTATGTGCAAGATCCCTGTGAGTGTGAAGTAGCAGGGAGAAGATGAGGGCACTTACCTTTACAGAGCATAGAAGATCACTGACCTTGGTCCTGCACTGCTGAGCATCTCTCAGGGTACAATACAGACCTGGGCTACAATTTGCGACTGGGTTGCCTTGGTCTAATGGTGTGGACTCCTGTGGCATGTGGGTGGAAAACTGACTCTTCCCTCCTTTCCATCTCCCCATCAATTAATGCCCCCAGGTCCTTCCCAATGAAGCGGGGAGTGAGCCTTCCTTCCCTCCAGGCTTTGTCCTGAATCTGGAGGCTCAAGAACCACAGTGTGAGGAGTTGTTCCTGGCTTGAAGCATCTGAAGTAGTCGGCAGCTGGACGTTAAATATGGTGCCAGAGGCTTGAAAGCTGGAAGGCCTCAGAATAGCCTCTGACGCTGCAAGAAAGGCACACAAAAGCCCAGTTGTAGATAATGAGGTGCACAGTGAAAAGTTGTCTGAGGAAAGTCACTCTGAGCCATGGCAGACACAGGCACCATGTATCCTATTCAACAGAGCATTTCAGCTGAGAATGGGAAAGTTCATTTTGCTGAGACAACATCTTCATAAGCTTTCGAAACGAGAAGGTTTTATCGAGTCATAAGCTTAATATCCATAATCCAAGTATTTTTATGTGTGGAATTAAGGTGCTTTGGTCCAATTTAGATCATTTCCAGCAGCATGTTTTTGTCAATTTAAAAATAAAGAGAATTTATTATCATACACATGCCTCAGACATTTTAATGAAATGCCTCATACACTATCATCACACGAAAATTAGGTGCAGAGGAGGAAAAATGCACAATTACAAGCTGTGTTGATTTCAATCTCTTTCATTGCAGGCTTTAGCTGATGTAATGTTTTAGTTGAGGTGAGGTCTGGAAACACAGATAATTCTCAGTTAGCTGTAAGTTTTCTTGTACTTGAATTGCCAAGAGGTTAATACTTAGGGTGAATTTGTTTCAAAGTCTTCCTTCCAAATGAGGTAGTAGGTTGGTCTTTCACTTTTTATGTTGATTCTTTCACACTTTTGGAGACAGCAAAGTTCGCTATGGGTTTGAGATGAGGAGCCATCACAATACAATATAGGTACATGATACACTGTGACTTATTTCATAATTGTCTCACACCCAGTGAGCTTCGATTTCACTATTGTCCTTGGTGAAGTGAGATGGCTGGAGTATTGTAATCCTGCTTATTTACAGTTCATCCTTAACAAAAAGACTTGCGAGTTTCACAAGTGGCTGGGATTGCTCATTATTAATGAAATCTTTTCTTGACTTTCAGGTCTCGGATGGACCTGATGCTGCCAAAGCCACATGCTATATGGGCAGCCATTGTAAAAGCTGTTGTGTCCATTTTAAAAATAGTTTTAAAAAGATGTAACACTTCATGCCTGCACTGGACATGGCATTATAAATATACAAATGATGAGAGATCATAGAAATATGACATTGTTTGTTTCCCAATCGGCAGCCTTGCCTCTCTGTCATTTCTGCCTAGCTGCAACTACTTGATATGTTAGATTGATGGATTTTGTCAGACTTGTCGCCATTTACAGCCTGGGTCATGACAACAAAGAGGAGATGCAACGAGTCTCATGTCACCCAGAATTACTGTTGTTCCCACCACAGGCACCATCCTTTTTCTGGATTATTTGTTCATTTTACTATGGGGAGGACTTAAATATGATTATTTCCATCATAGGTAGCAGTTTCTAAGATTAGTTGTAGAATGAGCTGTGAATTCAAAATCATTTGCAAAATGGTCAGTATCTGAACAGGAGGCTGTTATCCATGAGTACACTAAGCAATTCAGTAGCTTGATTTTGAAAGAATCTTGCAACCATTATGTTGGTTTAATCTTTTCCTGATCATGAACAGTCTGAAATGATATGGAATTATATGAATATAAATTTTAAAAATAATCTGATTATGAAAAACGTATCCATTAGGGAACAAAGTGAAAGAAATAACTCAAATTTATAAGATGTATTTTACAATTCCAGGATATCTCAATGCATTACAGCATTGCAGTTGATATATACCTCTGTTTTAATATAGAAAACAAGACAACTATCTAGTGCACACTGAGTAGGAGCAAATCACTGCAGATGCTGGGATCTTTCCTGAAAACTATAAATACTGGAGATCGCAGTGGGTCAGACAGCGTCCATGGAAAGAGAACAAGCCAATATTTTGAGTCTAGATGACAAAGATGAAGCTCTGATGAAGAGTTATCCAGACTTGAAATGCTGTCTGACCCGCTGTGATCTCCAGCATTTATTGTTTTCCATGCGCGTTGAGGTTCCACACACAACATTCAGTGCTGTTGGCTGAAGAAGAAGATATTGGAGAAAGCTCCCTTGTTCTTCTTTTAGACAGTTCTATGGGCCTTGGTTTAAGAGCTTTGGTTTAAAGTCCCATCCAAAATTCAGCGGCTTCTTCAGTTCAGGAGCTGCACAGTACACAGCCATGAATCGGATTAGATAGGGAGCTCAGGTTTGTTGAGTTAGACTTGAACCCACCTTCTTCCGACACAAATATACAGCAGAAGTTCCTAAGTGCTACAAGAAGATTAATAAAGGACAAGAGATTGTAAAGGCAAAGGATCTGCTCTTGGCTAAAAGGCTGGAAAGTGTAATATTATTCTGTTTAAGCATGATGACTAATTGGTGCATGGATGTGTTGTTTTATTTTTATTTTGCATTGTTACACAAATATAAACCAATTTAACAAAGTGATTTCAGCCATACTCATTTCTGGAGGCCAAGGGTAGAAATTTCAGACATCCAAAGTCCCTCATGTGCATTGCTAAACATGCAGTGCACCAAAGCTGGACCTCAAGACTCAGACAATGGGGCTATCACTATAAATAAACTGCAAATATACTGTCATATTACCATTAGTTCATGATCTGCAGTATGAGGATGACTGTGTAGTTAACACCACTCTCCACCAGACTTGCAAGCTACTTTCAACCTCTTCATGTGTGCATAGGAGAGACTTGGCCTGTTCCTGAAGGTTGCCAAAACACAACTTGTAGATCAACCCTGGTCAAGCAAATGATTCCCCTACCCCAACCATACAATTTGGAGATATATGGAATATGTTCCCATATCTTGGCTGCTACTTGTCTCAAAAAGCCAGTACTGATGAGGAGGTCTGACACTAAATCAGCTCTGCCAGCTCAACTTTCTACAAAATGAATATTTTTACAACAAAGACCACAAATCAACAAGAGTCCCAGTGTACAACCAGTTGCTGTCACCACATTCCTATGTAGCTGTGAGACCTGCACTATGTAGTACATAAGACTGATTTACAGATTCCAAAAATGATGCCTCCATTGCATTCTCCTAAGTTAACAGGAGGTCCATCAAACAAAAGACCGTGTACATCTTGAAAGCAGCTCTGTAAGGCAGGTGAAAGCAACATAACAACCCTGGCAGAAACAAACAATCCTGATTAGAAATCATCCTTGAATTAAAAAATGACTGAAGGCCACCAAATGACCCAAATCGATATTCTACATTCTTGGATCACTTGGACTTAGAGGCATTCTGGCATTTAGATGTTAATTTCAATTTGACTTTCACCCAAAAATATATACTTCTTCCAAAGTGATAGTTGCATCTGTTTTAAGGATTAGTTTATGGTGTGGTTTGTCTATATAAAGATCTTTTAATGCCATGCTATGAAAACTGTAACTTGTATTTATATGTTACCTTTACCACGATAAACATTCCAAAACACTTTACAGTAGCATTATCATATGAAATCTGATATCGAGCCAAAGAAGGCAATACATTTGTGATTAAAAGCTTCTTTGATAAATTGAGGTTTAAAGAGTAGAGAGAGTTGGAGACTTTGTGATGTTTAAGGAGAAAGTTCCAAGTTTGGCGCTGAGGCTGCTGAAAATCACAAGTAACAAGGTAAAAGATACAGAGACCAGGACTGAGGGGACACAGAGAACTTACAACGCAAGAGGACGTTACAGAGTTGGAATGGTAGGAGGCCACACGGAAATTTGAACAAAGTTGAGATTTTTAAATTTGAAGAATTGCCAGACCAAGGGTTTATGTGGTTAGTGAGCCCAGGAATCGGTCTGAACAATAAACTAGCGAGATGAGCATATCCCCGGGAAGGTGTGCAGCAACAAGACGGGCATATTGTGTGCCCTATGGAGAAACAGCTGATCTCAAAATTCTCTACTGATACTATGGAATAGCTGATAGCTTTGTGTAGTGGATGTGGCAAAGGAAAATAGTTTACGATAGGTACACGGCACTAAGTGTGTGCGGTTCATTTAACATTGGCAGCTGGTCAAAATAATGGTGTGTTGCAATAGTTGCTGATGGTTGTCCGAAACATGCAAGTCGTTCCACAATGCGCCCTGTATTTGTTATTGACTAGATCTCCAATCTTCACCAACCCTTAATCCTCATTCACTTTATTCACCACCTGTCAACTCAGACTGAAAATGCAGATGTATATATATAATGAAACATCAGGGATCCTGTCTTCGGTTTGGGTAACTGTGATTGCTCAAAACATTCTTAGTCAGGTGTGAAACAAAAAAGGAAAACTTTCTAGAATAACTCATTTTGAATAAGAGAGATTTGATGATACCACTGTGGCGTCCCTGATAAGACCTGGTTCAACGGAGTTTGACCCATACACATTTGACCCTTCCACTCAAAGGGCAAATACAGTACTAACATGGAAAAAACAGCCTCTGCCTACCAGGCGCTATTTTTAGTTGAAACAACTGTCAGCCACGTCAGGAATCCTTTCACAATCTGCCTCCAAACTAAACTGATGCACAACCCTAGCGATCTTCTTCGGTCGACTTTCTGTCTAGCTCCCCCCACCCCAAAAAAAATCTTAGACATTTCAACCCTCAACGACCCCACTCCCGGCAGAAAGTAACATCCCGCCGGTTGGTTGGAGTTTAATAAACAGCAAAGAGTGAGCCAGCAACTGCCCCAAAGGTGTTCTCCGGGTTCCAGGTAAGGCTGGCGAAAGTTTCTCCTGGGGTTTTCTGATGGAGTGGCCGAGAGTCGCGGGAGCTGGTCAGAGAAGCCAACCTGATCATTCCGTAGTTTTGTTGGGAGAGAGACAGAGACAGGAAAAGGGGGGAGCTTGATACCAGCCCAAGGAGAAAATGACCTGACATGGGACGGTAGGCCCTTTCTGATTGGGGAGCTGTTTTTGGAAAGGTGACCCTTTCCTGCCTCGCGTTGTCGCTCCTCCTGGCCTTGTGTGTGCGAGTTGGACCGGTTTAACCTCTCGGAGTTGGATAGTAGCCTCTCCTCATGGTGACAGAGCCACAGAGTCCAGCTCCAGTCCTATGACTGTGACGCGCCTCGCCGAAGAAAGTGACATTGACCTTTCAGTTCCACTGTCCCGCTTTTGAAGCTGCCAGGCGATCGTAACTTTGAGGCGGTGACTCATCCCCATGCTATCCACTCTCGCCTCCAATGCTTATTCTTAGGAGATGATTCTCCTGCCTGTTAATACCGCAAGCGGGGAACCAGTCTGGTCCCTCCGCTCCGCGTTTGTTAGCACACATTGAACTCCTTTTTAAAGAGTTAACATACACAGAAAACGCTGGAGAAACTCTACGGAGTGAGGGAGAGACAGAGTTAACGTTTCGAGTCCAGTGTGACTTCTTCAGGACGAGAAGTTTAGTGAACGGTCTTCAAGTGAAACTTATTTGGAATTGTTGGTTTCTCTATTTCGTGCCGTGTTTTCAATAAATGCAGAGAGTTAAAAATCACCCAACACCAGCTTCTAGTCCAACAGGTTTATTTGGAAGTACAAGCTTTCGGAGCACTGCTCCTTCATCAGGTAGTTCCACATCATGGCTTCAATAACTGCTATAACATCCCTAAGTTCTGACTGAGATTTGAGTAACTGTCACAGAATTTTGATCCCTCTCGGTTTAGTCATTTCTACTTTGACATTTCTGGCATATCTGTAGAATCAACGCGCGGATTCAAATCCACTGAAAGTGTGCCTTGGATTCTGGTTTTAACGAAGGGAAGGTATTCTTTCAAATGTTCTCAGGCAGCGCTGGGAATATCATTTCAGTGTCTATTAAAGATTCACTCAGACCTGAGCGAACAGAGGCTCGAGTGTTTCTGCTCGATGTCCCTGTGAGGGGTATCCAGGCAACATTGAAATGGACACTGAAAGATTATCTTTGGCGGGGCCAGTGTTCCAGCGAGAGAGACAGAGAGAGAGAGAGAGAGTTCTAGCTCTCCACGGTGACAGCGCCCGCATTCTGGATGTTTGGATTTAACTGTCTTTTCTCGTTTCCAGCGGGAAACCCAGCTTCCCTCTACGCAATGTCCAAGCGAAGCTCCAATGTCAAATCTATCCAGGTGAGAGGAAAACCCCTCAGAAGTTGCCTGTGGGTCTACCACCGGATATTGTGAGTGCGAGAAGTGACTCCACTGACTGTCACCAGCCTGTCTTGGGCCGACGGTCTCCAGCGACGCTAACACTTGGTTTTATTTGATCCATTTTGCAGGCCAACATCAATATCCCCATGGGCGCCTTCCGGCCCGGCGCTGGACATCCCAGCAAAAGAAAAGAGTGTACCTCACAACCTGATGAGGTGAGTGAGCAACTGGACAGATGTAAGTCAAGGTACAGCCCGGCCAGACCACACCGCTGCTCTCTCACTACAGACAGAGAGGACGGGTAATGGGCTAGGTCTCAGGCCGATGGAGAGGTTGAGAGGAGTGTCTATTCCTCTGCTGGGACGGGAATTGAACCCATCGTCCTTCGCAAAAACCAGCCGTCCAGCCAACTGAGCTGACTGACCCCGGCCCCTCCCCAAAACACACATTAGTCATAAAAGGAAGAAACACATCAGACTCCAAACCTTAACCTTCTCCCTCTACAGATGCTGCCAGGTTGAGTTTCTCCAGCACTTTCTGCTTTTATTTCAGATTTCCTGTTGCATTTTGGTGCCAAATAAAGGAACAGTTTGTGTTCATTTAGCACCTTTCAATGACTTAAGGATGTTCCAAAGTGTTTAACATCTAAATAAGTATTTGTTTTTGCAGTGTTA
This sequence comes from Chiloscyllium plagiosum, assembly GCF_004010195.1. Lineage (NCBI taxonomy): Eukaryota > Metazoa > Chordata > Chondrichthyes > Orectolobiformes > Hemiscylliidae > Chiloscyllium > Chiloscyllium plagiosum. The sequence continues at coordinate 19,171,661 of NC_057721.1, read as the reverse complement.
TAGGTAACTCCACAACCAATTTATAAGCATCACCGTCCGTCAAACAGCAAAGTGATAGTGATCAAGTGATCTGTTTTCGTCGATGTTGGTAAAGAGACCGTTATTCCTGGCTGTGAGCGATTGCACCTCCTTTTATTTGAAATTTAATGATTTGAAACATCTTTTGTGTTTTTGGCTGGGTGTCAGCCCTACATCCCTGACCATTTTTCACCCGGGTGTGAAGGGGAATGGACAAATTGAAGGACTTCCTCCTGGGTCCGTTCCTGGGCCAGGATGGCCTTAAACAGGTCCAGGTGGCTGGCTGTGGAGGGTGTGTCCCAACTGTCTGACACTCTTCCACTGTTACCTTCGTGCCCAAGTATTGTTGGAGAGAGGGTACATGGTACCCATCAATGTTCTTGATGCCTTTAGAGACAAGTGGGCACTGTGGGAGCATACAGTGCTTTATTTCCCCCTCCAATTCCATTTGATGGCTTGTATTGCCCATGACAGGCATTGCATGTAAATATCTAATTGGCTGCACTGCTGACTTACTGGTAGTGCTCAGTGTTTAAAAAGGGAAGCAACAAACAAAAAAAAAACGAATCATAGTGACTTTGGGAGAGGAAAGGTCACTCAGTTGAGTGTGATAGCAGTTCTGGTTATAAAACAAAACATTATTGCTGGGCAGATCTGTTCTTGGCTTCCTCCAGTGGAGAGCTTTAACACCCAACAAGGAACAGACAAAGCCTCACTTTAATATCTCACCCCAATGACAGCATATCTGACAGTGCAGCACTCCCTCAGTATTGCTGTGAAATGTTAGCCTATACTGTATGCTCAACATCTCAACTCACAGCCTTCTAACTCAAAGACTATGAGTGAGTTATACTGACAACTAAATACTGGTTATGGAACTATATCAACAACTGGAAAACAGTGAAAGATTGGTGTGGTGTGTTTTGGAATCAGACACAACTGCTCATACAATGCCAAGAAAAGATTATTAAGGCAGATTTTACATCATTCTATTATTAACCAGTGTTAAAAAAAACAGAACCATGCCCCTGTCTCCACAGTGGGATTGTGTGGAGTTAACTTTTAAATTAATAATTGTAATGTTGCATCTTCACTAGGCTCTTTGATAAATACTGTCTTGTGTAATTTTGAATAAGATCACGCTACACTTCACAGAATTAAGCATCATGTCAGGACAAAATAATTATGCATCAGTGCAGATTTGCATCTAAAGAGCACCATCCATAGACTCACATTTATCAACCAATAGAAAATTTTTAAAGTGTAATCACTACTGTAGCACTGAAAACATGGCAAGCTATTTGCTCACAGTAATGTTTCTACAAACATAAATCAAATCACCTATTTTAACAACAAGAACTTCTACCAATATAAGATCCTTAATGTAATAAAATCAAATTACTATTTAACTTCACAGGAGCATGAAAAAATATAACTTGACACTGAGTCACATGAAGAGATACTGGAACTGACTGTCAAAACTCATGGTAAAGATATAGGTTTTAAGGAGAGTTTCTTGGAAGAAGGAAATGCACAACTTTAGAGAGCGAATTGCAGAGTTTAAGTCCCTGATGGCATATTGCCACCAATGATGCAACAATTAAAATGTGGGATATTCAAGGGGGCAGGTTTCACTGGGAAAATAGATATCTAGAGGAGAATACAAAGCAGGAGAGTACAGAGATGGAAGCATTGATGGCTGAGGAAACAACTTCTGGAGGAGAATTTTAAAACTAAGATGATGTTTAACTAGTAGACAATGATAGATGAACAGGACTTGGTGCAAATTAGGTTATAGGCAGCAGCACATAGGATGACTTTAATTTAGCAGAACAGAATATGGGAAATCAATCAGTGAAGCATTAGAATGGTCAAACTGTAGACCTAACAAAGGTAAAAATAAGGGTTGAAACACTAGGGGAGCTGAGCTGGGAGTTGTGTGGAGCAGTGTTACAGAGATGGAAATGGGTGGTCAATGAAGGCATGGATATATATTTGGAAGCTCATCTTAGGGTTAAATATGAAACCAAGGTTGTGAACAGTTTGGCTGAGCTTCAGACAGTTGCCAAGGAGACGTTTGGAAATGTGACTAGAGATTGAAGTTTACTGGGCAAAAGTGAGGACTGCAGATGCTGGAAACCAGAGTTTAGATTAGAGTGGAGTTGGAAAAGCACAGCAGGTCAGGCAGCATCCGAGGTTGCAGGAAAATAGAAGTTTACTGCACAGACCAAAAACAGTTGGTAGAAATTTACGGCCATCTTGTACTAGACGTTTGAAAGACAATCAGATCATTTAGAGACAGCGAAGTGGTCAAGAGAGCTAATGATGAGGTAGAGCTGGGTGTCAGTAGGGGATATGCTTGATATTGTGTTTTTAGATGATCATAAGGATCAATAAATATTCCTTAGGAGACACTGACATATTGGTATGGGCATTGGAAGAAAAGCCAAAATAGGTCATTCTCTGGCTATGAATAAAAAGATTTAAACCAGGAAAGCAGAGTCCCATTCAAATTAACAATAGTGAGAAGATGTTGAAAGACATTAATGTGGTCAAAAGCTGCAGGCAGCATAATGAAGGATAATATAACTTTAGCACAGCCACATTCAACATGAAAATGACTTCATTTTTATATCGTGAAAGGGGATAAAATGATTAGAGGGATCCGGGTTATGTAGTTTTGGGAAACAAGTGTGGGGATTTAGAAAGCAAACACTTGTTTCAAGGGCTTTGAAGAGGTAAGGGACATCAAAGATGGGGCTGACATTTGCAAGGATATAGGGGGTCAAGGGATTTTTTTTGGAAGCAGGTTAATGATAGCAGATTAGAAGGAGATGGAGACAATACCTGAATTGAGAGAATTATGAACAATACCTAATATGGCAGCCAGGAAGAGACAATTGTTTGATCATCAGGTGAGTGAAAACAAGGTCGAGAGAAGAGAAGGTGGGTGTTATGGACAAGACCTGATATGAGAGGTGATAGAAGAGAACCTAGAGAAGAGGGTAAGTTCAGGCCAGAGACTTCAAGAAAATTGAGCTCAATAAGTTAGTGAGGAGAAAGGACATGGCATGAACAGTTGATTGGATGATCTTAATTTCAATGGCCAAGAAGTCTTTGAATCTGCACTTTTTCCAGTTGAGAGAAAAGGGAACTGGGAGAGAATGTTTAAGGACACAGATATGGCTGGAGGCAAAGCAACCAAGTGTTCTCTTTATATTCCAAAATGATCCTGGAACAGAGAATAGTTTTAGCAGGTGAGAGTACAATTCAATGATGCTTTATATGATCCAGCTAGATCCAGGGCTGGAAAGTTAAAACAGATTCATTAGATGGAAACTGCCAGAACACAGAGGAAAATTCTCCATGGGTCCTTTGAAACAATGCAATGAGACAGTAGGAGAGAAGAAGGCTCAGAGACTTATATCTAAAAGAGCAGGGTAGAGGAGAAAAGGGCAGCCTTTATCACGGTGGTTTGCTTCCCCTCCTAGAACCAGCTCAAGGATGTCACAGAATGTTCTTCTGGAGGATGTTGTGGTCTTACAAAATTGTAAAGTAGGGAGTTAGATAGAGAATTAGCAAGTAATAATCTCAGATTACTCCCTGTGCTATTTTAAAATGTACTATTGTAAAGAGTACAGACAGACCTGGAGGTGTATGTGCACAAGTCATTCAAGGTGGCAGGACAGGTAGAGAGACCTGATAATAAAGCATAAACTATTTGAGCCTTTATTAATAAGGACATAGAGAACAAGAGCAGAGTGATTACAATGAATTTATATCAGAAATTGGTTAGACGTCAGAAGGAGTGTTGTGCATAGCTATTGGTGCCACACTATAGGAAGGATATGAATGCATTGGAGACAATGCAGAGAGATTTAGAAGATTTGTTCTGAGGATGAGATACTTCAGTTATGAAGATAGATCAGAAAAGTTGGGATTGCTTTCCTTAGAGAAAAGATGACAAGAGGAGATTTGATAATGGTTTTCAAAATAATAGTGGGTCTGGGCAGAGGGGAGAGGTAAAAACTTATTTCCACTTATAAATGGATCAAAATCAGACAATACAGTTTTAAAGTGATTTACACAAGAAGGAAAAATGAGGTGAAAAAAAACTGTTTTTAGATAGTGACTATTTCGGGTATGGAATGCACTGCTTAGAAATGTGGTGAAAACAGATTCAATGGAAGCAGTGAGATGGCTGTTGCATAATTAGCTAAGTGGAAACAAAGTGCAAAAATGCAGAAGACTGGGACAAAATTAAAATGCACAGAGAGCCAGTACAGACATGATGGGCTGAGTAACTTTTGTCTGCACTGTAATGATTCTTTGATTCTGTGATCTCACCTCATATGAAAAATGCACATCGGAAAATTGAGAACTATCACCACTGAGGACTGAGATTTAGCTGAGGTTTTGTGCTCAGTGGTGTGTGTCTCTGGAGAGGCAGACTTGCTCCGACCCAGAGGCAAGAGTGCTACCACAGAACACAGGTTTAAACTGTTCCAGTGAAAAGACTTGATTGGATTCACAACCTTCTGACCCAGTGATGAGAATGCTATCACTGCCAAAGTAGGACTCTGAGTACAATTCTCAGATTGACACTTAGACCAAGAAAGAGCAAGGTGAGAACTAAGGCAATTCTGTATACTTTTATGTGGTTTAGTAATGATTTCATCTGATACAGGGGACATGCATTAAATCAGAGGATAAAAAAGAACTGCCTGGAGCAGTGAAGTTACCAGGACCAGCCGTCAACCTCAAGCAGCTTCAGAATGCCAAGAGTGAGCTGAAATTTGTCCCCAAGTTTGAGTAAAAGTGAGTTGGGTTCAGATTCAGAAATGTCTATATCACTGACTTTCACTTTGAGCCATCTCTGCTCCTGCAGAATAGCAATGGGCATCTCCTATGGCCCAACAATTTATACAAGTCTACCGGCATTGTTAGAATAAATGAACCAATTGTATAATGGTTGTATAATGAACCTTTGCTACTGATACTTCTGTTACTGTAAAATCAATATTTGCCTGCCAATTGTACTGTTTTCTGAAAAATGTAAGTATAAAATATTGTATTATAAAGCAACTGAAATGTATTAAACCATAAATCTTATAAATTCAAAGCTTCACTGTTGGATAAATCACGTATTATTAGAACGCATGGTGTTAAATAAGTGAATGTTTTAATTAAAGATGTTGAAAAATTACATTGTCTCGCCTAATGTAGTTCCAAGAACACATTGTCAGCTGTACACTGATTCTTGGTGCACTATTGGTTTTACTGTTGCAAATCTGCTGAATAATGCCACAGCAAAGCCCAATGCTTGCACTCAAAGGTCGACTCCTAGTTACATTTCCGCTTGTTTGTTGTTCAACGTGATGTGTGTAGACACAGTTCACATTACAAGACAGCCTGGCCCTTCAGACTGAACCATTCATCATCACCAATGTGCTTGTTGATGACTGTAACATTTAAGGGCATGAAATGTTCCACTGACTGCAAAATAAACATCCAGACTATTAGTATAAAGTTACCAAACTACATGAGAGACCATAGGGCTAATTTTAATTCAGCTTGCAAAGCAAATAGGTGGGCAGTGGCAGCGTTAGAATAGTGAGATGGCACTATCCTCTTCCTCTGCACCTATTTATTGGGGCCTTCGCTGGACAGTCTTAGCAAATCATGGGATCCTGATGCAAACTTGAGGGACAACTAGACAGAGTGTGGGTCATGCACATTCCCAGAATTGTGCCAGTTTAAAAGACTGTGGCTCAATAGACAGTAAGTGAGAGAATTTTGTAGAAGTTGGAGAAACTGGGTCGGGTGTATGCTGAGTGGCTGTTCTGCTAATTCTGAGATTGAACTTTAACCTCAGCACATAATAAACGTAGCCTATATTTTGTGGCATTTTGTTGATTATTCTCTAATTTTTATATAGCACAAGCCATAGTGTCACTTTCATAATGGGAGAGGGCAATACTTTCAAAAGGCATTGTAATGTGACGGGTGTTGTAGTTTTCAGGAAACAGGTCCAGATGGAACAGTATCCTTCCTTTATGCTTTACTTTTGCACCCCGTCAATTAATATGCAAAATACATGAAAATCATAGCTTATGCTAACATTTCATGTAGCGCTTATAACAGAAAATCAAACAAATGCAGCAACATTGTTACGAGAAGTTTGTCTGCCAGCACAAAGGGTTGAAAGTTTGGGTGTATTAAATAATTTAAATTCATGTTTATTTGATGACAGCAAGCTAGGGAAGAATAAAGTCATCTTTAAAAAATCTTGAAATAGAAAACGTTTCTTATAGGCTACTTTCCAGAATGCTGATAAGGAACTGAAGAATTGTCTTGTCCTCTCTGAAACAGCATCTGTTTGATGGTCAGCTTTTCTCAGTAAGAGAATGTATGTATAGGTAATTTTTTATGTTTGGGGACATCTACCCCTTAGATATAAACAGAAAACATTTCAAACTTTATTGCAATTGAAATAAAGATAAAAAAACAATTTTGCTTTCATACATGCCTTTTGCAACCTCCTTACAGCTCAGAGAGCTATACAATCACTGAACTATTTTTGTAATGATGTAATGTAGGGAGTCATTTCAGACAATCCAGTACCATGATTCCGATATGATTTGCCAGATCCATTTAAACTGTTTAAATGTTTCTTTGCTTTCACACACAACGTATCACAAACACATCTGAAGATATTAAACTTGAATTATTAACCCTGTTTTGCAATCCACAGATGCTACCAAACTTGCCTTCATTGCTCAGACCTTTGAGTATAGGAGTTGGGACATCATGTTGAGGTTGTACAAGATGTTGGTGAGGTCACTTTTGGAGTACTGTGTACTGTTCTGATCACCCTGCTACAGGAAGGATATCATTAAACTGGAGAGTGGGTTCAGAAAAGATTTACCAGGATGTTGCCAGGAATAGAGGGCTTGAATTACGAAAATAGGGTGGATAGGCTGAGAAATTGTTCACTGGTGTATAGGAGAGATCTTATAGAGGTTTACAAAATCATGAGGGACATAGATAAGGTGTAGATAAGGGGAGGGGAGTTTAAACCTAGGGGGTATATTTTTATGGTGAGAGGAGAAAGTTTTAAAAAGAATATGAGGGGCAACATTTTTACACAGAGTATGGTTCACGTGTGGAATGAACTGTCGGAGGAAGCGGTGAATGATGGTACAGTTATAACATTTAAGACATGTTTGGATAAATAGATGAATAGGAGACCTTTGGGGGTACATGGGCCAAACACAGGCAGGTGGGATGAGTTTAATTTGGGAACATTGTCAGCATGAACTTCTGCAAGGCGTTCAACAAGATTCCGCATGGTACATTGGTTAGCAAGGTTAGATGACACGGAATCCAGGGAGAACTTGCCATTTGGATACAAAATTGGCTTGAAGATAGGAGAGAGAGGGTGGTGCTTTTTGGACTGGAAGCCTGTGACCAGTGATGCATCACAAGGTTCAGTTCTAGGTCCACTGATTTTGTTATTTATTTAAATGATTTGAACATGGATATAGGAGGTACAGTTAGTACGTGTGCAGATGATACCAACATTGGTGGTGTTGTGGACAGTGAAGAAAGTTTTCTCAGAGTACAACAGGACCTTGATCAGATGGGCTATTAGACTGTTTAGTGGAAGATGGAGTTTAATTTTGATAATTATGAAGTGTTGCATTTTGGAAAGACAAGTAAGGGCAGGACTTATACACTTAAAGGTAGGGCCCAAAGGAGTGTTGCCAAGCAAATAGACATCGGGGTGTGGGTTCATAGCTCCTCGAAGGTAGAATCACAAGAAAACAGGGTAGTGAAGAAGGTGTTTGGTACACATGCCTTTATTGGTCAGTGCATTGAGTAGAGAAGTTGGGAGTCATGTTGCAACTGCACAGAACATTGGTTAGGCCACTTTTAGAGTACTACATTCAGTTCTGGTCTCCCTGCTATAGGAAAGGTTGTAGTTAAACTTGAAAGGGTGCAGAAAAGATTTAAAATGATGTTGCTTGGATTGGAAGGCTTGAATAAGCTGAGGTTATTTCCCCTGGAGCTGAGGGCTGACCTTATACAGGTTCATAAAATCATGAAGGGTATGGATAGGGTGAATAGCCAAGGTCTTTTTCCCAGGGTATGGGAGTCCAGGTTTAGAGGACACAGGTTTAAGGTGCTATGAAGATGTGGGTGAACTATACCTTTTAAGAGAGTTAAAAGCTAGCAGTGACAGCACCAAGTATTTTCAATAAGACACAATGCAACATGTGCTCCAGCTACTGGGGTAGCTGATTGTCTGGAAATGACAAAAAAACAGATTTGAATTAGGCCAATCAGTTTAGATTATACACGAAAAATACGAAATTCCAATCAAGTCTGAATTGAGTATATTGATAATCTTAAAAGCCAATGACACAATCTGATGTTCTGGGGTATAAGACCAGGGGAAAATTGAACAGTTGGGAGGAGAACTACCAAGCTCCAGTATGTAAAAGACTGCCTGAAAAAAACCCTCTTAAATGTACCTTTACTGATCAGTAACCTGTGAAACAGAATCCCTAAGAAGAAGAAAAGAAGATACAGGAAGATCCGAATAGAAGAACCAAAACCTGCCTGGTTTAGAGATAAAAAGTTTTGTTTTGTAAATCTTAATTGGGAGTTTTATCGGACTAGTATTATAGAAGGGAAAGTAACAGATAGGTTAGAGTAATGATTTGTAATTAGTTGTTACTTAATTATTCTCTGTTATACTTTAAGAAATAAAGTTGTTAATTTTTGTTTTAAATAGTTCTTGACCACTTGAATTTTTACAGATTACTGCATGGGATAAATCTTTTCTGTGTTGCTGGTTCTAAGTTAAGCAGGAGGGTTTGGGGCTTGAGTCCGTGATTTGAACTGGTTTAGACAGATTTGAATAGATTTGGGGGTATGAAAAGTCCCAGTAGATTTCAACATTTGCAGATTAGTGCCCTAGATCTTTAAATAAATGTAGGTGAGACAATTTGCTTTATTTCAGTGACTTGTGGTTGATTAACTTAACAGATATGGCTCTTAAAATTGCTAAAGAGATGGGATTTGAAGATGATTCTCAAATTTGCCAAGAAACTTTAGAAGGAAAGAAAAAAGTCATACTTTTAGAATTTGCAATCTTTTAAAAAGAACAGAATTGGATGTAAAATAGGAGGGAATCAGAGAGAGTTTGGGTTTAACCAAAGACAAAAGTAAAGCTGAAATTGTAAGGGAGTTACTCAAACACTTAGGTATATTAGCGATACAGACAAGTGCAGCAGAGGTAGAAAAACTTAAATTACAATTGAGGAAAATGGAGTTAGAAGATAAAGGTTCTTACCTGAGCAAAGAGAGAGAGAGAATAAAGGGAAAGACAAGAAGAGAGAATTTGAACTTGAGAAGTTGCGACTTAGTCAGCAAAGTCAACAGAATTGAAAATGTGTTGCTGGAAAAGCGCAGCAGGTCAGGCAGCATCTAAAGGGCTCATGCCCGAAAGATCGATTCTCCTGCTCCTTGGATGCTGCCTGACCTGCTGAGCTTTTCCAGCAACACATTTTCAGCTCTGATCTCCAGCATCTGCAGTCCTCACTTTCTCCTAAAGTCAACAGAATGGAGATTAAAAGAGAAGGTAGTGATACATATATAAATATGTCAAAACTCTGCCACATTTTGATAAGAAAGATGTTGAAGCCTTCTGTATCTCATTTGAAAAATTGGCTAGGCAGATGGAGTGGTCCGAGGATTTATGGGTAATGCTAGTTCAGACTAAACTGGTAGGCAGAGTTAGTGAGGGGTCAAGAGATTATGAAGAGGTTAAACAGGCTATTTTAAGTGCTTATGAACTGGTACCAGAGCATATAAACAGCATTCAAACACAAAGAAGGCACCAGGTCAGACTTATGTTGAATTCGAAAGAATTAAACATCATCATTTTGATTGATGGGTGTGTGCTTTGAAAATAGGTAGGACATTTGAGGCTATAAGAGAGATTATTCTGCTGGAGGAGTTTAAAAACTCACTTCCAGAGATGGTAAGAATTCACGTGGAGGAACAGAAAGCTCAGGAAGTGAGAAGGGCAGCAGAATTAGCAGCTGAGTACATGTTGTTGTATAAGACAAGCTTCCAGCCAGAATTTCGTCATGTGAGGGATAGAAGTTGGGAGAAGGGGAGATCCTACACTACTAAATCAAGAGTAGAGAGCTCTGGTAAGAATTTACCACAGAATAAAAAAGAAGCTCAAGAAGGTGGAAAGGAGGTAAAAAGCCTCCACTGTGGTAAAGTGGGACACATAAAGACACAATGTTGGTTGTTAAAGAAAGGCATTGTGGGAAAAGATGTGGTAAAAGAAGCTAAGCCAGTGGCATTAGTGAAGGTAGTAAAGCAGATCCCAAGAAGAGCCAAGCAGCTGCCAGAGAGTGGACAGCCTAGGCATGGGCTGGGTATGGAGATAGTACCTGATCTCTACAAAGAATTCACCTCTGTGGGTAAAGTTTACTCAGAAAGAACAGGGGGAGAAGGACAAGAAATTATAATTTTGAGAGATACGGAATCTAACCAGTCACTAATAGTAAGAGTTGAGTGAATGACACTCTTTCTGATCTGTTACCTGGGAGTGTAGTAATTTGTGGGATAGATGGACAGAAATTTAGTGTTCCCCTATGTAAGATCAGGTTGGAGTGCCAACTTAAGACCAGGGAAGATACAGTGGGATTGATTGACAGAGTGTCAGTTTCAGGAATTCAGTGTATTTTTGGGAATGATTTGGCAGGATCCAAGGTGGGAGTGACACCCTTGTTGTGGAGAAGCCCAAGGAAAACCAAGAAACTAAGGAGTTAAAACAGAAATATCCTGGTATTTTCCCAGACTGTGTGGTAACCAGATCCCACTATCATAAGTCACAGCATGAAACAAAAAGTAAAGAGAAAAATTAAGGAGTTGAGGTTCAGTTAGTGAATACCCTGTTTGACGTAACGGTGCAGGAAAAACCTGAACAGGCAGAGGGTCAGACAGAAGTGTTTAGCCCTGAAAAGCGAAGAGACTTGCAACAGCAAGACAAGACAATAAATATGTAGATGCGTACTCTGAAAAGGAAGCAGAGAATATTCTGGAGGGTTATTGGAATTGGGTAATGCGTTTCAAATATAGAGACAGAAAAGAAGTCATATTTTCATTATGATGGTTCATTTTTTTCTGGAATACCTGGTTGCCTGGAAACAACAAAGAACAGATTTGAATTAGGCTAATCAGTTTAAACTATACCCCAAAAATACCAGTATACCAATAGGAGTATACTTAAGAGGGAAATCAGGAGGGCAAAAAGGGGACATGAGCTAGCTTTGGCAAATAGAATTAAGGATAATCCAAAGGGTTTTTACAAGTGCAATAAGGGCAAAGGGTAACTTGGGAGAGAATAGGACCCCTCAAAGAGCAGCAAGGTGGCCTTTGTGTGGAGCCGCAGAAAATGGGAGAGATACTAAATGAGTATTTTGCATCAGTATTTACTGTGGAAAAAGGATATAGAAGATATAGACTGTAGGGAGATGGTGACACCTTGAAAAATGTCCATATTACAGGGGAGGAAGTGTTAGATGTCTTGAAATGCATAAAAGTGGATAAATCCCCAGGATCTGATTAGGTGTACCCTAGAACTCTGTGGGAAGCTAGAGAAGTGATTGCTGGGCTTCTTGCTGAGATATTTGTATCATCGATAGTCACAAGTGAGGTGCCAGAAGACTGGAGGTTGGCTAACATGGTGTCACTGTTTAAGAAGGGTGGTAAGGACAAGCCAGGGAACTATAGACCAGTGAGCCT
>NC_057721.1:19149437-19159035 GCF_004010195.1 Chiloscyllium plagiosum | reverse complement strand
CATAGGTTTAGGGTGAGAGGGAAAAGATATAAAAGATACCTAAGGGGCAACATTTTCACACAGAGGGTGGTACATGTATGGAATGAGCTGCCAGAGGAAGTGGTGGAGGCTAGTACAATCGCAACATTTAAGAGGCATTTGGATATGAGCCAGGTGCTGGCAGGTGGGACTAGATTGGGTTGGGATATCTGTCAGCATGGATGAGTTGGACCAAAGGGTCTGTTTCCATGCTGTACATCTCTATGAGTCTAAGTAAACCATGGATATTAGGGAAGTGGTTATTAGCAAACTGTTGGAGTTGCAGCTGACAATTCTCCAGGTGCTGACAAACTTTATTCTAGTGTCTTAAAAGAAATAGCTAGTGAGACAGTTGATGCTTGAGTTTTAATATTCCAAATTCATTGATTTGTGGAACATTCCATTAAATTGAAAAATAGTGAATGTATTTCCCTTATTTAAAAAGGAATTGAGAGAAAAATCGAGAACCTACAGGCCAGTTAGTTTAACATCTGTCATGGGGAAAATGTTAGAAGCTATTATTAAAGGCATTAAGAGAAATTCCAGGTAATTAGACTGGTTAACATGTGCTATGGATAAAGCGGAACTAGTGGCTGTATTGAACGTAAATTTGAGTCCAGACTAGAGGGCATAGGTTTAGGGTGAGAGGGAAAAGATTTAAAAGAGACCTAAGGGACAACTTTTTCATGCAGAGGTTGGTGCATGTATGGAAATGGCTGCCAGAGAAAGTGGAGGAGGCTGGTACAATTGTAAAATGTAAAAGGCATCTGAATGGTTATATGAATAAGAGGCATTTAGAGGGATGTGAGCCAACTGCTGGCAAATGGGAGGACTAGCTTAGGTTGGGATAACTGGTCGGCATGGACGAGTTGGACCAAAGGGTCTGTTTCCATACTATACATCTCGAGGACTCTAGGACCACATTCCAAACAAGTTTGAATTGAATATATTGACAATCTTAAAAGCCAATGACACAATCTGATGCTCTAGGGTATAGACAGGGAAAAAATTGAACAGTTGGGAGGAGAACCGCCAAGCCCGAATATGTAAAAGGCTGCCTGAAAAATAGCTCTCTTAAAAGTACTTTATCAATCAGTAACCTCTGAACTAGAATCCCTATGAAGGATAAAAGAAGACACAGGAAGATCCAAATAGAAGAACTGAAAGCTTTTGAGATAAGAAGTTTTGTTTTGTAAATCTTAATTGGGGGTTTTATTGGACAAGTATTGTAGAAGGGAAGTTAACAGATAGATTAGAGTAAAGAATTGTAAATAATTGTTAGTTAATTATTCTCTGTTATACTTTAAGAAATACATTTGTTAATTTTTACTTTAAATAGTTCTTGGCCACTCGAATGTTTACAGATTCTGCATGGGATAAATCTTTTCTGTGTTGCAGGTTTTAAATTAAGCAGGAGGGTTTACCCTATGTTGTAACAAAGGTGAGAGGGGAAAGATTTAAAATGGACCTAATGGGCAACTTCTTCATACAGTGGGTGGTGCGTACATGGAATGAGCTGCCAGAGGTGGTGGTGGAGGTTGGGACAATTACAACATTTAAAAGGCATCTGGATGGATATGTGAATGGGACGGGTATAGAGGGATATGGGCCAAATGTTGGGAAATGAGTCTAGATTAATTTAGGATATTTGGTTGCCATGAATTAGTTGGACTGAAGGATCTGTTTCTATGCTGAATGACTCTATGATTGGCTGAATTTCTCTCTTTTCTGTTTTTATATCACAAATACATCACTCTCCTAATGCTAATGACTGCTGAAAAAAAATTTAAACCCAAGCATGTATACTAGATAGATTGAGGGAATAAAATGTCGAAAATATTTTGACATGCTTTCTTAACTCCCTTTCTGGGGCTGTGACTCCATCTGAGATGCAGATCAATGGCTGATGATCACCCTCTGCTAACTTGCCTATATTCAAATGTGAATTATGACAATGGATAGCAGCAGTCTCTTGGGTATGGAGGAGGGATGAATGGAGACATCATGTATAATTCAGATATTTTTGTCACTCAATGTCCACATAAGTGTCATTAGATAACAATTAAACAAGAAATTCTGCACAGACTGTCACTGAACCATGGCATTTACCCTGGTCTACAGAAGTCCATGATTTGTTAAGTAAACCCACTGGGGACAGTGTGGTATAAGTTTGTTTGGATGAAATTGCAAAATGAGTAAACACAGCACACTTTATAGTCCATTTAGTTTCCATTGCCACTTAAGTGAATTGGGGGTACAAAGTGGGCTGTTGATTTGCAATCACTTGTATTGAATTACTGCCCAATTCATGACCTTGTAAAATTTGGGGAAATTTAAATTAGCAGTGGACATCAACTTTCGTTTCATTGGTAAATGGTTGTCAACTTTATGTATATTCACTTAAAATTTCTTGACATAATTTCTGTGAATAACCAAATAAAAAAAACCTCTTATATACCTTAAATATAAAATATTTGGAAAAATGCATCATTTGAAATTGAAACATTTTAAATATTATTATACGTAGCTAATCACATTAACTCTACAAATTTAAGAAATTTACATAATCTTTTGCTTCTCATGAATACAATGCATGGGCTTATATTAACAGGCCGAAAGTTGTACATTAATAAATTGAAACAGAATTATCATCATTAATTGCAGTGAGCAATTCACTGAAATCTAAAATATTGCTAATATAGGAAATTTTAAATGCAGTGAATAATTTTATGAGATAAAGTAGACACTATAATGAGGAAATGTAATGAATAGCTTCATTAATAAATGAGGTTGATGAATTAATCATGACAATTAATGAGTGCATAATTAGATGTGCTTGAAATTTTGTTATGATAGCCAGTTGCAGATTTGTTTAACTTTAAAAGATATTTTTTGCAGCTTTCAATAAATCTCTCTGAACTTTCACTGTTTTAAGCCTCTTTAGAGGAACCGATGAACCCTGTGAGGAACCGATGAACCCTGTGACAATTGAAGTCTATGGAACAATGGTGTGCAGGTAGCTGTAGTTTTTTGCCATGCAGAGAAATATAGTTACAATCAGTTGAATGTATACACGCATACACATGCAGATATAACACAGTGGCTGGATATATTAATTTAAACATACATAGATATCAGGGAAAATAACTTGCTGATGGGTATGGTATTGTATGCTTGAATATGGGCAGGGCGTACAACTTGGCACCAATTGGAGAATCAAACATTAATCCTTTTATGTCTATGTGGATCAATACTATACCTTTTACCACCAAAAGAGTTCAAAATCATGATTAGCATCACAGAGCCAGATCAAAAACCAAGTTCAAGATTTTAGACCAATATCTGACACTGTATACCACTGACTCGTTTCTGTTTTGGAATGGGGCTGAAATATTAGTTACTGATAAATTACAATTATGAAGAACCCTTTCTTATATCAACTGGAAAATTATCAGATTGCTGAAGTAGCTGGGGTTTTCAGATAAGGGTACAGGCTTGACCTGAAATAATAAGGTTATTAAATACAATTTTCAGATAGATTCGGTTGAAAGTGCATTGTTTGTACTCACTTCTACAAGAACTCAGAACACATCTCCAGT
This sequence comes from Chiloscyllium plagiosum, assembly GCF_004010195.1. Taxonomy (NCBI): domain Eukaryota; kingdom Metazoa; phylum Chordata; class Chondrichthyes; order Orectolobiformes; family Hemiscylliidae; genus Chiloscyllium; species Chiloscyllium plagiosum. The sequence goes on along the minus strand of NC_057721.1, from coordinate 19,155,418 downwards.
TGTATTTATGAACAGCTGTGAGAGCATATGGTTACAGCTCAATTACATTTAGAGAGATTTAAAGGAAAGTGGCTAAATAGGGATAGAAAAATTTGAAAAGAGTTTAAAGGAAAAGCTTTAATTGCGGAAATTAATAACATTAGAGGGTTGTAAAACAGCTCATTCGTTTTGCTCCTCCATTGCAACATAGATCAGTACAGCAGCAAGATACAAAGAGGTGGAAAATGGCACATAGCTACTATGCTTGGCTGCGTGAGTTGCTTTTGTTCAGATGGTATAGAACTTCTGGACACTTACTTGAGCTCATCCATGCACTCCTGACTTGTACTTTGTAGATAATTCACCAACTTTGTGGAGTCAGGAGGTGAGTTGATTATCATAGAATTCTCAGCATATTGTTGCACAATATTAACATTGCTTGTCCAGTGAAAGATTCTTGTCAATGGCTACCCCTAGAATGCTGAACGACAAAAGATTCATCTGAACGTGTGAAACAGGAGCAGAAATAAACCATTTGGTCCCTTGAGCCTGATCTGACATTCAACAAGATCATGACTGATCTATGTTTCAAATTCCACATTCATTGCTAATTCAGATAGCCCATGCTACCGTTGTCTAATAAGAATTAATGTTTGCCTTAAGGTTATTCATTGGCCTCACCTTCTCGCCTTCTGAGACGGAGTTCCAAATTCACACAACCCTCTGATAGAAAAAGAAACTCTCCTTTCCATCCTGAAAGAATTTTTAAAGTGTCTGGACTGACACACAAGATAAAACATCCTTTCCGTGACAACCTTAAAAGATCATCCAGAATCTTATCCACTTCAATCAAGTCACGCTTCAAAACTCCACTGTGAACAAGCCCAGATTGTCCATAGGGCAATCTGCTCATTCCAGGTATCAACTTAATAAACCTCCCCGTGACTGTCCCCAATGCATTTACATATAGGTTGCAATAACAGAGTTGTTGGCCATGTAGAGCAATATAATTACAATCATATGGATGTACACGTGCAGATATAGCGCAGTGATCGGACATGATATTATACACATACGTTGATGTGATGAAAGGAAAATGTGTTGATGAACATGATGTTGTATGCTTAAATATTGGCAATAATAAGGAGAATGACAGCATAAGGAGATCAAAATTCCACTCAGTATAAAAGATATGGGCTCACTCATGAGTTGTAAACCTGAAGCATAACATTCTTACTTTTATGTTCATTTCCTAACATAATAAAATTCGGCATTCCATTAGTGTTGCAGATTGTGTCTACATATTAATCTACTGTCACTCATGAATCAGAAAGCCTAGATTCCTCTGCACCTTGAATTCTGCAGTAATTGTCTGTTTAAATAACATTCAACTTTTTTTATTATTTCTGCTAAAGTAAACAATTTCATAGTTTCTCACATGATCCTCCATTTGCCAGATTTTTGCCTAAAGACTCAACCCATCTATATCCATCTGCAACTTCCTTATAGCATTTTCACAACATATCTTCCCACCTGGGAGAAAGTGAGGACTGCAGATGCTGGAGATCAGAGTCGAGAGTGTAGTGCTGGAAAAGCACAGCCGGTCAGGTAGCATCCGAGGAACAGGAGAATCGATGTCTTGAGATTCTCCTGCTCCTCGGATACTGCCTGACTGGCTGTGCTTTTCCATACTTTCCCACCTGCCTATATCCATCTGCAACTTCCTTATAGCATTTTCACAACATATCTTCCCATCTGGGAGAAAGTGAGGACTGCAGATGCTGGAGATCAGAGTCAAGAGTGTAGTGCTGGAAAAGCACAGCCGGTCAGGTAGCATCCGAGGAGCAGGAGAATCGATGTCTTGAGATTCTCCTGCTCCTCGGATACTGCCTGACTGGCTGTGCTTTTCCATACTTTCCCACCTGCCTTGATATCATCTGGGAACTTACCCAAAACAACCAGGTTGTGTCTGCGAAAAAGACTCTGACTTTCAGTTGCCTTCCATTTCAAAGCACCACCTTGTTCCCTGGCCAACATTGCTTTTTCAGGCTTGCTGCAGTGCTCCAGGGAAGCTCAGCGCAAGCTGGAAGAACAGCATCTCTTTATCCACTTGGGAATTCCACAGCATTCTGGATTCAATAATTTTAGAGCATGAGGCACTTTCTCCCATGTCCTTGTTATCACATGGTCTGCTGCTATACACTACCAATTTTTAGCCATGAGTAGTCCCCATTGGCAGCCGTTCATTCTCCTCGGCTGACTGTTATCTCATTCCTTTGTTTGTTCAATTGTCCTTCTCTGTTCCATTTACTCCTTACCCCATTCCCCCCACCCTATCATCTGCAGAAAAAACATTTTTTCCGAGCTACTTGGAGATAGTAAGAACTGCAGCTGCTGGAAGTCAGAGTCAATAATCTGGAGCTGGAAAGACACAGCAGGTCAGACATTATTGGAGGTGCAGGAAAGTCAATGTTTCGAGTCCTGATGTAGGGTCCTGACCTGAAACATTGATATTCCTGCTCCTCCGATGCTGTCTGACCGGCTGTGCTTTTTCCTAGCTAACATCAATTCCGAAGAAAGATCTCTGGACCTGAAACGTTGACTCTGATTTCTCTCCAGAGATACTACCTGACTTGCTGACTTTTTCCAGCAATTTCTGTTTTTACTTCTGATTTCCAGATTCCACAATTCTTTTGGTTTTCTAATTTACCTATCATGTCTGTGCTCCACTCAGCTCAGTAATTGATACCAATTATAAGAATTTGAAGCCCCAGCACAGACCCCAGCAGGACTCCACTTGTCACATTCTAAGTTCAGCCAATGACTTAATTATGCTTATTCTTTGATTTTTGCCAACCAGCCAATCTTCTATCAATGCCAATATATTAAGCCCTATAGCATGAGCTATATTTTCTGCAATAGCCTTTGATTTGGTAATTTAATAAATGCCTTCTGGAAATTCACATATAGCATGTTTACTGCCACCCCTTTTATCAACACATGTATTACTCCTTCAAAGAATTAGGATAAATTGTTGAAATCTGATTTCCCTTTGATGAAACCTCATGACAAATATTGAGCTAACCGCCCTATAGTTTCTTATTTTATGTCTCCCTTTGTTCTTGAAAAGAGGGGTTAAATGGCTATTTGCCAGTCCAAAAGAACCTTTTATGAATCTAGAGAATTTTGGAAAATCGCTGGAGGACCTACTCTCACTTTACTCATTCCTATCCTTTTTTAAAATGCCTATAGCAACTCTTTCTATCCATTTTTACACTGCTCGCTGAAGGGGATTGCCATACTAGCCTAGGGACAGATCAATAAAGACACAGTAGCAGACATTTAAAATGCTATTTTAGAATACTTAGAATAAGCATGGAAAAATTCTTAAGAGAGGATTCATAATCTGTAATTAATTAAAGGAGTTACAAAAGTATCAAAGTTAAGGAAAAGGAATGTAAGTGAATAGAGATGAGTGGTAGATCAGATGATCCATCAGGACATAACGAATGGCAGAGAATAACTAAAACATTAATCAGGAGGAAAACGTTCGAGTATGACAGAAAGCTAGCTAGGAATGTAAAAACAGGTAGCCAGAGTTTCTACTGGCAATTAGAAAAGGAACAGTGTAAATAACATGATTGTTTGTCCTCTAGAGATTGTGGGCTTTCACATTATTGAAGATGGGATGTTTGTGGAGGCACATCTTCCTTCTGTTAAGTATCCATTACTATTCATGATAACAAATTGCAGGACTGCTGAGCTTTGATCTGATCACTTGCTCTGTCTTTCAGATGCTACATTTGCAGTTCGGGATTCAATTAGTCCCATTGTACCTTAAACAGGTTGGTACCTCATTTGAAATTATGCCTGGCATTGCTCTTGGAATGTTGCCAAGAACATTGATGATATTGATGGTAATCATAGAGTGATGAAACTACCAGCCATGAGGCTACAGATTATAGTGGAATACAATTCTGTTTCTGATGGATCTCAGCACCCTATGGATGTCCAGTTTTGAGTTGTTAGATTTGTTCTATTTAGCACGGTGGAAATGTCATGTAATTTGACAGAGGATATCCTCAATGTGAATATGGGACTTTGTCTTTGTAAGGACAATTGAGGGTTTGGTTAAGAAAAAGAAAGAAGCATATGTCAGGTATAGACAGGATAGATCAAGTGACTCCTTAGAAGAGTATAAGGAGTAGGAATATACTGAAGAGGGAAATCAGGAGGGCAAAAAGGGGACATGAGATAGCTTTGGCAAATAGAGTTAAGGAGAATCCAAAGGGTTTTTACAAATACATTAAGGACAAAAGGGTAACTAGGAAGAGAATAGGGCCCCTCAAAGATCAGCAAGGCAGCCTTTGTGTTGGAGCTGCAGGAGATGGGAGCGATACTAAATGTGTATTTTGTATTACTGTGGAAAAAGACATGGAAGATATAGACTGTAGGGAAATGTATGGTGACATCTTGAAAAATGTTCACATTACAGAGGAGGAAGTGCTGGATGTCTTGAAACGCATAAAGGTGGATAAATCCCCAGGTGTAACCTAGAACTCTGTGGGAAGCTAGAGAAGTGATTGCTGGGCCTCTTACTGAGATATTTGTATCATCGATTGTCACAGGTGAGGTGCCGGATGGCTGGAGGTTAGCAAACATGGTGCCACTGTTTAAGAAGGGTGGTAAGGACAAGCCAGGGAACTATAGACCAGTGAACCTGACTTCGCTGGTGGGCAAGTTGTTGGAAGGAATCCTGAGGGACAGGATGTACATGTATTTGGAAAGGCAAAGACTGATTAGGGATAGTCAACATGGCTTTGTGCGTGGGAAATCATGTCTCATTACCTTGATTGAGTATTTTGAAGAAATACTGAAGAGGATTGATGAGGGCAGAGCAATAGTCGTGATCTATATAGACTACAGTAAGGCGTTCAACAGTGGGAGATTGGTTAGCAAAGCTAGATCTCATGGAATACAGAAAGAACTAACCATTTGAATACAGAACTGGCTCAAAGGCAGAAGACATAGGGTGGTGGTGGAGGGTTGTTTTCCAGACTGGAGGCCTGCGACCCGTGGAGTGCCACAATGTTCGGTGCCGGGTCACTACTTTTCGTCATTTATATAAATGATTTGGATGTGAGCTTAAGAGGTATAGTTAGTAAGTTTGCAGATGACACCAAAATTGGAGGTATAGTGGACAGTGAAGAAAGTTACCTCGGATTACAATGGGATCTTGATCAGATGAACCAATGGGCTGAGGAGTGGCAGATGGAGTTTAATTCAGTTAAATGTGAGATGCTGCATTTTGGGAAAGCAAATCTTAGCAGGACTTATACACTTAATGGTAAGGTCCTTGGGAGGGTTGCTAAACAAAGAGCCCTTGGAGTGCAGGTTCATAGCTCCTTGAAAGTACAGTCACAGGTAGATAGGATAATGAAGAAGACGTTTGGTATGCTTTCCTTTATTTTTCAGAGTATTGAGTGCAGAAGTTGGGAGGTCATGTTGCAGCTGTACAGTACATGGTAGGCCACTTTTGGAATATTGCGTGCAATTCTGGTCTCTTTCTGATCAGAAGGATGTTATGAAACTTGAAAGGGTTCAGAAAAGATTTACAAGTTTGTTGCCAGGGTTGGAGGATTTGGGTTATAGGGAGAGGTTGAATAGGCTAGGGCTGTTTTTCCTGGAGTGTCATAGGCTGAGGGCTGACCCTATAGAGGTTTATAAAATCATGACGGGTTTGGATAGGGTAAAATAGACAGTCTTTTCCCGGGGTGAGGGAGTCCAGAACTAGAGGGCATAGGTTTAGGGTAAGAAGGTGGTGCACGCGTGGAATGGGCTGCCAGAGGAAGTGGTGGAGGCTGGTACAATGCAACATTTAAAATATATCTGGATGGGTATATGAATAGGAAGAGTTTGGAGGGATAGGAGCCGGGTGCTGGCAGGTGGAACTAGATTGGGTTGGGATATCTGGTTGGCATGGACGGGTTGGACCGAAGGGT
>NC_057721.1:19141034-19148569 GCF_004010195.1 Chiloscyllium plagiosum | reverse complement strand
GCGTGGAATGGGCTGCCAGAGGAAGTGGTGGAGGCTGGTACAATTGCAACATTTAAAAGATATCTGGATGGGTATATGAATAGGAAGAGTTTGGAGGGATAGGAGCCGGGTGCTGGCAGGTGGAACTAGATTGGGTTGGGATATCTGGTTGGCATGGATGAGTTGAACTGAAGGGTCGGTTTCCATGCTGTACATCTCTATGACTCTATGCATCCAAGTCAACTAGATTTGTGAGGGTGACATGAAGTGGTTTCTCTCAACAAATCCTGTAGGCCCGAACTAGCAGATAAGCTTTTCGGGTCTTGGCTAGCTTGATCAGTGATCATAGCACCAAGCCACTTGTGGTGATGGACATTGAATTTCCCCACTCAGAGTACATTTTGTGCCTTTACCTCTTTATGCTTCTTCCAAGTGGCCTCCTGATATGGCAGAACATTGATCCATCAACTGAGAGAGGGTATTCAGGAAGGATGTTTGCTTCCTTTCATTTGACTGGATGTCAGCAGAATATATGGGGCTCAGAACATCACCACTTCCTGATAGTATATCACTGTACCACTATTGCTGGTGAACAGGGCATAGCTAGGGATCATGATGGAAGAGTCTGACTCTTTCTTTGTAATGTATGATTCAGTGAATGTGACATGTCAGGCTGTTATTTGACTCATCTGTGCAACCAGTTTCCTAATTTTGGTACAAGTGGTCTGATGCTAATGAGGATAGCTTTACAGGATCTGACATTGTCATTTCCACTGACTGGGTGGCCTGCCCTGTTTTATTTTTGTACAGCTTTTCTATCAGTTTGATACATTGAGTGGCAGAAGACAATTAAGAGTCAATCATGTTGCTGGAGTCACATGGAGGCCAGACCAGGTAAGGATGGCAAATTTCTTTGCGGGTAAGGTGTTAGCGAATGAACTGGTCTTTTATGACAATCTGGTAGCTTCATGATGACCATTTCTGAGGCTACAATTTTATTCCAAACTGTTTAATTAAATTTAAATGTTCTTAGTTGGTAGGATTTGAACTTACATCTCCAGGATATTAGTCCAGACCTCAGTTCTGATGAAAGGTCACTGGACTCGAAAGGTTAACTCTGTTTTTCCCTCCACAGTTGCTGCCAGAAATGTTCAGTTTCTCCAGCAATTGCTGATTTTGTCACATTACCACTATGTTAGCATTCTGTGTAGTAAATAGCAAACTTGTTGGTGTCAAAACTCAAGCTATGTTAATTGTCACTCATCCTCATCTACAGATGACCACTGAAAATGACCATGGACATTAGGTGTTTGATATTCTCCTGAGGAAGTAATCCAGTATTTAATCATTTGCAATGCTTACCGGTGCCATAGGCTGCTCAGATTCATTTGGAAGTAACAGGAATCTCTGTCTACACTTCTTGCTTACCAAAGATGTATTTACCTCTCTCTGCATATGTCCATGCTGAGAGATGGACACAAAGCATCATGTTCAAATTCAGACTTATCCATCATCTATTGTTGGCTTTCCTCCACTTCTGAAAAAGGTTAGATATTGGGAATCTGATTGGGAAAATTATTCCTGGGGTCATGATATTGGGAGCAAAAAACACAGTTGGTGTAATTGCTGCAGGGAAGTTTCAGCAAAAAAAGGGAAGAAAAACAATCAAGAAATTACTAATGCAAATTTACTCTAACATTGATGTGTCCTTTAAATGACTTTCTGTAGAAAGCCATTGCCAAGTAACCCAAGCTCAGCTTACATGGACATAATTAAGAGCTGATGTACTGCATGGTGAGCAGCCTCCTCAAATTAACTGTGACTAAAATCACTCCCAATAGCTGACAGCCACTTTAACTAATGATATTCCTGTTAGAAGCTTATTTCTGATATCTCAGTATTAGATTTGGGCTGCTATGTCTTGTAAAATTGAAGCTGCAGTTTATTCTGATGCCACAGGTATTGAACTTAGCTCTTGTGTAATCTTTAAAATATCCCTTCTTGGACTGTAATTCACAAAGTTGCAACAAGCATGAAATCCCTGGTTGGTCACATGTTCATTCCCAATCTTTGTTTAAAAAAACCAGTTCCTTCCTTGATTTCATGGTGAATTTACTATTCAGTAAAAACTTGCATTCACTTAGCACCTTCGTGATACACAAACTATTACACACCTTATTAACAATTTTTGAAATGTCATCATTGTTGTTGTATAAGCACAAAGTGGGCTAGTGCACAACAATATCTCAACAACAAGGAATGAGATCAAGGACAGTTTTTACCTATGGTGCTGTTCATTGCAGGAGAAATTCTGGCAAAACCAGTGGTTCTTCTCTGAATTTTGCAGTGGGTTCTTTAATGCTCAAATTATAATGGCAATAGGGCTCTCAGTTGAACACCTCACCTCAAAGCTTTCATTTCCCTATAATACTGCTGTTCACTGTGCAATCAGAAACTCCAGCTCACTATATGCTGAAAATCTAGATTAGAGGTATAACTGTCCTCTTCTGGTTTAGAGGCTAGATATCTGGCAATAAGGCCAAGATCATAATTGTTTTAAAAGATAAGTTGCAAATCTTTTGAATAATGATTTTGCATTCATTATTGAATTTCACATGACAAGACTATTTAATGCGTTCAGACAATAGAATTCTGAAAAAGGGTCACTGGACCTGAAATGTTAACTCTGCTTTCTCTCTACAGATGCTGCAAGATGTACTGAGTTGCCCCTGTAATAGCAGTTTTTACATGTGCGGAATTCTATACTTGGGAAGACAGGAGCAGGCTCTAATGTCATGTAAAGACATCTGAGTAACACATGTCCAACCACTGTGATTCAACTGAAAAATTAAGATCTGGAACCGTACAAGGGTCAAATAGTTGGAAGTGGAGTAGTTTGAAAATTTGATAGCTTTGTTTATTATTGGGAATTATTATGCTTTGTTCACGGTTATTGAATATTATGTGTGCTTATAAAATGACACCAGACACAATGACACTCTGCAGTGTCCACTAGGAATCACAGACACACTAAAGAGTTATAGCATAGTGGGCTGTCTGGTCCATCGTACCTGTTCCAGCTCTTCAAATGAGCCTCATTACCAAGAGCCATTATCATTTTTGTCCCCCATTATTTGCACATTATTTCTGTCCACATGATCATCTAATGCCCACCTGAAGCTCTCAATTGAAACTGCCTTCATGACATTTCCAGGCAGGACAATTCAAACCTAACCACTCACCGTGTGAAAGATTTTTTTCTCAGATCACATTTGCACCTTTTGCAAATCTATGTCATCTTCTTTTTGCTCCTTTTCCAAGTGGGAACAATTTCTCCCGATCTACTCTAACCAGCCCATTCATGAGTTTAAAAATCACTATCAATTCTCTTTAGTCTGCTTCTTTACAAAGCAAATAGTCCCAACTTCTTCAATCTACATACATAACTAAATTCCACATCCCTGGAACTATGCTTCTGCACTTTCTACAATGTATTTACATCTTTCCTATAACATAGCATCCAGAACTGTACATAATATTCCAGCTGAAGTTAAACAGGTGCCTTTTACAAGTTCAACATCATTTCTTTCCTCGAGTACTCTCTGCCCCTATCATTAGAGCCAAGGACACTGTATAATCTAAGAACTGTTCTCTCCACCTGCCCTGCCAGCTTCAATGATCTGTGCACATATACACTCTCCTATTCTCTCTTTAGACTTGTATCCCTGATCTGTATTGCCTTTAAATGTTCTTTCTACTAAACATCATCACCTCACACTTCTCTGTGTTGAACCTCATCTGCTACCTATCTGTACAATCCACCAACTTTTCGATTTCCTTTTGCTAGTCCCCTGACCTCAAGATGTAGAACATTAATATATATCACTAAAACGGTCCCAATGCTGACCCCTGGGGTATTCCATTATGAACCTTCCTCCAGCCATGAAATAAAATCCATTATTACTTGCTGCTTCCTATCACTTGGCCAATTTTGCTTCTATTTTGCCACTGTGCCTTTTATTCCATGGTATAGAACTTTCTTGCTGTGAGATTTGGTATGAAGAACCAAAAAGCAGACTATTAAATAAATGAAGGCCCACTCCAAAAGAGGCAGGACAGAGGCATCTAGGTGTTCACATGAATGTAATACAAAACATTAGCATTTTGGTGCAGCAAGTAATTAAGGAGGCCGATGGAATTTTGGCTTTTATTGCTGGTTGGATGGAATACAGAAATAGGGAAGGAGAAAGTGAGGTCTGCAGATGCTGGAGATCAGAGCTGAAAATGTGTTGCTGGAAAAGCGCAGCAGGTCAGGCAGCATCCAGGGAACAGGAGAATCGACGTTTCGGGCATAAGCCCTTCTTCAGGAATGAAGAAGGGCTTATGCCCGAAACGTCGATTCTCCTGTTCCCTGGATGCTGCCTGACCTGCTGCGCTTTTCCAGCAACACATTTTCAGTACAGAAATAGGGAAGTCTTGTTATAGTTGTTCAGGGTTCTTGGTGAAGCTGATTCTCAAGTAATGTGTACAGGTTTTGACTCTGTATTTAGAAAGGATATATAGGCTTTGGCGGCAGTTTAAAAGAGAGATTCACTGGGCTGATTCCTGGGATGGAAGGGTCAAGAACAGCTAAACAGGTTAGGCCTTTATTCATTAGAGTTAAGAAAATGAGCTGTGACCTTATTGAAACAGTCAAGGCTCTGAGGGGGTGTGTCATATTGAGAAGATTTGGGGAATCCTTAACAGAGTTACAGAATAAGTAAACACTCATTTCAAACTGAAATATGAAGGAACGTCTTCTCCCAAGTGGCAATGAATATCTGGAATTACCACGAGAATTGTGGAGGCCAGACCAATGATCAGGTGAATAGCCAAGGTCCTTTTCACAGGAGTCCAATACTAGAGGGCACAGGTTTAAGGTGAGAGGGGAAAGATTTAAAGGGATTTCAGGAACAACTTTTTCACACAGAGCATGGTGCGTATATCGATTGAGCTACCAGAACAAGTATGGAGGCTGGTAAAATTACAACATTTAAAAGGCACCTTGATGGGTAAATGAACAGGAAGGGTTTAGAGGGAAATGGGCCGAATACTTGCAAATGGGACCAGATGAATTTAGGATATCTGGTTGGACTGAAGGGTCTGTTGCCATGCTGTATAGCTCTATGACTCTAATAGTTTTCTGGCTTATAACGAAGTTAGCAGCAGTGCTTTTGGCAACTTCAATTCGCAGAGGACGTGGTCACAGAACTTTGCTATGCCCTAGAATCAGAGCTGCAGCCTCAGAAGGGGGTCAGCATGTCGCTGCCACTGGCCCTCAAGGTGACCATGGCTTGGAAATGTCTCATGTACAAATCCTTCCTGGCTGGGACTCGAGACATAGTTAACATCTCTCAGTTCACCAGCCAACATTACACCCAGGAGATATCAGAAACTGTATGCCAGCAGAGAATTTATCCTTAGTTCTGAAGGAGCTGTATACCTATATTGTGATGTATATATACTGCAAAACATACTTACCATTCACTTACCACACAATGGATGTGTAATGATGTTCCCTTTAACTGTTGCTTGCTGTGTGTGGCCCACCTGTTGCATTGTGTAACTCCATACAGAATCAAGCATGAGTGTATCATCAAGTAAAAATTATCTGTGCATGATCTGTTTGCTCCATGCACAACACATTCCCACTCACCACATCTACACTGAACCAACTGCAGATGCTGTAAATCAGAGACAAAAAACAAAAATTGCTGGAAAAGCTCAGCAGGTCTGGCAGCATCTGTGCAGAGAAATCAGAGTTAATGTTTCAGGACCAGTGACCCTTCGTCAGATCAGACCCTTCTGAAGAATTGTCACTGGACCTGAAATGTTAACTCTGATGTCTCTCCCTAGATGCTGCTAGACCTGCTGAGCTTTTCCATCAATTTCTATTTTTGTTTCCCACTCACTACATGGTTGTGCACTAGAGTAACTTAAAAGGAACATTGATGTGTGATAATGCCCATCCCATCCTCATCTTAGCATCATTCATAGTCCATTTATTCCAAGCCAGTTGCTGATCCAGCAATCTTTCCACCACCATGTTGAACCAAAGGATCAGCAGCTCAGTGTCAAGAGTTGTCCACACTACACATGGTGTTGACTTCTCTCCACACTCCAGCACAGGGCGAGCATTCGTAAGACAGCAATGCTGCCTTGGGTAAATGTGAGAAAAATTTCAGTTGGGGTTATATATGAACAATTCTATTTCCTCAACTGTTTCAAAAGAAGCCATGGTACTCAGTGAAGCAGAAATCCTGCTCTGCAATGGTCTGTTGCATTCTCCACAACCTGGAAATGATGACAGTCCAGCTTTTGCCAACACAAGTGGTAGCGGAAATGGGGGAAGAGGAGAAGAAAGGGACCAGGCAACCAGCACATACACACTGTACATGAGGATTGGTTAGACCCCAGTTCTACTGAATGGAACCCCACACACAACAGTTCTATACATTTCCATCCCTCTCTGATGGATGGGTCTAGTGTCCTTTTGGCCACTATGGTGAAATAAATGTCACCATGAAGAAACCATTCAATACCAACATCATCGAAAAACACTGATGTTCCATTGCAGTGCTCAACTTCCGGTCCCTTATTCGTAGTTCTTCTTGTGTCTTTGCCTAGCTTGGTGCTCCTATGCAGTGCTACCACTGAAGACCACTGACTTTCGACAGAGCAGGATGCAAATGTGGAAGGGCCTGAGGCACCCACAAGCCTTGAAGGCCTGGATTTGAACTGCATTGACTTGGCACAGATTTCAGTAGTCTGGACTGGCTGATTCACTGGCGATAACAAGAGCACTGGTACTGTGGCTATCATGGAAAGTTGAATGCTATCACACTTTCAGAGGTCACAGCAGTACACCCAAGAATAAAATGAGAGATTTAGTGAATTAGTCCCAGACAAAATTGTTAGAACGAAAACCTGGAAGTGGTTTAAAAGAAGTATATTGAGTGCAGGTGATAGCTCCAGGAAGACGCTGTCAAAGTTCCAGTTTAAAAGTTGAAGTTGCAAGTGACTTGAATTTACAGTGGTGTTAGATACAATGATTCCAGGGTAAACATTATAGGAGTGATGCTTTTGGAAACTGTAACAGGAATGGAATTTTGAGAATCGTACCAGAGGTGGTGTTTTGGGTACTGCATGAAAGCTGTTTAGTTTATTTTCAATTTAGAAAGGAGTGTTTTAGGATTAATGTGATTACATTTTTACTGTATGCTTCAAATATTTCAATATGTATTGGAAGTAGGTACCTTAATTATTCTATCCTGCTATCTTTTATAATAAACGTTGCTTTTGTTGTTAAAGCAAAATCCGCCACATTGCCTATTTATTTTTTTATTTCAAACATATACTTTATTCATAAAATATTTTGATGATCTGTACAATTGGTCATGCTATACATCCGTAAACATTCCATTTCTTGGTATACAGAGACAGAGTAATCATTCATATATACAGGTCTATACGATTACATATTTAGCTGAGGCGTCAGCAGACCTTTACCTGTGTTG
>NC_057721.1:19134326-19140567 GCF_004010195.1 Chiloscyllium plagiosum | reverse complement strand
CTTCGAGGGCAGCGTGCGTTGCGGCTGAGAGTCCGGGCGTGCATATAGGATCTCACAGGCAGAGCCCTTCTTACCACCAGCCAAGCCATGTCTTGGTGCTTGTTGGAAAGTTCTGGCGATGAGGCATTCTGCCAAATGGCTTTGACAGTCTGCTCAGGGAACCGCTCGATAGGATCCGCTCTCTCCTTTTCCCGAAGGGTCTCAAGGACACTACGTGCTGACCAATTCCTGATGGACTTGTGGTCAAAGGTGTTTTTCTTCATAAACTTCTCCACAAAGGACAGGTGATACGGAACGGTCCAACTACTCAGAGCATTCCACGGCAGTGAGGCTAGGCCCATCCTTTGCAACACCGGTGACAGGTAGAACCTCAGTACATAGTGACACTAGGTGTTTGCGTACCGGGGATCCACGCACAGCTTGATGCAGCCACACACAAAGGTGGCCATCAGGGTGAGGGTGGCATTGGGTGTATTTTTTCCCCTGTTGCCGAGATCTTTATACATCGAGTCCTTTCGGACCCAGTCCATCTTTGACCTCCATATAAATTGGAAGATGGCCCGGGTGACTGCAGCGGCACAGGTTCTGGGAATAGGCCAGACCTGTGCCACGTATAACAGCAATGACAGTGCCTCACACCTGATGACCAGGTTTTTTCCCACGATGGAGAGCGACCGTAGCTTCCATCTACCCGGTTTCTGCCTCACTTTGCTGATATGCATCTCCCAAGACTTGGCACACGCCCCAGCCCCCCCGAACCAAATACCCAGCACCCTCAAGTGGTCAGTCCTGAAGGTGAAGGTGATCGAGGATTCGTTGGCCCAGTTCCCGAAGAGCATGGCCTCGCTCTTGCCTCGGTTTACCTTGGCTCCCGAGGCCCGTTCGAACTGGTCACATATGCACATGAGTTTGTGCATGGACAGCGGATTCGAGCAGAAAACGGCGATGTCATCCATGTACAGGGAGGCCTTAACCTGCAGGCCCCCGCTGCCAGGAATAGTCACCCCCTCAGGCTCGCATCCTTCCTGATGGACTCGGCAAATGGCTCTATGCAGCACACAAACAAGGCAGGAGAGCCTATTTATGTTTCAGCGACTCTTCCTTAAAACCAATAAAACAATGATCCACAAAGCCAGGTCCTGACTGGTCTGGTGATCACCCAGCTGGATCACACCATACTCTCAGTGCCCTGTGTCTACTGACTCAGTTCCATATTCAGTTGGGACCCTCTGAGCTTTCCCCAGGGCCAGTGATGATGTTTCTGCTGTATCAGCCCACAGCACAATTAGCTTGTCAATTGACAATTGTTTGATATTTTGGAAGCATAAATTCAGAAGATGCAGATCAATGTGGCTGAAGGGAGGGGAAGTTACTTAGTGTCAGACAGCACAGAAACAGACCTTCGGTGCAACCCATCTATGCCGACTAAGTTTCCAAACCTAGTCCACATGCCTGTATTTGGCCCATATCTCTCTAAACCCTTCTTGATCACGTACCTCTCCAAATGTCTTTTAAATGTCGTATCTGCACCTGCATCTAGCACTTCTGGAAGTTCATTCCATTTACCAGCCATCCTCTGTCTATAAACGTTTCCCCTTGGGTTCCTTTTAACTTTTTCTCCTCTCATCTGAGAAACATGCCCACTAGTTTTGAACTACCCTACCTTCAGGAAAAGACTTTGGCAACTCATCTTATTTATGCCCCCTCATGATTTCATAAGGTCACCCCTTTAATCTTCTGCGTTCCAGGGAAAAAAAATCCCAGACTATTCAGCCTTTCACAGAGTCACAGAGCACAGAAATTGACCCTTCCGCCCAATTGGTGACCAAGTTTCCCAAATTAAACTAGTTGCACTTGCCTGCTCCTCCAGTCCCGGTAACGTCTTTGGAAATCTTTTTTGCAGCTATCCAGTTTAATAGCATTCTTCCTATAGCAGGGCAACCAGAATTGTACACAGTACTCCAGAAGCGAACCTCACCAACGTACTGTCTAACCGCAAGAGCACGTTCCATCTTCTGTACTCAACACTGAGCGATGAAAGTTGGTAATGAGCGAGATACCAGAACATATTAGCGAGTGTGCAAGGGTAGTTCAACATTTCCTGACGAACACAAGCAACGTGAGATGGCATGGGGGCAGACGTGCGTCAGTAAAAACAGAAGACCGGGGGTATTTTCCAGACACCCAGTCTCCAAAGCAGACACATAGGAAGCCATTGATTGTCATTCATTTCTTTATCTAACTTATATTTTCCTAACCAACCTGTTCAGCGATATAGATACAGCCCTCTGTCGGTGGGGTTAAGCACATGTCTTCACGTCTGTCCTCCCTGGTTAACTACTGCCATTTATTTAGGGCCTTGAACATTTTGCATCATCTTACCTGGAAAACATGAATTACAAAAGACATTCTTGTTCTAACCGATTGCAGCACCAATGCCTTTTTCACGCTGCATTTTTATTTGGTCTGATACCTACTTTCGACTTGTCTTTCAGGCCAAAGACTATACTGTCACGAATTCTCCACGTGCCTCCAATAAAACCAACAGGCAAAAAAGGCAGAATACCCTCTTCACTGGCAAAATAATGTCCAATTTCCACAAGGGAATGTTACACCACAGGGAATCCAGCCCAAAACTGGAAAGTAAACTTGAGTGATGGACAATTGCCAGCAAGTTATTTTTATGTAGCTCTCATCAACAGTTAACTGCCGAATCTTTACTTGGGAAAAGAAAACATACCGAATATTGATAATGCTGATGTTCACACTTGCCATTTTAGGACTTCCCCCCAAGTCTCCAATCGTAGAAGCCAAACACATTATTAAACAGTAAAAATAAATTTAAAGCAAGACACGTTGTTAATTTGATTCTAAAATGAACAATGTTTAACTACGGGAGACGAGTGTTTCCTTAAAAATGTTTCTAAAATGTCTTCCAATTCTAAAATGTTATTCCCATCCAAAGAGAAGCGCAGAAATCATTGTATCAAGTATTACAACATACACACTCATGTTAATGTTGAAGATCTATATACTGATAGCTCCAGTGAGAGATCTTCGCACTAAAGTGTGGAGAGAAACGGGACTGACTGGATTGTTCTACAGAGTACAGCATCGACACACACAGGATGTGCTGAACAGCCTCGTTCTCTGCAGCGCGGGAGATTTTCCTGTGAATTAAATGCAGCGAAATTCTAAACCAGCCCTCCCTCGTTGTACAGCGTGAAACTCAAACTTTTCGCCGACTGAAGGCCGTTAGATACAGAACCTTTCAGAAAACAAACAAATCTTCCGCACAGAAATAACTTGGATTACTCAAGGGCATTATGATTCCTGATTGAGGGGGATTATTTATAACCTTCCCAGTGAGATGAGATACAGTTCCAGTGTGAGGATGGTACACATTAGCGCCCTCATTGTGTCAGGATTTATGCCAACATCCCCGTGCGCATTTCACAGAGTCAACAGCATGGAGTCAGGCCATTCAGTCCCACAGGTCATTGATGGGCTTTATGCTGCACACTCCTTCATTTTAGCCCGTCAACAACTTCTCCTCGGTGTCCGCTAACAACAGCCTCAAGCAGCGAGTACTACAGAGGGAACGCTCGGCGAAAATCACCTCCAAAGTGCGGCGGACCTTCAACAAACCGGACCCCCGACTTCTTTTCATTGTTGTTTCTATTCCGGTCCGCAACAACACCGCGAGAAGGTTTTTAAGAGGCAACCGTAAACGGACTCCGGTGCCAGAAAGTTTTCCCGTCGGGGAGCCCAGTGAAAAGGCAAAGGGGCGGCGATATTGCACAGAAAAAAAACCCCTCCGGACTCACGATCAAAACGCACTGACGGGGATTGATCATGCATTGACAAGACTGCGAGCTGGGACCGAGAGCTGTTTTGCTTTTAACGCGTGGACCAGGCCAACTTGTGCAGGATGGTCTATGAGAGGCGAATGGTGATGATGGGCGGGAATGGCTTCGTGTGGATTTGATACCTTTTATACATAGTACGTACAAAACAAAAAGCGTGGAGGAGAGAGGTTGCACCTTGAATTGGCGGCAGAAGTTGGTCGGTCGATTTGGAGGTGCCGGTGTTGGTACTGTGGTGAACAAAGTTTAAAATCACTCAACACCAGGTTATAGTCCAACAGGTTTACTTGCACATCATGGGAGAAAGCTCAGCAGCGGCGGTGCAGGGACATCAGCTCTCGGGGTGAGGCGTCTCCCTCTGACCGTGACCTTCCCATTAGTGTGGCCGGAGCTTGGCTGGAAGCCAGTGCACCCCCCGGAGGGAGGGGGTGGGGAAGCGGAGTGACCGGCGGCGGAGGCAGCAGCAGGGGGGGAAGTTGGATGTCGAGCGGGGAGCAGGCGGCGAGCTACTTCCTGGCGCTGTCGCCCACGCACGGCGAGTCGGTGCTGTCGCGGTACCAGAGCCTGCGGCAGGAGCGGCTGCTGTGCGACGTCGTGCTGGTGGCCGAGGGCAGCGAGTTCGCGGCGCACCGCTCGCTGCTGGCCTGCGCCAGCGACTACTTCAGGGGCATGTTCCGGGAGCACACCCGCGAGTCCAAGGCCGGCGTGGTGCACCTGCCCGCGGTGTCGGCGGGCGGACTGCGCCGGGTGCTCGACTTCATCTACAACGCGTGCCTGCCGCTGTCGCCCGACAGCCTGCCGCAGACCCTGGAGACGGCGCGGTACCTGCAGGTGCCCGGGGCGGTGCAGCTCTGCTCCCGCTACCTGGTGAGCAGCCTGAGCCCCGGCGGCTGCTGCCGGGCGGCCAACGTGGCGGCCCGCTTCGCGCTGCCCGACGCTCAGCGCCAGGCCGAGCGCTACATCGCGGCGCGGCTGCGGCGGCTGCTGCGGGAGGAGGGCGCCGAGGCCAGC
Organism: Chiloscyllium plagiosum; assembly: GCF_004010195.1. NCBI lineage: Eukaryota > Metazoa > Chordata > Chondrichthyes > Orectolobiformes > Hemiscylliidae > Chiloscyllium > Chiloscyllium plagiosum. The sequence goes on along the minus strand of NC_057721.1, from coordinate 19,135,690 downwards.
GGGCTGCTGGAGCTCAACGGAGACTCGCTGCGGGCGGTGCTCGAGTGCGACGCCGAGCTGGACGGCGTGCCGGAGGGCGAGCTGCTGCGGCTGCTGCTGGCCTGGCTCGGCCGGGACGAGCGGCGCTGGGAGGCGCACGCCCGGCGCCTGCTGCCCGCCCTCCGCTACTGCCTGCTGGCCCCGGCCGAGCTGGGGCGCCTGCGGGCCGAGCCCCGCCTGGATCCCGCCGCCCGGCGGCTGGTCTCCGCCGCCCTGGACTACCACCGGGACGAGGCGGCGCAGCCGGCCCGCCAGAGCCGCCAGAGCACGCTGAGGGGCCGCCGGCGGCAGCTGCTGGCGGTGGGCGGGCTCCTGCTGCCGCCGCCGCCGCCGGCGGGCCCCGGGGACCGAGCCGGAGCCGTGGACCGCCTGTGGGCGCTCACCGCCAGCACCGGCGAGTGGAGGCCGCTGGGCCGCTGCCCCAGGCTGCAGCACCACTGCGTGTGCGTGCTGGCCGGCTTCCTGTTCGTGCTGGGCGGCGAGGAGCTCGGGGACGGCGCCTCGGTGACCGGCCGGGTCCGGCGCTACGACCCGCGCTTCGGCCGCTGGAGCCCGCTCAGCGCCATGGCCAGCCCCCGGGCCCAGTTCGCTTGCTGCGTGCTCGGGGGCCGCATCCTGGCGCTGGGCGGCCGCGGGGGGAGCTCCCGCTCCCCGCCCCAGGCCGACCCCTCGCTGCCCACCGCCGAGCTGTACGACCCGAGCAGCGGCTCCTGGCAGGCCGCCCCCCCGCTGCCGGTGGCGCTGCACGGACACGCGTGTGCGGTTTACCTGGAGGCCCGCACCGTGTACGTGTCCGGAGGGCGGCACGGGGGCCAGGCGGAGAGCAGCCCGGACATGTTCGCCTACCGGGAGGAGGAGGAGGAGGAGGATGGGGGGACCGCCACCGGGGGGGAGTGGGCCCGCTGCCCGCCCATGAGCATCGCCCGCTTCGGCCATCAGATGGCGGCGGTCGGCCAGCGCCTCTACTCCTTCGTCGGCACCTACGAGCCCTTCTGCGACATCGAGTGCTACGAGCCCCGGCTCCGCCAGTGGCGCCGCCTGCGGCCCCTGCTCGGCTTCGACCGCTCCTGCTACGGCCTGGCGGTGCTGGGCGCCCGCGTCTACCTGGTGGGCGGCAAGAGGTGGCACGGCTCCCGGGAGGTGGCCGCCCCCGACGCGGTGCTCTACGACACCCGCACCGACAGCTGGAGCGAGGCCGGCGAGCTGCCGCTGCCCCTGTGCGGCACCCAGTGCGCTGTGCTGCAGCTGCTCGACCCACCGCCACCCGGGCAGGAGCCCGACGGCGGGGAGGCAGCGTGGTGACCCCCCACCCCCGTCTGCCCTCT
>NC_057721.1:19116365-19131536 GCF_004010195.1 Chiloscyllium plagiosum | reverse complement strand
CCCCTGCCTCCCCCTCCCTGTCCCCCCGCCTCCCCCTCCCTGTCCCCCTGCCCAGTGCGTGTCCCGGTTCCTCCCTCACTACACATTCGTATCTCTCTCTCCTTCTGGTTGAAACTGCAAAAGACAGAGAGCTCTCAGCTTCCGGCGACCACTTCTTTCCACATCAATCATCACCCCCTGAAAAAAAATCTCGATGTCGACAACCCTTAGACTGGAGACCAGAGAAAAGCTTCACTTCTGCAACATCGAATAGCTTTCCCCCATTCATCTCTTCGAAGGGCCGATTAGGCTGCAATACTGCTTGGATGCTTCTATTTTCTACGCAATATCGTCACCTCAGGAAGCAACATGTCACTTTTCCAGCTGCAATGACTGCACGTTTTAGTAAATGCAAATTAAATAAAGAAACGCACATGAAAACACCATTTATTTAGGCCCCACTCTCCTCCTCTCACACCTTTTGATTGATTTAAATTTTTACCTCGGGGAGGACGCAGTGACGGTTTTAAACCAGAATTATGCCAGCAGCGATCAGGGGCTTGAGTAGAAAGACTGTGGCAGTTGAAAAGAAGGTTTAGTAGGAGTTTACAGAAGTATGAGAATGTTGATATCTTGGGGTAAGGCGAATATGCTTCCACAGTTAGAGGAGGATTGGCAACTACATTGAAAGTAATTGACAATGACGAAGACAAAATCAAAATCACCGCCTGAGAAAATTTCACTCTGAAGTTGTTGCAATCCAGAACGCACTGCCTTAAAGCAGATTGAAAAAAAAAGGGAATAAACTTCCAAAAGGGAGTCCACTATTTATTTGAAAATGAAAGGCATGCAAGGCTGTGGACGATGAGCAAGGAATTGGGACTAATTGGATGGCACTTTAGAAGAGCTGGCAAAGCTGAAATGGGCCGAATGGTGGCTGGTTCTACGAATTCTTGATCGCAAGGTTTTTGCATTCCATGCTTGCGGGTTTGTTTGACTTTGATCCTGGGCTGCAATATTTGAAGGACATTGAAGCCCATCAACCCATATTACGCTGCCAGTTGCATCTATTGGCCAATGGTGCTCGACTATCAAATGCTTTAGGAAAGGGTGGGTGGCAGCCTTCACAATTTTTCTACATTAAAATATTTCTAGCAAGCCTGTTGTGTGTCTGGGTATGTAACAGCCGGACCTTATTTGCTTTGAATCTTGAGTCCCGAAGTGCGATTTTTGGTGTAATTTTTCTACACCGTAAACCACTACAATATAAGGACACGAACCTGTAGTCAAAAGTTTTAGCGGGGCATCAGAATGAACATTGCATGGGGCTGGTATCTATTTGTTATGAACTGAATAGGAAATAGGATTCTGCGAGTGGGAATGCCAAAATTCAAGCTCAATTCAAGACGTGCAATTTTAATAATGAGTAAGAATAAAATACATTAGCTGCATTATGTGTTTCATTAGTACATTTTCGTTTACCGTTCTATCCTCACTGGGATGTACGTTCACGTGATGGTAATATCACGTTATTGAGGTTATATTTTCAAAGAAAGTTCGGCCAAGTTTCACTGTCTCTGCCTGATGATTTCATGTGAACCAACTACATGTAAGATGTTTGTCCAGATTGACTGGGATATTATCAACGTGTATCATGTTTAATTAAGTGTATGATCTGTACAGTGACTTTCCAATATTTTTGGCAATACTGTTAGTTTATTTTTGCAGGGCATATGCAGTTGTGGAATTTAAAGTTTGCGATAAATGCACAAGTTATTTTTTACTGCAGTTAGAGCCAAACTGGCTGAATCCTGGACTCAGAAAAAAAAAGCAAAGTATTTGTTAATATTTGAAAAGAAGAGTGTGACTTGCATTTTGGAAGTTAACTATTTTCAAAATAAAATAATTTAAATTCATAACTGTGCTGTGGAAGCAAAGACATTCGAAGTCTTTACAATGCCAATTTTGCATTTAAACTGCAATTGCTGTTATGTAGGCAAATAGAGTTAACAAATTTATGTACAACAATAATAAGATAATTGACCAGTTAATTTCTATTGATGGAGTTGGTTGAGCAACGAATTTGGTTTGGGTTCTGGGAGTACTGATCTGAGCATAAAGAGGATGATGTGGATTTAAGGTCTCATCTGAAATTTATCTGTTAGTTTTCAATACAAAAAGTGGAAGTATACAAGATATATGCATGTGTGGTGCTGGAAAAGCACAGCCAGTCAGGCACCATCCGAGGAGCAGGAGAATGGACATTTCAAGCATAAGCTTCATCAGGAATGAGGCTTGTGGGCCAACGGGGCTGAGAAATAAATGGGAGGGGGGTGGGTCTGGGATGGAGGTAGCTGGGATTGCAATAGGTAGATGAAGATGGGGCTGAAGGTGATAGGTCAGAGAGGAGGGTGGAGCAGATAGGTGGGAATGAAGATGGACAGATAGGCCAGATCTCCTCTACACTGGGGAGACAGGACACCTACTTACAGGATACTTCAGAGACCATCTCCAGGACACACATGAAACAACCCCACTGTCCCGTGGCTGAACACTTTAACCCACCCTTCCACACCCACAATGACATGCCGATCCTGGGCCTCCTTCATCACCAAACCCTTACCACCCAACGCCAAGAGGAAGAATGCCCTATCTTCCACCTTGGACCCTCCAACCACATGGGATCAATCTAGATTTCACCAGTTTCCTCATTTCCCCTCCCCCACCTTATCCTAGATCCAATCTTCTAACTCAGCACTGCCCTCTTGACCTGGCCTACCTGTCCCACTTCCTCTCACTTATCCGCTCCACCCTCCTCTCTAACCTATCACCTTCACCTCCACCTTTATCTACCTATCGCATTCTCAGTTACCTTCCCCCATGCCCCACCCCAATCCCATTTATCTCTCAGCCTCTTTGGTCCAGAAGCCTCATTCCTGATGAAGGATTTATGCTTGAAAAGTCGACTCCCCTTGGATGCTGCCTGAGCGGCTGTGCTTTTCCAGCACCATACTCTCGACTCTGATCTCCAGCATCTGCGGTCGTCACTTTCTCCCAAGCTATATGCATGCTTCACCAAGGCTTTGTTTCAGTAGGTTTATTACTACCAGGCAAAGACATGGTAGAAAGGATGGTGAGTGGTTGCTGATCAGGACTGGATGATGTTAGCATGAATATTGTGATATTCTATGTCTAACGTTGTGGCTACTGATTAAAAAAAATACAGAAAATTTGAGCAGAGCAAAAACAAAGCTTGATAAATCTAAACTCTCATAATTGGCACATGCAAGATTCATGTATCCACACTGTCTATAAAATATCCTGACCTAATTTCACATGAAATATTCTTTGAGAATCCTTGGAATTTAGGACATTGACCTCCAAAATTGTGCCATTTTGCATCTATTTTTCAAATGTAAATCAGACAAGATTAATTTAAATTTCTATCCTCAGCAACTGAAATTATGCAGCACTCCCTCTGTACTACTCTAAAGTCTAATGATGTGCTTAAGTACAATGTGCTTGAACAAAAGACCTAACTTAGGGGTAAGAGTGCTACCACTGAGTTAAGTTGATATTTAAAACTCTCCAGTGTGGGGGAAAAGAACTTGCATAGTTTATTCCACAACCGAATCCTCAATCAAAAAGTTTAGAGCAAGTCAACCAACTTTAAGTAATTTCAACACTTTGAATTCATAATCCATGTCATAATCCACTTTCTTTTGCACTTCTGGTATTTTTCTTGTTTCCTCCTTAATTCAATACTTTTGTAGTCAGATGGCTGTTCTCCTGTCATTCATACACTTTGTCACATTTTATTTACATGCCCCATTGCCACTCCCTTTGGTCTTGTGGCACAGTTCCTACCTCTGGTTCTGGAGGTCCATGTTCAAGTCCCAGTTCCTGTCTTGATGATACAGATGGTATGACATAATGCAACCAAACAGGTTGATTATTAAATCATTCAGATACACCTATGATGGGATAAGAGTGTGAAAATTTCCTAGTGAGCCAGAACCAGCTAGCTGCAGTGCAATAGTCTTCTCAGGTTAAAATGCTCCTTGGCGTGAGTGACTGTATCCTTGTTCTGAGCAATGACCATACACACACTCACCACACCTTTCAGCTTTTCACCATGAAATATTTTGTCACTGAATCTTTTCTGCCTTCCATTCAATCACTGAGTTTCCCTTTTGTTCTTCCCACCTGAGCCACTTTCACTTGATCAAAACTTAAAAACTTTCACAGTTTCTTAGTTCTGATGCAGGTTATTGATCTGAAACATGAACTATTGCTTTACAGTTGCTGTTAGACCTGATGAATATTTCTAGCATTTTCTGTTAATATTTCAGATTTCCAGCATCCTCAGTATTTTCCTTTTATAATAACTTTTAAAGTGAATTCTATTATGTTTCTAATGATGGACAGATTTTTGAACATTTGGGATTGAGGATATGGAGAGCAGGTGGGGAAAGCAGAAATAAAAGCTCTACACTTTTGTCTCTTCTTCAAGCTGAGGCACTTGTTTCAGGTTCTATTTTTCTTTGTAGACTATTTTATTGCTAACTGTAGCATACTATACTTTCTAAATCATGGTTACAGGTAAAACATCAGAATCAAAGGGAATAGATTTATGGAATTAGTGCACAACTATTTCTTAATTTCCTGCTTGAAAGAAAAAACAAAAGCAGAATACTAAGGCTGAAGTTAGACAGTTGGAATGTTAGCGACAAGGGAGAATTTAGCATTGAAAATGCCAAGCAATTTGGTATGGCTGTGGGGGAAAGACAGAAAAAGTGATCACTAATGTACCAGATAGCTTTCAGGATCATCATAAATTGAGACTGAGTGAAATGAAGATTAGTGCTTAGGGAGTCCAGAGCTATGTGGTTGGATTGCATTGAAAATATTGATGTTATGAGGGGAGATGGTAGATTTTTTTCATTAACATTACTGGTTGTGCAGATTAGAAAGTTGGGTTGTCTTAGTAACATTTTCACATTTGACACCTTCCACAGGTAACCATTATCTGGCTGCATTTTGTGCGTGAGCCTGCTTATTTTGTATATTTTGTATCAAAATTTGGTCAAGGTTCCAGAATACGCATATTATTTAAAAGAGTACCTGTCACAAATTTTAATCTTTTGCCTGAGATTGCATTTTTTTTTCTGAATAAACCCCATTCTGAACTGGATTGAATTTTCAAACAGGAACTAGTTTTGCATTGTTTTTGTTTCAATGGTTATGCTTCAATGACAACATCTCATTCTTCTGAACTCCAGTGAATATGGGTCCAGCCAATCTAATCTTTCCCCATAGAACAATCCTACTAATCAAGAATTCAGTCACGTGAAACTTTGTTGCAGTACCTCTGTATCAAGTTCATCCTTGGAGATCAAGGACATCAAAATAGCATACAATACACCAGATGTTTTCTTGCAAATGCCCTGTACTGCCACATTCTTGCTTCTGTATTCAAAAGCTTTTGCAATAAAGGTAACATACCATTTGTTTCACCAGCATGCTTGTTTTCAGTGACTGGTGTACAAGGTCATCCAGGTCCCTTTGTACATCAACACCTCCCAAATTATCACCATTTAAATAATATTCTGCCATTGACTTTTTCTAGTGGAGTGGATAACTTTAAAATATAACTTATCAATGTTATGCTGCATCAGTCAAGTATTTGCCCATCCACTTTTCTAAATTGCTCTGAAATCTCTTTACATCCTCCTCACTGTTTACAATACCATCTTTGCTTTGTGAATAGCTGGGGCTCAAGCATGGTCAGTTAGATCACTGTGAGTTGTTGAACTGCTCAAGTCAAACCTAAATACTCTTCCCAAAAAGGTACACAAGACCTGTTGCACAGCTGGATTATCTATGATCTAGATATACTAACAATAACACCATAATCATCATGGAATTACCATATGCTTGGCCATCATTTTTATACAGTTGGTGAAATCTTGTTAAACTTTCATCTTTATCAAATCCAGGCTAAATTCTATATGTGACTGGCATTGAAACATGATTCTAATCTAAAACAGGAAAAGAGGATCTAAGGAATAGTTCAAAATATACAACAGACATATTTTCTTCATATATTTTTGTGCATGACTGATTAACATTTATTACGTCTGAAATAGAAATTTAATTTTGTGACTTTCCAAATTACTTGCAACTACAATTCAGAAAAGGTTCTTCTGAGGAAAATGAGATGCTGATATTCAAATTCCCAGACTTGTTCTGTTAAAAATGATCTTTCAGAGTTTATCACTAGGGAATTTTGAAGCTTTTAAAAATTACTTTAGCTCCAATTTTGATTTTAAACCCAGTTTTCACCAAATGCCATTTCCTCTTGCAAACAGCTAGCAAGGAAACTTTACTAAGTTCACTGTTGTTCTTGACCTTATCGGCACAACATTCTTTAGAGCATTCAAAGATAATTCCCTAATGGCTTTTTCCTACCTTATGGGGAGGCTTTCTCATTGCTAAGGCAGCATCCACTGTTGGTAATCCATGCATTCAACAAAATATAGCACATTCTAGCCATAAAGTCAACTTTGGACTGATGTAGAAAAAAATTCACATCTTCTAACTCAACCAGTGATTTGTACAGAGTCTTCCAGATTACAAACTTCACTTGAACTGAACTTAGACTGAGTGCACATATGGATTAGATAAAAAGAATAAAATATAAAAATTTCAAGAACTTTATTTGACTATTGATTACCATATTCATTATGATCTTTGCCTTTAAGCTAAGAACAATAAAATATACACAACAAATAACATACATTATTGTTGAAAGATTCATGTTGGTATCACAAGAAAGACTACTTTATGACATCATGCTACACTTGCCACTTAGGAATAATGCAGTCTTTGAGAAACATCTTTCAAAATTTAAAACATTGAATGCAGTTCTTTACTAAGTAAAGTGCAAACCATAAAGCTGTTGCACAGCAACAGATCTTATTCTTCAAAACAAGTTAATAACTACATCATCTTTAAAGCCTGTAAACTACACTCAAAGTAGAAATAATTTTCCTTATATCAATACACTTATTTTTTTGGTCCATTACAAAAAATCTGTCACAATGTACAGTACAACAGAGGCATAATGCTTGGTGTAAGTGCCACAACTTGATATTCTTACTCAAGTATTTTTCTTTGAAATAATGACAAGTATTATATAAAACTTCACAATTCATTTGTCAGTACCCATGCAGTACATATATTTTTAGTTTATACAAATACCTCTTTTTAGATTTCAGTCTTGATTTGGAATCTATCCAAACCAAAGGGCATTATTGTTTGCCTGTCTTTCATAGAGTGAATTCATATCCCATGTTCTGAAAGAAGGCCACTTTCTTGTTCACTTGCAGTGGACAGTTAGGAAAATGATCAGAATTAGAATATACTCTGGTTCAAAAAATGATCTTTTGAAATATTATGTTTTATAAAGCTCCTCCCTCCCATTCACTGTTGCAGATATAATCTCTAAAATAAGCTTGATTCACACACAAAAAGTATATAATTCTTCAGCTGATGATGTATTTTTTGTGTTTTTTTTTGTTATTTGAAGCATTAGATTCCTGCATATATACACAAGTAACTGGTCATTACAATGTGCGAAAAGATCTGTTAGCATACGTGGTCACTTGAGTCCATTATTTACTTTTCAGCAGTAATGCTGGAATAATACTAGACAATGCTCAAGTATAAACTACAGGCTTGCAATAGCAGCAACAGCAGAGCTTGAGATCATGAGTACAACGATCTGTTATTTGACATTAGGTTAAAGAACCTGCAGAGACAACCTAGTTTCACTGTGCTTGGTACAAATTTAATTTATTTTTTGAATGTCAGATTAAATTGCTATTGTTGGAAACATTTTATTTCACTATTAAGATACTCATTTAAAGCAACTCATGTTCGACTGTATCACATTTATTTAATTTGTATAATATCTTGACAAGTCTTTGCCAAGTCCCAGTTTAATTCTAAATCAGCCCTGATGTCACATAATCATTTGCATTAAATGCAAATACTCTGCCTTTCCAAAACCAATTACCTACTGTACTGCACAATTCTAATATTTCCAATAATACATTAAGAGTATTTGTTATATTTAATTTAATTTGAAGTTTGTTTCTAAAATATAAAAATGTTCCCTATGTCTGGCTTTGAGTGATTGGATTATTGTAAATACGTAGAAAGTGCAATTCTTTTTTTGTCCTTTGGTACATTATCATCATGTGCAAACAACTTCATTGTATATCATTATAACAATAGTTTTTTTTGTGAGAATAGTAAATTTTTGAGTTTTTTTTGCCATTATAGGTGTTCATAGTTTTGATAGGTATTGATAAAGAAATCACGGTGTATTAAATTTCACTGTAGGCACAAAAGTGGTTAAGTGACCATGAAGCTGTCAGATTGTAATAAAAATCCAACTGGTTCACTAATGCCCTTAGGACTGGAAACTTACCGTCCTTACCCAGACTGGTCCACTTGTAATTCTACTCTCTCGCAAGCATGGTTGACTGTCCTCTGAAATAGTCATGCAAACTACCCATTTGCATCAAACTTGTGGCTCAGGAGCAAGGCCCAACACCAGTGTAAATATGAATATGTAATATATTTGGGCTTGCCAATGAGTTGCTCAGTCTGAGAATTAAATTAAAAAAAACTCAGAATTTAAAACCCATCTTCATCATACTTAAATTGAATGCAAATCCATAACACTCTGGCTGAAACTGGTACCCAGCTTATTGGAGTCCAAAACCTCATACAACAGGAATGTCAGTGAATCAAGCAAAATTATTGATCAAGGTTCACAGTAACTGTTGCAGTGGAAGCTATGGATGAAAATGTTTGCACAGTTGAGGTCCAACTATGGAAATCTCTGTATGAAATAACTGAGTTTTGAATAATGTTAATAGATCTTGAAAACTGTACTGGCTGTCAGTGGCCCTGAGCTGTTTATAATAACGTACATCAAATTAAAAAGAAGTCTTGTGAATTTACACATCTGGATTATGTGCACAAATTTGACGAAGTGATAAAAAAATGCAGACCTGTTTAAAACAACATAGAATACTAGAAATTAGGTAGTAAAATACAAAATGAGTTATAATAAAACAGAATGAAGAAATTAACGAAGATGGGAGCTGTAGAGGCAGGATTCAAATTAAGATGTTAACAGTTTATCCTGCTGAATGTTTGCACCATTTGGAGGTACCTTTCACCCTAATATTTGGGCAGTAAAGTGACAGAGTGCATCACTCATTCATTATAGAAACAAGCTAATTTTAATTTTATTATTTCAGTGGAAATGAATATCAAATCATAGAATCATAGAGATCTACAGCTTGGAAAAAGGCCCATTCTGTCTGTGCTGGTTAAAACAAACAGCTAACTATTCTAATCCGATTTCTCAGCACTCGTCTCTTGTATGTCTTGGCATCAGAAGTGCACATCTAAATACTTCTTCAATATTATGAGGATTTCTACTTCTACAACCCTTACAGGCAATGCCTGGTCATTGATCATTTCATCAAGCGGACATGTTTTTCCTGCCTACCTTATCGAAGCTCCTCATAATTTTATACATCTCAATCGCACCTCCTCTGCTTTCAGGAAAACAACCTCGGTCTGTCTGATCTTCCTTTATAGCTACAATACTCTAGCCCAGGCAACACCCGGGTATCTCTCCTGTGCACACATCCTTATCACATCCCTATCAATCAGGCAATCTGCTCTGTCAATTTATTTAGATGTGTGGTCAAGGTAAATATTCCTAATTGATTCTCAAGTGGCATTTGTCCTTAAACAATGACATGTGTACTGTATGTTTTCATAAGATTTTTGACAACGATCTTTTGATTCCTTCTTTCCCCTTCATCTTTGATTTGGGTGACACAATGGCTCAGTTGTTAGCACTGCTGCCTCACAGCACCAGGGATCCAGGTTTGCCTCCATCCATGGGCAACTGTCTGTGTGGAGTTTGCACATTTTCCCCTGTGTGCCTTCATGGGTTTCCTCTGGATGCACCAGTTTCCTCCCACAATCCAAAGATGTGCAGGTTAAGTGGCTTGGCCACACTAAATTGCCCTGTTGTGTCCAGGTATGTGCAGGCTATGTGGATTAGCCATAAGAAATGCAGTGCCCCAGGGATAGGGTAGGGAGGTGGGTCTGGGTGGGATGCTCTTCAGAGAGTCAGTGTGAACTAGATGAGCCAAAAGGCCTGCTTCCACACTGTAGGGATTCTTTGATTTACTAATACATTTTTCAACTTGGTTCGAAAGTCCACCGTCATACTCATTTGACGTCTGTGCCTCATTGGAAGTCTGTTAGAAATGTTAAATCTATATCAGGATATCCTGGATGCCAGTCTTGTACCTATATTTTGGAGTTCATCTTCTGGACACAGAGTTTGTACATTACATGAACATTATTATGGAGTGGAGGTAGGATGGACATCTTGTTTCCTAGACTCTTGAATCCTGAAACAATCAGTGTAAACATGTCTCGTAAAATGATTCATGGCTGACCTGGTGGATCTGGGAACCACCTAAGCCTCACATTGGGATAATGTAGGTGGACCCCAGATACCTTGGTAAAAACTCTTCGGGCTTTCTAACCCTGCGTAAATGTTCCAAGATATGATACAGAGAAGCATTGGATACCACACTGTCCATAAATTATAAGAGGTGACCAAAGAAACAGCCAATGAAGGAAGATTCCTAAAACTCCATGTGGTTGCTGTTCTGCCTCAATGTGATGCATTCCAAAGGGACTGTCTATTATTGCTATTGTCAACTATTGTCTGGGAGACTCTGGTTTCTACAGAATCTTTGAAGTCTACAAAAATTCCCTCAGTACTTCCCTGTAAATTTGTGCAACATGAAACAGCTATGGAAAGCATTAAACACTTGTAGTATGGTAGCAATAGGCAGAAAGAAATCAACTATAGTTACCCTAAAGGAAGCTAATGATTTCTTTAAGTAGTGCAATGGTTTTGGTGGTGGTGGGTGTATACTCCCAGGAGATGTTCACTGCATGCTTGCCAATGCCTAGACAACGCATATCTGCCACAGATGCCATGGGGGAGTTCTAAGGGTGCATGTAGCACCCAAAGACTGGGAACAATATTTTAAATGGTTACAACTGGCATGCAAGTCCAAACCTTTCACAATCTGAAATAGCACGCATTGGCCAATCAAAAAATTGTCCTCCAGGCTGCTGAGAAATGTTCACCGTACACTCTTCAAACGTGTTGGGCTACTGATTGTCCCATATCATCATCAGACATGACTTAGGTAATGTTGATTATTATTTGCCATTGGATGATAGGATGTTTCATGTAACACAAATGGCTACTTTATCTATTCTGTATCCGATTTCAAGTCGATATGTTCAATTCAAACAAGAAATGTTATTCATTGGTTAAATTAACAGCAATTTTTGAGTGGGGCAATCTTATGGAGGAATAGTAAATATATGGTGCAATGCAAAAGTAATAATTTTGTAATCCAGTATGGCAGAAGGTAAGTACCCTGCTTTGAAAAGGGATGTCATAATTACAATAGTTCTGCAAACAAATGAACCTTGCTGAAGTACAGACTATCCAAATAAAGTGAGAGGTTATTGGGACCCTTCTGCTTGTAAAATGCATGTGTCTTCATTTGACAGCTAACAAATACACCACAATGAAACCATTCATATACCAAAGTTGACATGAGAGAATTTTGCTTAACCTGCCAAAACATTTAAGAACACTATAATTTTAGACATAAATGTAAAGTACTGCATGGAGGACAAACTGTCTCTGAGATTTGAACACCCTTCTGGCTTTCTACCATTTGCATTGCTTTCAAGCCTATTGATTTACTCACTGTTCTCAGCCATTCTTTAGCTGGTCACCACTTTGAACACAATAACAACTGGTTACAACTCTCTTCTATGCGATATTTCCACATAATACTGTAGGTGAGACAGGAGCTCAGTGAAATGGAGAAATGACCACTGTGCATTGCTACACTGTACATTTTAAGATGCTGAGCCATTCTTGTACTGTGGTGCTAAAGTTTCAATTATTAGATCAATTCTAAATTCCACTGTGCACAAAATGTATGGGGGGAGTTTGAGGGTTCCTGAACTAGTTGTGCATAATAGACTATTTTATGCATGTCTCCATTAAATAGATGCCTTTTTCAAAGAACCAAGGGATGGATGGTGGTTTAATTGGTGAGACAATTTTGTTGCACCATGCTCAGAAAGAATGCAGGTGCATGAAGAACAAAAATAAACCAAAAACATACAGTCAGACATACTTCGAATATTTTTTACAGGAGGGCCAAAAGCTAATTTTACAAATTTACTTTAAATTATGGCAAATTATTCAGTTGTAAAAACTGAAGATTTCTTAATTATATATAAGTCACACATTCGCATAATGCAATCGTGATTTATTGCTGATCTGATTGCAGTCTTGATGACTGTTTGATCTAAAGCTTATCCTTTCCAGGGGCTGACTGAAACATCATTAATACAAATATATTAAGGCTGACTTTGACATCAGATGCATCATGGACATGGCGTGGGTGGAGATTGGGCAGGTGAGCAAGGGGCACAGGTTAGGGGGCCAGCTGGCAGAGGGCAAGATGCAAGTGGGTGCTGCAGGCAGAGCTCTAGAATTCAGAGGGATGCAGCACAGGCAAGCAGTGAGTGAAGTTTGGATGGGCAACTGAAAGAGTGCAGATAGGCAATTGTGGGCAGGCTGTGAATGAAGTGTACTGGCTATTCCTACTGGGTGTGAGGCTCAAGCCGTTCAGAGGCCTGATATACATTCTGCCAGTGAGCTGCAGGTACACTGATGCATTTTGATGATATTCAGATAATAGAATATCATTGATCACGAGAGTCTGGACGTGGGAGGAGCAGGGGTTTCTGGGAACTGTCAGGCGATGCTTGAAAGGTGCAAAAACCAACCTGTTTTTCTTGCTGGTTCAGAAGGATTGCTGTGGTCCTGTTGGCCCAACACTGAAGGCCATGTCTTGAGAGTGCTTTCTTATTTACTGCTTTGACTGCATATCTCCCAGTACAAAAAGGTGCCTGGCACAATCTGTCCAATTTGATCTTGTAATTGCAGTCATGCACATCATAGAATCTCCATTTACATTCTACCACAGGGTCCTGTCATGCTGCAGAGGGGAGAGCTCTGGGAAAAAGGAAACTGGCAGCTGGTGATGGCATTAGCAGCACGGTGATTTTACTTGTGATGTCTCATTCCACCAGGCAGAGTCACTAAAATTGGTCTTACTGGGTTCTGGGGATGGAAACTATGGCTGTACCAAAGCACTGCACTGTAATGTGGCAGTTTTCAGAGGAGGAGGAGGAAAGAAAGAGAGGGATATTCCACTCATCCAACTTATATAAGCTAGAGAGGGACTTGAAATTACAATGCAGATCCATTTTCAGGCCATTCCTCAGAACCTGCCACATCTGTGTTCAGAGAATCATGTGCAATGTGTGTGCAGAAAAAAAAAGGTAAAACAATATAAAACCTATGAACACAAATTCTTCAAAGGCTCTTTTCATGCTAACTATTAGTTGACTTGCAAGGGCACGACTGCCATTCTGGGTAGGGAAAATAACTCAATGTCATTTTTATCATTGGCACATCACAATAACATCACATGTAAGCCACAGAACGATGTTATCATGACCCAAGTGGCATCATCAAGACATCTATTTATAAGGGGGGGCAAAGCTTGCCCAAGAATCTTACAAAGATACAGTGTCCCTTCAAACAAATTACAGCACCTCCCCATTTGTGTTCAGAATCTAATGCAAAGCCAACATACATCCGAATTAAATTTGAGTCTCTGTACTAAGAAAATACTTACATCATGACTCACCAGTATAAAGTAAGCAGTCAAAAAAAATTATATTTAATACAAGGCTGGCTGAGAAAGTGTTCATACATGGGTTTCAATGTATGAATGGGTGTGCATCAGAGGTGGTGTAGGTGTAGATGCAGCTTGTTCAGTTGCCGCGTTCACTGGTTCTGTGGCTGCATTGTTCTGACAGATCTCCACGAAAAGCTCTACATAGGTTTGTTTCCATCCCTGAAACTCTTTGGATGTCAAGCTGGGATTGTCTAGTATCTTGTCTATAATCGCTACTTCTCCTTCTTTTGCCTGAGGGTGATAAACAGAAAACAAAATCTGCACTATTAATACAGTAAACAACAGCGTTTAAAAATGCAATACTGTATTTTAATTCAAGTGTTTATTAAAACACGCAATCACAGATTTTCCAACAAAACTATTTTGTTTTTTCTATTTTCGGTAACTTAATTGTACTATATTTTTGAAAATAGAAATTTGTAATTGTTTGTGGTACGTTGAAAACCGATGCTGTTGAAAATACATTTTGTATATGAAATCCTGGGAAATATGGAGAATGGAAGGTTAAACAATTTTAACCTCAGGGCAACTGGCAGGCTGGTGAGAGAAAGTTGTTACAGGATTTCAAAAGTAAAGCAAGCAAATTTATGGTTCAATTTATTCAATTCTTTTGTATTATAGAGTCAGAGAGTGCTACAGCACGGAGACAAGTCCTCTGGCCCAAACTAGTCCATGCTGACCAAAATATCTATCCACACTAACCCCATTTCCCTGCACTTGGCCCATATCCTTCTAAACTTTTCCTATCGCATTTATCTGAATTAAACTCTATCTGCCATTTCTCAGCCCATTGGCCCATTTGGTCAAGATCCTGTTGTAATCTGAAGTAACCCTCTTTGCTGTCCACTACACCTCCAATTTTGGTGTCATCTGCAAACTTACTAAACTTACTCTTATGCTCGCATCCAAATCATTTATGTAAATGACAAAAAGTAGAGGGCCCAGCACCGATCCTTGTGGCACTCCACTGGTCACAGGCCTCCAGTCTGAAAAAAAATCCTCCACCACCACCCTCTGTTTTCTACCTTTGAGCCAGTTCTGTATCCTAATGGCTAGTTCTCCCTGTATTTCGTGAGATTTAACCTTGTTAATCAGTCTCCCATGGGGAACCTTGTTGAACGCCTTACTGAAGTCCACTGCTCTTCCCTCATCAATCCTCTTTGTTACTTCCTCAAGAAACTCAATCAAGTTTGTGAGACATGATTTCCCA